>NC_081353.1:48001871-48117853 GCF_029784015.1 Lycium ferocissimum | reverse complement strand
TCTTTTTTGTAATCCCCAAAAAAAGAGAGAAAAAAAATTTGCGGGCTTCCAGAAGAAAAATAGCCCGGGGAAAAAATAGAAAAAGGTAGCGATTTTAAAAAATGGGTGGAAAAAAAAGGGGGAATTTTTTTGGGAGTGGTAGTGGTTTTTGGGAGTTTTTTCTTGGTTTAAAAGTGAAAACCCTTTATAGGGGATATGGGGCCAAGTTTTGTGTTTTTTTTCCCTTTCCCGTAAAAATTTTGGATTTTATCCTTTTTTTTTATTCTTGGTTACAATCAAGTCTCCCATTTTATTTGTAAATCCCGTGAATATTTTTTCCCTTGGCGGGTTTTTAAAAAAAAATATTATTTCCTCCCCCGGTTTTTTCCCCAAATAAAAGTAGCTTTAGGCTACCCAAAGTTTCTGGGACCTTCCCAAAGGGAAATGAGGAAAGAAGTTTTGTGGGAGAAATGCTTTTTTCCCTTTCTCAAAGGGAATTGATCCGATAAATTGTTATTAGACAACTTCCCAGGTCATTTTACCAAAAGGCCCCATTTTGATAAACCCCTCTCCATAAAAATTTTGACTTAAATCAATATAGTCTAGATTTGGATGCAAAAGCTTCTGATATTTTTCCTGATAGTTTACTATTGTCAAGTCTGACCCTCAATAACTTGGAGCAGTTTCTCAAGCTTCTCAGGATGCCACCAATGAAGCGATTATTTTGGACTGATATTTATGTCAGGAACCCACCAAGACAAACATGATAAGGCAAAGGACCAGTGAGATTGTTATCGGATAATTCAAACATTTCCCAGTTTGCAATGTTTTCCAACTCTACCGGAAGGGGCCCATTGAGCTTATTGCTAAATAACCTCATATCAACAAGGAATTTTAAGTTCCCAAAGCTTGGAGGAATGGGACCATAGAGTCTATTTTGACATAAATATAACCCCTTGAGCTTAGTCGAGTTTCCAATGGATGAAGGAATGGATCCTGACAGCCTGTTATTACCTAAGGATAAAATGAGCAGGTTGCCTGAGTCTCTAATTGATGTGGGTGAAAAAACTGTTATCTGCAAATTCAACTTCCATCAAACGTGTCAGAGACGAAATTTCCTGAGTTATGAATCCTGGGAAAAGGGGTTGTTATGAAGATACAGGGGCTCAAGTTGGTCAAGTTACCAAAAGAAGTGGGAATAGAGCCCAAAAAATGTGTTGTTTACAGATCGAGAACCCAGGGGAAATCAACATCCCATTTCCTGAGGGTTTGGGTCATGAAAGTGAGTTGTTATGAAGAGACAGGGACTTAAAATTTGGCGGGTTTCCAAAAAAAAGTGGGAATAGAATCTATAAATGGTTTTCTTGATAGAAAGAGGCCTTTTAGGGAACTCAACATCCCTATTTCTTGTGGAATATTCCCAGAGAATTTGTTGTCATCAAGGTATAAAATACTCAAGCTGCTCAAGTTACCAATTTCAGGTGGAATCGTTCCAGAAAAATCATTGAAGCCCAAATCAAGGTGACTCAGCTTCGAAAGATTGAATATGTTGGTGGGAAGAGTACCATAGAGTGAGTTATCGAAGAAGACTATTTTGAGGAGATAGGAGAATGATGAGAAATCTAGATGCTGAAGGGTACCCTTTATGTGATAATCTGACATATTCATCTCAGTTACTCGTCCAAGGTTGTCGCAACGAATGCAGTCCCAGTAACAAGGACTTGTGCTATTATTCATCCAAGAAGAAAGAAGTAATTGGCTTTCACTTTCAAGGCTGACCTTCCAGGTTAAAAGGGCAGCTACATTTGCATTTGAAGATGTTTCAGAAATATTAAAATGGTATTTGGCAGAAACAAATGGAAATGCAGTGATGATCAGAATTATTAGCATATGTGCAGAAGGAAAAATATTCAACATTGCGTAAGAAATGTTTTTTGCTAAGACAATATGTTTAGTTGTCAATTGGATCAGTAAAAGCTGTTATTTATAGGTAAAAGGTTGAACTTTAGTCAGCTTTGGTATGAACTTTAGTCAGCTTTGGTATTCTTTTTCCTAGTTTCATACTACTGTTGTCTTTTCGAAAAGTTAGTTATTGTTATAGAAAATGTGTTATGACAAGGGAAAAAAGTTAAAAGAAAGATTGAGGAAAAGTTAAAGCAAAAGTGTATTTCCATAGGCTCATCCCACTAACACTAAGTGACGGTCTGTACTGTAACCAAGTTATTTCATATCAATCTAACTCATAATTTCAAATATTCATCAACATATTGCAGAACATTAAACAACATAATCAAACTGAACAGCTGAAATCACAAATGAATATCACAACTCATAGTCTCTCACGATCAAAGTGCATGGAGCATACTTCGGGGTTCATTGTGAAAAATCGCCTTAAGCAAATCCCACATCAAATATGGGAGGGAAAAGTTACGGGTCATTTAATGAGTTCACAAGTTGAGGTATCTTTAATTTGAGTTAAAGCCCAAAGGGACAAAAAGGTGAGACCCAAAAGCCTTGAGATGGCCTCGAGGGTTAGTACAAAAAGTACAATACCTTTAGGGTTGGACTGGACCATTACAAGGGTTGGACCTGGACCATTGCAATTTACAGGTAGTGTTTGAGGTGATATCTCCCCTAGTTCAGTGGCGAAGCAAACCTCAGTGAGGATGCTGAGTCCCCAAGGGGGTACGCGTAACAACCCACAAATCGCTCAAGGTTGTCGCAATGAATGCAGTCCAAATGGCAAGGACTTGTGCTATTATTCATCCAAGAAGAAAGAAATAACCGGCTTTCACTTTCTAGGCTGGCCTTCCAGGTTAAAGGGCAACTACATTTGCACTTGAAGATGTTTCAGAAGTGTCATAATGGTATTTGGCAGAAACGAGTGAAAGCACAGTGATGATCAAAATGATTAGCATATGTAGGGAAGGAACACATTAGCTTATGTACTTGGGAGTCTCATTTGTATTGAAGAAGAAAATGTATTCAACCAATACAAGATTTTTGGTAATCTAACAAACTGCAGTTTGCTGGATCAGAGGATCAGTTATTTATAAGTAAAAAAAAGCTTTACTTAGTTTGATATTTTACTATTTATTAAGGTTTCAGATTCTTCTTATTTATAACAATTAATTCTTTAGCAAGTCAAAAGATATTTAAGATTATAAACCATTGATTTTTTTTTTTTTTTAATCTTTGTTTTCTTTCTGAAAAGTAGTTGTTATAGATATATGTGTTGGCCTCTAATTTGATGACAAAGATAGAGGGAGAAAAGATTAAGGAAAAGAAGAAGAAACAAAATAGTGATCAAATCAAAAGGACACTTCAAAAGAAAAGCAAAAGAATTTCCATCTTCTTCCTAATACAACTAAGAGCCCGTTTGGATTAGCTGAAAAAAAAGTGGCTTTTAAGCATAAGTGCTGAAGTTATTTTATAAATAAGCAGTTACGTGTTTGAATAAAAGTGCTTAAAGGGTTTTTAGAAGTAAGGGTAGTATTGAAATTAACAGAAAATATAAGGGATAAAAGGCTAAAGTTGTTGGTCAAAACCAAAATGGCTTGTAAGCTCAAAAAAAAGTTGAGGTTGAGCAACTTTTTAATTTTGGCTTATTTTAAGCACTTTTAATTTAATTTAAGCTGTTTTCTGTTTTTGGCAAACACCCAAATAGGTTTAAAATGGCTTATAAGCTAATTTGACCAACTTATAAGCCAATCCAAACGGGCTCTAAATATCTTTTTTGACAAAATGTCCAATTATTGATTTAGAATGAAAAGGAAACTAGAAAGTTAATTTTGATAGAAGAGAAAGTACCAAAACAACAACAACAACATACCCAGTGTAATCCCATAAGTGGGGTCTGGGAGGGTAAGATATACGCAAACCTTACCTCTACCTTTGTGGGATAGAAAGGCTGTTTCTGATTGACCCTCGGCTCAAAAGAAATATAATCGATGCAGAAACGTAAGAAAGAAAAAAGGGACAACAAAATAGCAAAATGTGCAAAATAAATGTAGTAACATATATCAATACACATTAGTAAGAAAGAAACAACGCGACCACCCTAAATCATACGATAACGACTCTATTACCTACTAACCATCTACCCTAATCCTCAACCTCCACACCCTCTTATCCAAGGTCATGTCCTCAGTCAATTGAAGCTCTGCCATGTACTGTCTAATCACCTCCTCCGATTCTTCTTTACTCCACCCCTACCTCTTCTAACTCTTGCTATAGCTAACCTCTCACACCTCCTCACTGGCGCATCCTTACACCTCCTGTTCACAACTCCGAACCATCTTAGCCTCGTTTCCCTCATCTTGTCCGCCACAGAGACAACCCCCACCTTATTTCGCATAATTTATTCTTAATCCTATCCATCCTAGTATACCCACACATCCATCTAAGCATCCTCATCTCCGTCACATTCATCTTCTGAATGTGGGCATTCCTAACTGGCCAACACTCTGCCCCATCAAAAGTGCTAGTCTAACCACCACTCTGTAGAACTTACCTTTAAGCCCTTGCAACACTTTCTTATCGCATAGTACCCCAGAGGCCAACCTCCATTTTGCCCAGCCTATCCCAATACGGTGTGCCACATCAGCATCAATCTCCCTATCTCCTTGGATTATGGACCCAAGATACTTGAGGCTGTATCTCTTAGGAATGACTAGTGCCTCAATCTTCACTTCCACCTCCTTCCTCGGACGTCACATCGAACTTGCACTTTCTAGGTACTCGTCTTCCCGGCTGAACTTGAAACCTTTGGACTCCAAAGCCTCTCTCCAAACTTCCAACCTATCATTAACTCCACTTCGCGTCTCGTTAATCAATACTATGTCTTCTGTGAATAACATACACCACGGCAACTCCCCTTGGATATGTCGTGTCAATTTGTCCATCACTAAGGCAAATAGGAATGGGCTAAGGGTTGATCTCTGGTGTAACCGCATCTCGAATGGAAAGTGCTCCGAGTCATCTCCTACTGTCCTAACTTGGATTTTGGCTCCATCGTACATATCCTGGGTAGCCCTAATATAGGCCACCGGTACACCTCTAGAAAGCACCAAAACAATGTAAGAAAAAAGTTGCTAGAAAAAAGTTGCAGCGGAGTATCTCGATCAGATTTCTTTTTTATCTACGTGAATCAAGAGGAGCAAGCAAACTCAAAATACAAGCTAATGTGGATAACAAGTATAATATGGAGAAAAAATATACAGAAAAGACAAACAGTCAAAAGAAACACATATCAAGATAATTACATGGAAAACCTCTTTAGAACTGTCACGACCCATTTAGCCTAGGCCGGGCGGGCACTTATCTTCCCACCTCGATAAGCGAACCCTTATCCCAACAATGAACTAATACATAAATTGAAGAAAGTTAAGTAGAGGAAATTACAGATACTAGGTCTCACGATATATATAGATAAATAGTAGTAAAAAGTGCGGAAGACAAAGAATACGCTTTCAAGGTCTAGAATAATACAAGAGCATCTAGGGAGAATAATACAATCAGAGTACTAATACATATGTCTATGTCTGCCGAAATAAAGTAAGACATGAAATAAGGGAGTCTTCAATCGACGGACGCCATGCCACCCACGAAAACTTTCGAGTGGAAGCTGAAGAGTCAATCAACCACGGGTCAGAGAAGTAGATCTGACCTGGTACTCTGTGTTGACACCTAATTTTGGCTCGACGTGCTTAAAATTAACGTTTCGAAGAGCCCCGATCATTAAAAGAGCACGAAATACACTTTTTACACATTTTTTACATTTTTGATGATTTATTGATAATTGTCCTCATT
Organism: Lycium ferocissimum; assembly: GCF_029784015.1. Taxonomy (NCBI): domain Eukaryota; kingdom Viridiplantae; phylum Streptophyta; class Magnoliopsida; order Solanales; family Solanaceae; genus Lycium; species Lycium ferocissimum. The sequence continues at coordinate 48,112,063 of NC_081353.1, read as the reverse complement.
TTAGGAGTTTTATAAATTTATTGCCATTTTTCAAGAATCATTATTTTTGCACATGTACAGCGTAATACTACCATTTTGCGCAATTAATAATTGTTTCTTTATTTTATAGCACAGACATTTTTTTGTATCTTATACATTAAAATTTAAATTTTATACTTACATTATTATTTATACATGTATTAATAAACTATATTTTAGTACAGTCCGTCAGTGTAGAGAAAATCGGAGCAATTAATTCTTAAACGCAGAGCAAGAATTTGATCAAGTCAAGGTCTTGTCACTTTTTAAAAAGGTGACATTTGAAGTGATGGGTTGGATTCTTCATCCATTGGTTAATACATTTTTTACACATGGGTTAAAAGGGGTAAAGGGGACAAGAGGTGGCATTCTTTTATTTTTTGGATAATAAATGGGGTCATTTTATATTATAAGTAAAAGCGAGGGGGGCATTTCTATTTTTCATGTACATAATTACAGATTTTTTGTTTAGGATCTTTTGGTTTTCTCCCTATTTTCTCTCATAAACTAAAAGCATCTTCTCCACTCCAAAGCTCCACTTCCTCCTTATTCACTATCTTCTCCGGTGAGTTCACAGGAATCCGGCGAACCGCCAGCAGCAGCCGCGCAAACCAGCACCAATTGCTCGTTCTCCTCTCGTCTCTCTCTCCGCCTTCTTCATCGCTGAAATCAGCGAGCTCCGCCATGGAATCCACGGCTCCGGCAACGAGCTTCTAGCTCCGATGAACCGAAGCAATCACTAGCAGCCACCACCGCTAAACGCTGCCCGCCTCACCTTCTTCTCTTTCTTTCCTTTTCTTCGTTGTTTTATTTTGATTTCATGGATGTACCTCCCTTTGTTTCTTGCTTTTCCAGATTTGGTCGAAGTCTTTGTGCTCCGGTGAATGGGTGTTTTTCGGCATCCGCCACGGCTGGCTTCCATGGCCTCGTCCTAAGCTTGTTTTATTTCGATACCCAGTTGTTCTTGTCTCTGTTTCGCATAGTTATTTGTGGTTTTCTACAGCTGATTCTTACATACTTTTCTCGCTTACGGCTGTTTTGGTTGCTGGATTTTGGGCAAAGATTCGGGCGAAGATGCCATCGTGGCTCTGTATAGCTAATGTTTTTTTTTTTTTTTTTGTGTCTAATGATGGGCTGATTCTCGAGTAGATTCACATTTTTGGCTTACTGCTCACCCTGACAGTTTCCATTTTCGGACAATTTTACATTACTTTTGTTGGTTTATGCTCAGAAAATACTACTTCGGTGGCCAATGATGAATACTGGACTGTTTTTTACAATTTTGGTTCACTAATATCTTGCTCTTTGCCCTGTAATTTTTTTTAAATTTTTTTTGCTACTGTGTTGCTCGTTTAAGTTGTTTCATTTTCGTTTGGTTGCTGTCCCTCTACTAGTTGGACTGTTTTGTCCTCTTTTAATTTGATAAAGAACCACTACTATATTTGAATGGCTGATGAAGAAATTTCTGTCGATTTCCAAGGCCTCCCCTGTACAAAAGACGAGTTTTTATTTTAAGTTTATTCATTATTTCTTTAATTCATTCGATAATTATTTATTCTTTTACTAACACTTTTACTAAGTGTTTATACGTGCACCCTGAGACACATCCCGAAGAGGACACTCCTAAGGAACTCAAGACTTCATCGAATCCTGTATTTATTTCGCGCGTTATTTAAAATTGTACAAAATATAAACTCGGAGTAGTGAAAATTTCACTTTAATGTTGGGCGGGGATATTTAATTACTTGTCACTTATATGTTTAATTTAAAGTTCGTTAATCGCTTTAGGCAAGACTTAGGCCGTCTACACTTTCATAAATTGATTAGATTGACTCGATATAAATACTTTGTTAATTAAATTAACACTTTTGGCGTTTAGGCAAAAATACTAGTCCATCCTTTATTTTATATTCTTTATACACTTTTAATGCAACGTACATTTTATATTGTTTCATATACACCAATACATATTTTAGTTAAGTTCAATCCACATTTTTGATGCTAGGTAATACTAGGCCGTCCATTTACAAATCTTTTATTCTTTAAAGGCATTATATCTTTTTCACTCATTTTTTACTATCCTTTTGTTCCTTATTCTTTTGATAGGATATTCATTAAATGAACACTCTTTTTAACTAAATGGTAGAAACAAGTCAAATCAACTTCACTTTTCTGAATTCTTTTGTTATATAAGATCTCTACACTAATGAATATTCTTAAAGTCTTCTTACATTATTTATGCATTGATATATCTAGTTATACAATTTTTTATACATTTTTTTAAATTGATATACACTCTTTTATATTTGAAATACATTCTTTATATGTTCCACACACCTATATTCCTTTATATACATAGACATATATTCTTTATATACTTGATATATTTATTTTACATACTCTTGCATTTTTTTTAATACATTCTTTACACTAACATATATACACTCTTTATACTAACAGATACACTTTTATACTTACGAGGTACATTCTCTTTATACTCTTTTATATATTCTTTTTTAATGCTTGATACTTGATATAAATACATTTTTATACACTGTATATACTTAGTCTATTATCACCTAGTGTAGCTTTTCATGAAGTCATAACATTTTGAAAACATGTACTAATAATGATAAACAGATAGATAACCCCCCTCTAGTATTCAATTAAACTAAGTTTAAGGACTGTCTTCGGACAGGCTCTGAGGGATGCTTAATACCTTTCCTTCGGGGTAAATAAAACCCTTATCTAGAATCTCATAGGTTTCGTGGACTAAAAATGGAGTAGACACACAAATACATATAGGTTTCCTGTTTTTTCTTAAAAAATAAGGTGGCGACTCTAACCTTTTTAAAGCCAGTTAGAAGAACCGTGAAGTTGCAAACTATCCCGACCAGTTCAAAATAGGGCGTAACACTCTGTATTCATAAAAGAATGCAGCAAGTGCAGGTCAGTACAATCAACAGTACTGGTAGGCATCATCGGCCGACTAAGTATAGTTAACACAACTCAGAAGATCAAGCAGATAAACAAGGAATCTAGCAAGTATAAGACAATATAGTCACAACCAGATATCCATCATCGCCTACGTAAAGCATCTAAACCCAAATCTGTCAAGTCCAAATGTATCCGATCCAATCCAATCACCATAATAGAATCATCACGATCCATCATCATAACAGAATCATCACAATCCAATCATCACAACATCTCAATCAATTCATAATGCAATGTAGTGCAATAATGGTATGAATGCGATGCCGTACCATGCAAATGAGGTGTACACACGTACTCTGGAGGGAAATATCGACATCTTGGTAGCACAACCCAGCGTGACTCGTGAAGTCTAAGTGCCACCTATCCCAAATCATTGCCCAACGACGTACGGGACCACGGCTAATTGCTCGTGGGAGTCTCACCGCACCACCCCCGGGGAGCCGCGGAGTCGATGCACTAACAACGATTCCGGAATAACATTGGAATCGCCCATGCAACAACGATGCCGGAATAGATCATCGGACATCGGACATCTCACAGTCACTCAAGTAAAAGAGTCTGTAAAATATCAATTTCACACAATTAACGATTCCGGAATTGAATATTGGACATCGGCCTTCTCACAATCACTCAAGTAAAAGAGTTCATCAAAATATCGGTTTCATATAAACAACTATTCCGGAATGAATCTTCGGACATCGCCCTTTTCACAATCACTCAAGTAAAAGAGTTCATCAAAATATCAGTTTCGCTCAATCAACGATACCGGATCATCACCGGGTATCGGTCATGCATGAAAAATATGAGAAAATGCGTGCAATGCATATGTCAATCATCAACAATCAAGTTCAATATCACAAATACCTCAACGAGGTACACCAACAACGTATCACATCACAATACTAATGGTGGGTATGCCAACATATATCAATAAGTCAAGTACCAACAGTGGGTACGCCAATAATATATCCAAGTATAAATAGCAACGCGGGTATGTCAATTCTATCCAAATCCAGGCAACAAATAGAATTTGATTTCTACCAACTACACATGGCATCAAGCCAACACAATGAAACAGTCAAGGTACACATAACGGGGTAGCTAGTCCCAACACACATCAGGGCCCAACCTAAGGCAATATCCATCCCAATTTCATACCCGAAGGTTCATATGTTGTCTCCGACATTATAATCTAAATATGTAATTCACTATACGAAGTCTCACCAAAGTAAACCATAACCTACCTGGACTGCCGAACCGCAACACCAATAAGTCACTCTTTTGCCTTGCCCTTCTTCTGAAGCTGAGAACCCAAGTAGTCTAAGCATAATCGAATTCCATATTAAAAATCATGAAGAATGATACTAATATTGCTATGATATCAACTAGGTCCATTTTAACGTTAGAAATTGAAAAAACGGGCCCACAAGGGCAAAACGAGAAATTCGCGGGCAAAATATCAAATTAAGTACTAAACAATAATAATCCCACCCTTAATTGATGATTTAGCTCAATAATTAGCCTAGATTCTGATTTCATGCAAAACCCCCAAATTGGGTATAAATCCTAAATCTCCAAATCCGAAATTCAACATTAAAAGTGGAAGATCTATGATTAATGAGCCTAGATTAGTCAATATTTAACAAAACATCACCAATTTATTTATTAATAATCCTAGGAACAATGTTCTTCCAAAGCCTCTTTCAACTCTTACCACCTTGGGTTCATTAAGGGAGAAGGGGGAATCTTAGCATGATTATGGTTTAAAGGAAGAATGAAGAAGTGAGTAGAAATTACCTCCAAGATTTTCTTCCAAATATCCTTAAGAGTAATTTCTTTAAGTTCAATTATCGAAATGGGGTAAAATGAGGGTCTAGGGCTTTTTAACACTTCATTAATATTGTTAACTGCCCGTCACCCGCTGAAGCGGTATCTGGACCGCCCCAGCAGCGCAGGTTGGCTCTTCAGCGGTAATGACTAAAAGTCATTGACCGCTCCAATGGTAGGGCTACCGCTCCGGCGATCTTCTGTTGCGCGGTCTGGTGCCGCTAAAGCGAGCACCAGACACTAGAAACTTAATCCAAGATTTCCTTTCGATCCGATTTTTTGACTAATTCTCGAGGCCATCTGCTCACATACCAGACATATAGTTCCACATAAAGATGCACTACGAATGCGTCTGTGGCCTCGAAATTCCCAATGGAGGTCTCGTTAACCGAGTCAACCCCCGGTGCCTTAATTTCAAACTTCCATTCCAAGTCCCGAAATTCACCCAAGTGCATTGGGAATCAGAACAAACACACACATAAGTTCTAAACAACGATCTGGACCACTTAGAATCGACGAAATTTCGAAAAAGGTTCGTTTGCTTAAAAGTCAACTTTGGGTCAACCATTTTTCATTTTAAGCCTATATTTCGACCAAAGTTGCCCGAATTCGATCTAGGCACCCGGGGAAGCATATCAGCAGTCCCCTCGGGTAAAAAACGAGCTAATCAATTCCTGAGACGGGCAAAAATGTTGAAAGAATTATAACGACCTAACGGGTCGTTACATTAGATACCAATTGAACCGTTGCTCGTCCTCAAGCAAAGAAAAGAAGAAAAGTAGGGAATTACCTGAATCAGTGAACAATTGGGGATATCGGCTATGCATATCGGACTCAATCTCCCAAGAATCCTCTTTCACAGGGCGGTACTTCCACTGCACCTTCACGGAAGCAATCTCCTTTGACCTCAACTTCTGAACCTGCCTATCCAAGATCGCGATAGGCCCCCCTCATAAGTCAAATTATCATCAAGTAATATAGAATCCCAACGGACAATGTAGGTACCATCGGCATGATATTTCTTCAAAGATCGAAACATAAAAGACCGGATGAACTCCGGCCAAGCCTGGCAAAGAATGCTAACTCATAAGTTACATCGTCGAAACTCTCAAACGGACCAATATACCTGGGGCTCAACTTTATCCTCTCACCAAACCTCATAACACCCTTCATGGGTGAAACCTTCAATAGAACCTGATCACTAATAGCAAACTTTAAATCCTGGACCTTTCGATCGGAGATTCTGTGATTGTTGATCGAGTGTACCGGTCTTGTTTGGTTACTTTTATGGGGTACGACACTTGGGTCGATTTGATGATTCTGGATATGGTGGACTTTGATATTATATTGGGTATGTCCTGGCTTTCTCCTTATCATGCGATCTTGGACTGTCAAGTCAAGATAGTCACTCTAGCCATGCCGGACATCCCTAGGCTTGAGTGGAGAGGTACTTCTAGTCCCACTCCGAAGAAGATCATATCCTTCCTTCGGGGGAAGAAGTTCGTAAGTAAGGGGTGTTTAGTGTATTTGGCGTATGTTCGCGATACGACCGTTGCATCTCCACCCCTTGAGTCTATCCCTATTGTGAGTGAGTTCGCGGAGGTATTTCCATCAGATTTGCCGGGTATGCCACCCAATCGTGAAATTAATTTCTATATCGATGTGGACCCAGGTACTCGCCCTGTTTCCATACCACCATATCGGATGGCACCTGCCGAGTTGAGGGAGCTTAAGGAATAATTGCAAGATTTACTGAGCAAGGGGTTCATTAGACCGAGCATCTCCTCTTGGGGTGCTCCTGTGTTATTTGTAAAAGAAAGATGGGACCATGAGAACGCGTATTGATTACCGCCAGTTAAACAAGGTCACTATTCGGAACAATTGCCCTATGCCTCGTATTGATGATCTATTTGACCAGCTTCAGGGTGCTTCAGTATTTTCTAAGATTGATTTGCGTTCCAGCTATCACCAGTTGAAGATTAGGGAGGAGGATATTCCAAAAATAGCCTTTTGGACGAGATATGGCCACTATGAGTTTTTAGTTATGTATTTTGGGATTTACCAATGCCCCAGTTGCATTTATGACCTTGATGAATGGAATCTTTAGGCCGTTTCTTGATTCTTTTGTGATTGTGTTTATTAATTACATCTTGGTGTATTCCAAGAGTAGAGAGGCACATGAGAGTCATCTTTGTACAGTTCTTGGGTTGTTGAAGAAACATAGGTTGTTTGCTAAATTTTCTAAGTATGAGTTCTGGTTGGAGTCTGTAGCATTCTTGGGCCATGTGGTGTCCAAGGAGGAGATTATGGTTGATCCACAGAAGATTGAAGCTGTGAGGGGTTGGGCGAGGCCTACTACTGTTATGGAGATTCGTAGTTTTGTGAGTTTGGCCAGTTACTACCGTCGCTTTATGAAAGGTTTTGCTACTATTGCTTCATCCTTGACTAGATTGACTCAAAAGGATGTTCCCTTCCAGTGGACGGATGATTGTGAGGAGAGCTTTCAAAAGCTCAAGCTTCTTTTGACCACAGCCCCGATCCTAGCCTTACCCGTGGAAGGCAAGGACTTCGCTGTTTATTGTGATGCTTCCGTATGGGTTTGGGTGCGGTATTGATGCAGGAGGGTAGAGTGATAACTTATGCTTCCCGTCAGTTGAAGGTTCATGAGAAGAATTACCCAACACATGATTTGGAGTTATTGGCCATAGTCTTCGCATTGAAGCTCTGGAGGCATTACTTGTACGGAGTCCATTGTGAGGTTTTTACCAATCACCGCAGCCTTCCGTATGTGTTTACCCAGAGAGATCTAAATTCCAGGCAGCGCCGATAGGTGGAGCTCCTGAAGGACTATGACATCTCTATTCTGTATCACACTGGTAAAGCTAATATAGTGGCTGATGCCTTGAGTCGCAAGGTAGTGAGTATGGAGAGTTCAGCTCGATTGATCGTTTTCAAGCGTCCGTTGGCCATGGAGGTTCAGACTCTGGCCAACAGTTTCGTCCGTCTTGACATCTCAGCCCCGGGTAAGATTTTCTCTTGCATAGAGGCGAGATCATCATTATTAGATCGGATCAAAGCTTATCAGGAGGGGAGGTCAAGGAGGCCGTGATTGATTCTGAGGGCATTTTGAGGATTAGAGGACGCGCGTGCGTTCTTCGTATTAGCGATCTGATTCAGTTGATCTTATCTGAGGCCCATAGTTCTCGCTATTCCATTCATCCGGGAGTTACTAAGATGTACCGTGACTTGAGACAATACTATTAGTGGTGCTGTATGAAGAGAGATATAGTTTATTTTGTAGCTAAGTGTGAAAATTATCAACAGGTAAAATATGAGCACCAGCGACCCGATGGGGTGTTTCAGAGGATGCCCATTCCCGAGTGGAAGTGGGAGAGGATTACCATGGATTTTGTTGCGGGCCTTCCGAAGACCCTTGGCAAGTTTGATTCTATTTGGGTGATAGTGGATCGGTTGACTAAGTCCGCTCACTTTGTTCCGGTTCAAGTTTTCTATACCGCGGAGAACTTAGCCAAGATATATATTCGGGATATTGTGAGGTTACATGGGATCCCTATTTTTATTGTATCTGATCGGGGTACTATCTTCACTTCCCGATTCTAGAGGGCATTTCATGATGAATTGGGTACCTGATTGGACTTTAGCACAGCTTTCCATCCCCAGACTGATGGCCTGTCGGAGCGGACCATTCAGGTGCTTGAGGACATGTTGAGAGCGTGTGTTATTAACTTTGGTGGTCATTGGGATCAGCACTTTCCCTTGGTAGAGTTTGCATACAATAATAGTTATCATTCGAGTATTAGTATGGCACATTTTGAGGCCTTATATGGTAGGAGGTGTAGATCTCCAATTGGTTGGTTCGATGGGTTCGAGGCTTGGTAGGAGCACGGATCTATTGAGAGAGTCCACCCGATAGAGTGAGAGTTATTTAGGCCGAGCTTGTGGCTGCTCGAGTGAGCAAAAGATGTATGCGGGGTGGAAGGTCCGGTATTTGAAAGTTTGCTATAGGTGACCAAGTTCCCCATTGAAGGTTTCACCATGAAGGGTGTTATGAGGTTTGGTAAGAGGGGCAAGTTGAGCCCCATGTACATTGGTCCATTTGAGATTGTGGATTGTATCAGCGATGTTGCTTATGAGTTAGCATTGCCGCCAGGCTTGGCAGGAGTTCATCCGATTTTTCATGTTTCGATGCTGAAGAAATACTATGCCGACGGTACCTACATTGTCTATTGGAATTCTAGATTGCTTGATGAGAATTTGACTTATGAGGAGGAGCCTATTATGATCTTGGATAGGAAGGTTCAGAAGTTGAGGTCAAAGGAGATTGCTTCTGTGAAGGTGTAGTGGAAGCCCCGCCCTGTGGAAGAGGCTACTTGGGAGATTGAGTCAGATATTCATAGCCGATATCCCCTGTTATTCACTGATTCAGGTATTTCCCTACTTTCCTCCTTTTCTTTACTCGAGGACGAGCAACGGTTCAATTGGTATCTGATGTAACGACTCGTTTGGCCGTTATAGTTCTTTCGGTATTTTCACCCACTCCCGAGAATTGATTAGCTCACTTTTTATCCGAGGGGACCGTTGATACGTGTCCCGAGATATCTAGACCGGATTCGGACAACTTTGGTAAAAATATAGGCTTTAAGTGAAAAGAGTTGACCTGAAGTTGACTTTTGGGCAAGCAAACCTTTTTCTGAGTTTTGTCGATTTCGAGAGGTCCAGAGAGTCTTTTAGAACACACGTATGTGCATTTGGTTCGGTTCCCAATGCATGCGGATGCATTTCGAACATTGGAGAGGAAATGGGAATTAAGGCATCGGGGGTTGGCTCGGTCAACGAGACTTCCGTTGGAAATTTTGAAACCACGAGCGCATTCGCAGTGTATTTTTTTATGGGTTTAGGTGGTTGGGTTGTGAGCAGATGGCCTCGGGAATAACCCAAAAATTCGATTGAACAATTAGAAAAAAAGAGGGATTCTGGTGTCTAGTGACCGCAATGGCAGCACCAGAGCCGCCCCAGCAGCACTGTTGTGGCGGTGTGATGACCGCTGGGGCGGTGATGTGTAGTAGGGACCATACTGCTGCAGCGGTATCCCAGCCGCCGTAGCGGCATTCCAATCGCTGTGGCGGTTCATTAAATGTATCTTAAATAAGTCTTGGACCCTCATTATTTCATATCTTGATATTCGATCTTAGAGAAACTATTCTTGGAGATAATTTGAAGAAACTCTTGGAGGTAAACTTTGCCTAATCCTTTACTCTTCCTTAATCACAATCATTTTAGATTCTTCCCTTCCCTTTAACATTCCCTTAGTGAAGGAATTCGGAGGAGGGTTTTGGGAAACTTTTCCTTATGGTCATGTATGATAAATTGATGATGTTAATGCTAAAATTTGATGAATCTAAGCCTATTGATCATATGTCTTCCACTTTTAACATTGAATTTCGAATTTGGAGACTTAGGGTTTATACCCAATTTGGGGTTTTTTACTTGAAATCAGATTTAGACCAATTTTTGAGTTAAATCAACAATTAGTGGTTGGGTTATGATCCCCTAGTACTTAATTTGGTGTTTTGCCTGCGAATTTTCTGTTTTTCCCTTGTGAGCCCGTTTTCCCAATTTCTAGGGTTAAAATGGACCTAGTTGATATCATAGCAATTTTAGTATCATTCTATCACGACCCAAACTGATGGACCATGACTAGTGCCCGAACTGTACCTGCTGGACACCAACTTACTAACACGCTTGACATGAGTAGACTCTAAATGGACTCATGATAAAAATATCTGTAAGACATGCCGTCGTCTCATAAAAATCATTATATCGAAAATAAGTATTTTCAAAAGAGTCATAGTCATATACTGCTCAGAATAAGTACGCAAGCCGACGAGGTGGCGCCAAATATATACAAAGTATATCAGAAACCATGCTGACTCTGCTAACCTACATATATACAACCCACAAATATCTACAGATCTCTAAAGAGTATAACTATATCATAAGACGGGACAGAGCCCTGCCGCACCCCTGAATATGCAAATCAATATCCAAAATATATCAATATATAAAATGAACTCGATAGCTCTAGAACAATGGAGCGCTTCAACTCAAGCTGAACAGGAGATCCTAAGATGGAGGGTCACCAACTTGTCTACCTGTACCTGCGGGCATGAAACACAGTCCCCCAGGCAAATAGGGGAGTCAGTACGGATAATGTACTGGTATGCAAGGCATGAACAACAATAAATAATTCATAAGGAGGTAAGCTGAAACAAGAAGCTCAACCTGTACTCTGAATAGCCCCAAAGGCAAAAGTCATGCATGCTTTCATATAAAACCACTTATCAATGCATAAGTATCCATAGGCCTTTATCACCATCATATTTATATAACGTACCCGGCCCTAGTGGGACTCGGTGTGTATAACGTACCTGGCCTGTATCAGGACTCGGTGTGAACCTTGTTGATCGGTCGTTGCACGTCTACGTGTGATTACCGGCCCAGCCGACTATAGCACGGCTCGGTGTCGGAACATAATGAATACATATATATATATATATATATATATATATATATATATATATATATATATATATATATATATATATGATGACTCATAGAATCATTATGGAACCTTTTGATAAGATGTAAAGACATAAGGATTTTAAGTTTCGTTATGAAGTAGTAATATTCAATAAATAAAGCTATCGGAATCATATACATGAACGATATATAACAAGGTAGCATTTGGGGTCAAGTCATAATTCCCCTAATGTGTCTAAGAGTGGGAGTCACTTTTGGGGTTTATATGTTTGTCGTTCGTTCGTATCGTAAAGAATCATACCAAAAGAAGAAAAGAGAATAGCCTTAACATACTTGGTCTTAGCTCAACGGCTCAAAACTCAACTTTTATCTGCTCCACGATCTATGTCTAACAATAATGATACTATCCTTAATCATACAAATGATTCTCTTAATCGTATAACGAAAATTTAACTTATCCTAAAACAAAAAAAGATCTCCCCCGTTCTTCTCATTTTCTCAAACTCCATTTACCAATAACAACTTATCCGATTTCCGTCATTAATTCCGTAGTTCTCATCTCGCAATTCATCTATGATCTGGACGAACTTTAAATATATCTAGTAGAGGAGAATTCTTACCTTATATTCCAAGAAATAATCTTCTTCCACCTTACTTCACTATGAAGAAATCTCCGATCCGCTTAAAATAGGGCAAAAACGTTGCTACTTGCCATAAGAATTCATGCTGCTGTTTCAAGGTAATTTTTTGTGAATGTGTACTTTCAAACAGAAATATGGTCGCCTCATATGTCTTCAATTTTCGTGGAACAAGGTTGCTGTGTAAATAAATATAAGTCTTCCATTAACTAGAGAGATACTACATGTATACTACTAAATCTCATGGGGTCCGCACACACATCTACATATATAAATAATGCCTCCAATTATTACTTTCTATTAATGGTGCACCTCATACGCATAACCACGATGAGTCACATGCTGCCTTCCTCCGTTATGACATGCGGAGGAAGTGTTTTTAGCTCCAACATTATCCATTGACCCATTATTTAATTATTTTATCTTTACTACAATTCAACATTCAACCAATTATACACTTAATTAATTTATTGATCACAACCCACTTAAATAGTGATCGTTTGTTAACATTGTTTATATACATATTATAATGATCATGTGATATAGCAGTAATTCATGGCTTCTTTTGGCACATACAAAAATATTATTTCCAATCACCGTCATTCCACTTTCGAGTCTTAAATATTTCGGGACTTCATTCCTTGTATACACCGAGTTCTTGATTTCATGCTTGAATATGATTGAATTCTCCGGACTTGGTTAAATTTGCTCATGTTGGCCTGTTCAATTTCCTGGTCCAAAATACAGAATATAATAGCTTGGACCGTAATGCATTCAAATAAATTTCGAACCTCGACGAAACTTATTTTCTTAGATTTGTTTAACTTCTAATCCTTACGATACATTTGTAGCATCACTCTAACCACCTATAAGCTTGGGGGATAACCTCGTTTCCGTTACTAATGTCATTTAACTCGCATACTTTCCAAGGCATGAAATCACGGGATGTAACACATTCTTCATGATTTCTAATATAGAATTCGATTATGCTTAGATTACTTTGGTTCTGAGCTTTAGAGGAAGGGCAAAGAAAAAGAGTGAGTTTTTGGTGTTGTGGTTCGGCAGTCGAGGTAGGTTACGGTTTACCTTTGGTGAGACTTCGTATAGTGAATCACATATTTAGATTATGATGTAGGTGATCGTTCGTAAGGCATGTGAACCTTCGGGTATGAAGTTGGGATGGATATTGCCTTAGGTTGGCCCTTGATGTGTGCTAGGACTAGCCACCCCGTCATGTGTACTTGGTTGTTTAACTGTGTTGGCTTGACGCCATGAGTAGTTGGTAGATATCGAGTTCTGCTTGTCGTCCTGATTTAGATAGAATTAACATACCGTTGTTGGTATTTGTCTTGATATATGTTGGCGTACCCACTATTGGTACTTGACTTGATATATGTTGGCATACCCATTGTTGGTATTGTGATGTGATGCGTTGTTGGCGTACCTTGTTGTGGTACTTGTGATATTAAAACCTGATTGTTGATTGTTGACATATGCATTGCACGCATTTCCCATATTATTCATGTATGGCTGATACCCGGTGATGATCCTGTATCATTGATTGAGCGAAACCGATATTTTGATAAACTCTTTTACTTTAGTGATTATGAAAAGGCCGATGTCCAAAGATCCATTCGAAGATCGTTGTTTATACGAAATGGATATTTGATGAAGTCTTTTACTTGAATGATTGTGAGAAGGTCGATGTCCGAGGTTTAATTCTGGAATTGTTGATTTGTGAAACTGAGATTTGACTGACTCTTTTTGAGTGATTGTGGGAGGCGATATCCGATGGTTATATTCGGGCATCGTTGTTGCATAGTCGATTCCGATGTTATCTCGAATCATTGTTTATGCACTGGACTCCGCGGGTCCCCCGAGGTGGTGCCGGTGAGACTCCCCCTGAGCAATGGCCGGGTCCCGTCACGCCGTTGGGCAAAGATCCGGGAAGGGTGGTACTTAGACTTCGCGAGTTACACTGGGTTGTGCTACCGAAACGTCGATATTTCCGTCCGGAGTACATGTGTACACCTCATTTGCATGGTATGGCATCACATTCATACCATTATTGCATTGCATTGCATTATGACTTGACCGAGATATTGTGATGATTGGATTGTGATGATTCTGTTGTGATGATCGTATTGTGATGATTCTATCGCGGAGATTGGTTTGGATCGGATATGCTTAGACTTATCATATTTGGGTTTAGATGATTACATAGGTGATGACGGATACTTGGTTGCGATTATATTGTCTCATGCTTGGTTGGTTTAATTGCTTATCTGCTTTATCTTTTGAATTGTGTTAACTACGCTTAGTCGGCGGCCTATGATGCCATCATCGATCGTTGTTTTTTCTTGACCTACACTTGCTTTGCATTCTTTTTGAATGTGAGTATCGTCGGATCTACTTTTTTGACTCGTGGCTGATCGACTCTTCAGCTTCCACTCGAGTTTTCCAGGGTGAGCATGGCGTCCGCTGACCTCGAAGACTCTCCTACTATTTATGTCTTGCCTTTTATTCTGAGACATGATTTGAGACTACGTATGTATTATTATTCAGACTTTAGTATTTGAACTTTGATGCGCTTGTATGACTAGAGCAGATACTGGGGTGGATTTCGTTTACTTTCGCGCTTGTTTATATAATATTATATAGTGAGACTTACGTTACTTTACCTTCTTCTGCTATTTTCTATTATTTGTGAATGTTGAGATAAGGGTTCGCCTACCGAGATAGGTATGATGAGCTCTGGTACTTGACATCGGGCCATCGTAGCTCGAGTCCTCGTCTTTCCAGATACCAATTTGAATAAAGTAGCATGACGAAAAGAAAGAAAGTGAGGTTTCCTAAATGTCCTATAGCCTCCCGCAGATAAGTACGGATCTCATCGTACCGATCCGCGAGACTCTACTAGACACGCTCTTGTATTAAAGACCGGCTAACCTAGGGCTCTGATACCAACTTGTCACGACCCATTTAGCCTAGGCCGTGCGGGCACTTACCTTTCCACCTCAGTAAGCGAACCCTTATCCCAACAATGAACTAATACATAAATTGAAGAAAGTTAAGTAGCGGAAATTACAGATATGTAAGTCTCACGATATATATAGATAGATAGTAGTAAAAAGTACGGAAGATAGTAAATACCCCTAGGGTCTAGTCTGAATAAAACAAGAGCAATTAGGGAGAATAATACAATCTGGAAGTACTAATACATAATGTCTATGTCTTTGAAATAAAGTAAGACATGAAATAGGAGACATGAAATAGGAGAGTCTTCAAGGTCAGCGGACGCCATGCTCACCCTGGAAAACTCGAGTGGAAGCTGAAGAGTCGATCAGCCACGGTCGAGAAAGAGATCCGATTCGGTACTCGCATTCATAAAAAACGAATCGAAGTGCAAAGTCGGTACAATCAACAAGATCGTAGCATCATCGCCGACTAAGTATAGTTAACACAATTCGTAAAATAAAGCGGATAAAAAAGACTCAGCAAGTATAAGACAATATAGTCACAACCATATCTATCATCGCCTACGAAAGCATCTAAACCCAAATCTGTCAAGTCCATCATCATAACAGAATCATCACAGTCTAATCATCACAACATCTCAATCAAGTCATAATGCAATGCAAAGGCAATAATGGTATGAATGCGATGTCGTGCCATGCAAATGAGGTGAATACATGTACTCCGGACGAAAATATCGACGTCTCGGTAGCACAACCCAAATGTGACTCGCGAAGTCTAAGTGCCACCCATCCCGGATCATTGCCCAATGGGCATGATGGGACCCCGCCAATTGCTCAATATGAGTCTCACCACCACCCCGGGACCCGCAGAGTCCAAGTACTAACAATGATTCCGAGATAACATCGGAATCGACTATGCAACAACGATGCCCGAATATAACCATCGGATATCGGCCTCCCACAATCACTCAAAAAGAGTCAGTCAAATCTCAATTTCACAAATCAACAATTCCAGAATTAAACCTCGGACATCGACCTTCTCACAATCATTCAAGTAAAAGACTTCATCAAATATCCATTTCGTATCAACAACGATTCCGGAATGGATCTTTGGACATCGGCCTTTTCATAATCACTTAAGTAAAAGAGTTTATCAAAATATCAGTTTCGCTCAATCAATGATACAGGATCATCACCGGGTATCAGCCATACATGAATAATATGGGAAATGCGTGCAATGCATATGCAGAATCATAACAGAATAGCATCATCACGATCACCACAATAGCATCATCACGATCCATCATCATAACAGAATCATCACAGTCTAATCATCACAACATCTCAATCAAGTCATAATGCAATGCAAAGGCAATAATGGTATGAATGCGATGTCGTGCCATGCAAATGAGGTGTATACATGTACTCCGGACGAAAATATCGACGTTCTCCAGAGTAGCACAACCCGCCGTGACTCGCGAAGTCTAAGTGCCACCCATCCCGATCATTGCCCAACAGTACGACGGACCTCGGCTAATTGCTCACAGGGGGAGTCTCACCGGCACCACCCTGGGGAACGCACAGAGTCCATGCACTAACAACAATTCCGGAATAACATCAGAATCGACCATGCAGCAACGATGCCGGAATAGATCACCGGACATCGGCCATCTCACAGTCACTCAAGTAAAAGAGCCTGTCAAATATCAGTTTCACATAATCAACGATTCCGGAATTAAACCTCGGACATCGGCCTTCTCACAATCACTCAAGTAAAGGAGTTCATCAAAATATCAGTTTCATATAAAAAACGATTCAGGAACGAATCTTCGGACATCGGCCTTTTCATAATCACTCAAGTAAAAGAGTTCATCAAAATATTAGTTTCACGCAATCAACGATACAGGATCATCATCGGATATCAGCCATGCATGATAAATATGAGAAATTACGTGCAATGCTTATGTCAATCATCAACAATTAAGTTCAATATCACAAGTACCTCAACGAGGTATGCCAACAACGTATCACATCACAATACCAACGGTGGGTATGCCAACATATATCAATAAGTTAAACACCAACAGTGGGTACGCCAGTAATATAACCACGTATAAATACCAACACGGGTATGTCAATTCTATCCAAATCCAGACGACAAACAGAAGTCGATATCTACCAACTACACATGGTATCAAGCCAACACAATGAAATAGTCAAGGTACACATAACGAGGTGGCTAGTCCCAACACGTATCAGGGCCCAACCTAGGGTAATATCCATCCCAACTTCATACCCGAAGGTTCACATGCTGTCACTAACATTATAATCTAAATATATGATTCACTATACAAAGTCTCACCAAAGGTAAACCATAACCTACCTGGACTGCTGAATCGCAACACCAACAAGTCACTTTTTTGCCTTGCCCTTCCTCTGAAGCTGAGAACCAAAGTAGTCTAAGCATAATCAAATTCCATATTAGAAATCTTGAAGAATGATACTAATATTGCTATGATATCAGCTAGGTCCATTTTAACCTTATAAATTGGAAAAACGGGCCTGCAAGGGCAAAATGGGAAATTCGCTGGCAAAATACTAAATTAAGTACTAGGCAATCATAATCCCACCCTTAATTGCTGATTTAGCTCAATAATTAGCCTAGATTCTGATTTCATGCAAGACCCCCAAATTGGGTATAAATCCTAAATCTCCGAATCCGAAATTCAACATTAAAAGTGGAATATCTATGATTAATAAGCCTAGATTAGTCAATATTTAACAAAAAATCACCAATTTATTCATTAATAATCCTAGGAACAATGTTCTTCCAAACCCTCTTTTAACTCTTACCACCTTGGGTTCATTAAGGGAGAAGGAGGAATCTTAACATGAATATGGTTTAAAGGAAGAATGAAGAAGTGAGTAGGAATTACCTCCAAGATTTTCTTCCAAATATCCTTAAGAGTAATTTCTTTAAGTTCAATTATCGAAATGGGGTAAATTGAGGGTCTAGGTCTTTTTAACACTTCATTAATATTATTAACTGCCCGTCACCTGCTGAAGTGGTACCTGGACCGCCCCAGCGACCACCTAGATGCTTCAGCGGTAATGACTAAAAGTGATTAATCGCTCCAGCAGCAAGGCTACCGCTCCAACTGTGCTGCTGCCGCAGTCTGGTGCCGCTAAAGCGGGCACCAAACACCAAAAACTTAACCCAAGATTTCTTTTCGATCTGATTTTTTGACTAATTCCCGAGGCCATCTGTTCATATACCAGACACATATTCCCACATAAAGTTGCGCTGCGAACGCGCCTGTGGCCTCAAAATTCCCAACGGAGGTCTCGTTAACCAAGTCAACTCCTGGTGCCTTAATTCCAAACTTCCATCCCAAGTCCCGAAATGCACCCAAGTGCATTGGGAACCGGACCAAACACACATACAAGTTCTAAACAACCATCCGAACCTCTCAAAATTGATGGAATTCCGAAAAAGGTTCGTTTGCCCAAAAGTCAACTTTGGGTCAACCATTTTTCATTTTAAGCCTATATTTCCACCAAAGTTTCCTGAATTCAGTCTAGGCACCCCGGGAAGCATATCAGCGGTCTCCTAGGGTCAAAAGCGAGCTAATCAATGCTCGGGAACGGTTGAAAATGCCGAAAGAACTATAAATTATAGTCTAACTAGGGGGGCTATGACCTACACTTACTAAATTCACCCCACGAAGAGAGTTAAAAAAAAAAAGCTTCTGGTGAAACCACCATCAGTCGCCCAACTTCTGATGAGTTTGAATTTTCTAGTGAAAATTATATTCCTCCCATACAAAAGAACAACATACCCAGTGTAATCCCACAAGTGGGGTTTGCTAGTCTGGAGAGAGTAGGATATCCGTAGACCTTACCCTTACCTTTGAGGGTAGAGATGTTGTTTCCGGTGGATCCTCGGCTCAAAAGAAAAGAAGAAAACAATAATATGATCCAGAAAAGTTCAAAATTAACGAAGAAAAAGTCACTCAATCACACCAACCCATCAACTATAGCAAATTTCTAGTGATCCCACATGAACATTTTCCAAAAATAAAAACCATAACAATTTGCGGAAACCTCCCAACCCAAAAAAACACCGAAGCTTAAATTTGATCTAGTAAATAACTCAGAACAGACATATCAAAGGCACCTTAATGTGCACTCTTCGAACGAGGCGTGCCTTCTCTGATTCAATCAGGGGGATAATCTGTTCGGCCAAGCGATTTTTTGGTTCTTGAACCTTGGCCAATTCAAGTTGATCCAAGGCTCTTTCGGTCTTGCAGAAAAAAGAGATTCACTAATTGGAAACCAGGATCAAGTTCGCCCCTTCTAAACCAAACCAGACTGCAGAAAAATTCTAAACAACACCATGATTGTTTTGCAATCTCTATAAAAAAAATTGTCATAAATAGGACTATCCCATAGCAAAATGATGTAATTCCTAGTTCACAGCTATAAAGTAAAAGTGAAGACACCAACAACAGAGGTCCTCAACTGATACCCTTTGACAATGAATCAACAGCAAGACTCGTGAACAACTTTTAATATCATTTTCTCACATTAGCTAACTGTATAAATACGCCAACAATTAATTTATTCCCTGAAGCATGTTGCTGAAACACTTTTTAGGCATCAAGGCGTCTAATTTAATACTTATCTGGATGCACTTTTTGGGCATCAAGGCGTCTAATTTAATACTTTACCTGGACGGGGTCAATGGGTGATCATGAAGGCCCACGGCCTAGGTTGGTGACCATTGCACTTTGGAGGGGTGCCCGCCTAAGGTTAGCCAAAGTGGCCGAGCCTACGTCATACCACTTTTGAAGAAAAAAAAAAGTCATCTAATTTATGTGAGCACTTAGAAAAGATCTCAGGACTACACATGGAAAAGATTCAATTGTTGAAGAGAATAGACACTAATTTTGTTAAATAGGGAAAAAAGATGAGTCCGCAACTTAAATGACCCAAAAAGTATTCAAAGGTACCAAAATAACCCAGAAAAAAAAGTGACTGAAGTACCCTTTGCGCAGTAAATACCCTTTGCGCACTAATTTAGTGCGCAAAGGGTAGTATTTTTTTTCCACTCAATTTTAAAGCTCTTAGATTCAAGTTTTTTCATAATTTGACGAAAGATTAGTCATGTTCCAAAACTTCAAAATATTAATATTTTATATAGAACTTGATATTTTTTTTGCGGACAATAATGTCGGCTCATAACATCAAGTTTACCTAAACGTTTGGATCGTCGTTTTAAGGGTTGTAAAGTGGCCTGAAGTAATTTCTCTTTGTTTGAATCTTGTTATGTTTAGGCTTAAGTCTTTTATTTTATAAGGTTTTGTTTTAAGTGTTTTATTTTTTAGTCAAGGCATTAGTTTTTTTTCGAATGTACAAATAAAAGTATTATATTAAAAAATATTTCATCCAATACGAGAGGTTCAAAATAATTCATTGCAATAACCAAATAATACATCATTATTTACAATAACAAAATATTTAAAACAATACATCAAGTACGGAAGGCTTTTCTACTATGAGACGTACTTGCACCACCACGACCTCGTAGGCTACACAAACGCTTATCATGTCCAAACTCCTTACACGTAGAGTACCTGTGAGAGTATGTCCTATCATTGATATCCATTTGATTATGAATCTGAGTTCATGCGTTAACCCGAATTTTACGGATATACTCCTTATTAGCAACCATTGAAAATGGCTCGTTTGGCCAATAAGCTTGATCAATAAGTGGGTAGAAGTGGCTGGCATATGCTTTATCGTAACTTTTGACGCTGTATTCTGATGCCACATAACTTGATACTATTTTTCCCGTTGCCTCGAAACACTTGACGGCATGAGAACACGACATGTGGTATGTTTGCCACTTACCACAACTGCACGTTCTCGTGCCCTCATAAACGGTATGTATGTGTCCTCCCCTACCCTGGTAATAACCTATTCTGACTTCATACACACGTACAGCTAGGCTATACTCGGTCATCTTGTGCAGTTGACATTTTTGCCTGTGATGCTCCATCATTTTTAAAGGCTTTGGCATCTATCTCCCACCCTCTGCCAATATAGATCTGGCTTGCTTGGTTCTTGTCACAAACCGCTCCACAACTTGCATGAAAGTCATTCTTACCATTGCAGTAATGGGTAGTCCCCGAGCAGATTTTAGCAAACCATTGAATGACTCCGAGCTGTTTATTGTGAGCATCCCCCATCTTCTGCCTTTATCAGCATGTAATGTCCATTTTTTTACTTCAATTTTCTTCAACCAAGTATATGATTCTGGACTTACTGCCTTGATCGTCTCCATCCTCATAAGCCATTTCTTTTGTTGATGCTTCATCGCAGTCGGCCACATCAATTTGTTAAGTGTGCCATTTTTGAACTTCGTTTGAAAATTTGCCTTAATATGCCTTAAACAATAGCGATGGTAAGCAAAGGGAGGCTTTCACCCCTCCAAAGTAGACATGCTGTGCATTATGACTTGATGGCGATCAAATAGCACGCATATGCCCATGCAATCCTTAATAATATGCAGCCTCAAATGTGTCAAAAACATCCCCCATGTGTCGTTGCTCTCGTTAGCGGCAATTGCGAAAGCAAGAGGGAATATCGACCCATTGGCATCCATTCCTATTGCAATCAGTAACTTGATGTCATATGCACCATATACATGTGTGCCATCTATGGATATGACTGGCCGGCAGTGAGCAAAACCATCAATAGATGGTTTAAATGCCCAAAACACATAGTTAAAAATATTACTTGCCAGAAGCCTCCACTCTACAACAGTTCCAGCATTGAATTTTTGTAGAGCTACCATATAGCTCGAAGAACATCTTTAAAGAGTTCTCCCAATTTCCCATAAATCATCTCAAACGCATGCCTACACCCAAGCTATCCCTTTCTCTTGCTTATTGTTTTTTGATATACTATCTTAACGTTTCTAATGCAATCTTTGATGGGGATCCCGCACAAGTTTAAACAAACAACACTTAGTAATGACAATTTAATTGATGTAAGAATTATAATGAACTAGGTAGAATAGGTTACCTTGGGGTTTCGACAACGTCTTTAAGTAGCACTTGAGCAATCATATTTTTATATCTAAATTAAAATGATCTGCTCAATTATCTCCCATTGCACAAGTGTGATGTTTGTGGAATTTTGTGATAACCCACATGCCATCGGGCTTTTCAATTCCTCGAAGCATCCATGCACAGCCTTAATACTGTCATCTATAAACTAGTCTCCATATTTTTCTGGTTGAATCATCAACCCTATACTCCCTAATTTCCTTGTAACAATAAATTTTTACTGCCCTTTGCAATGCCTTTTTTGACCCGAACACCATCCCTTTTTCAAGGTAGCAATTATCTTTTATAAGATCGGCCGGTTATTTCCATATTTTTTGACGACATTGATCATCTTCTCTGCTGAAGACAAAGGCATCAGCCCGACCTTGAAGATTATCTAGATATGGAATATTGTCAGAATACCACTGCATTGGGCTTTCGGGAGTTGGGTTTTCCGGCAGCGAACTTTGCGTCAATGCTATTAAATTTGCTTGCTGCCCACCAGATTATACATCGACCTCTTCGTCATCATCATTGGTTTCTTCTGCATCATTCAGTTCGCTGTCACTTGATGATGTCTCACAATAATTTGGATAATCATCACCATCTAAGAAAGGCCTCTTCCTACACGAAAAGTAACATATTTTAAATACCAACATCAAATATATATGAATTATTTAATATCAAGGTGATAAACCTACCGATATTGACATGGTTTAGAGAAAGATCATCTCCACCGAACTGAGTAGATTGCCCAAAATCATTATTTGGTACCACTAGAGAGTTTTTTGAATAATTTTCAACTCCACCGAACTGAGGGTTTTGCCCAATATTACTCATATCAGGTGTGTAGCCCCTACAAAGATACCAAAAATAGATATTTACCAATAAATAAAATAAACACGTGCTACTATATAAAATAATAATTTAAAAATGGACATTTACCAATTTTCAATGTAAGTTTGATTAAATTGCTGGCTTAGAGTTTCCAGCAGCACTTGACCACTCAAAATGTCTCCATAAGAACTAAAGTCCCCATAAGTGTTACCATGGGTAGGATGGACTTGAGGGACTTCTTCAGGTATCTTTTCTATAAATATTTCAAGAACATAAATGGTGACTAAATCCCTATATTCTTCAGGCGCCCTCAAATACTCCCTCAAAGAGTCATCATCATTGATATTCCACACACCATAAAGCACTAAGCCTTGTGAAACACTGTATGGATATCTGCCAATTACAGATAATCCATACTCTGTGGGATCAGTGTTCATTTTTTTTTTTGTGTGGGATCAATGTTTCGTAATTTAAGGTTGTTGGAAACTTTACATGGGCTTTTGGTTTGATACTATAACGAACGGTATTATTATCATCAAGTATATCTCCATCCCAAAATAGAGAAACCTTAACGGTTAAAGAAAGAGAAGACATTTTTTCTTTGAAGTTTGAGTTTTTTCAAAAACTTAAAAGACTTAAACTTATGAAATGGATAAGTTTTTATCTCATCCAACATTCATATTAAATAGGCAAAATATGAGTGCAAAAGTGAAAATTTAAAAAAACATGGGAACCCTATTGCGCATGAAAATACTGCGCAATACTTTTGCGCATGAAAATACTGCGCAATACTTTTGCGCATGAAAATACTGCGCAATACTTTTGCGCATGAAAATGTTGCGCAATAGGATAAGAATTTTGAAATAATGCAGCATGGTATTGTCAAAATAAGCATAGTGTGTCATAAAAAGCGATCAAATAATGCAACATTGTGTTGTCACATCAAGCATAGTGTGTCATAAAAAGCGGACAAGCATAGTGTGTCATCTATGTCTCATACAAGTTAGTGATAAAAAGCGGACAAATAATGCAGCATTGTGTTGTCATATCAAGCATAGTGTGTCATCTATGGCTGATATATTGCGCATTTAAATGTTGCACAATACAAGTTAGTCTCATAAAAAGCGGTCAAATAATAGAGCATTGTGTTGTCACATCAAGCATAATGTGTCATAAAAAGCCAACAAGCATAGTGTGTCATCTATGGCTCATATATTGCGCATTTAAATCTTGCACAATACAAGTTAATGTCATAAAAAGCGGACAAATAATGCAAAAGATTGTGCTGTCACATCAACCATAGTGTGTCATAAAAAGCGGACAACCATAGTGTGTCATCTATGGCTCATATATTGCACATTTAAATGTTGCACAATACAAGTTAGTGTCATAAAAAGCGAACAAATAATGCAGCATTGTGTTGTCACATCAAGCATAGTATGTCATAAAAAGCGGTCAAATAATGTGTCATCTATGGCTGATATATTCCGCATTTAAATGTTGCGCAATACAAGATAGTGTCATAAAGAGTAGTATATAACATGATTGACGAACAACTAGCATTCACATTAAAATGAGATATCATGTTGTTTTACACCCAATTTGCTGATATTGGTTCTATTACGTGTTTTACCCCCACAAGACATATTTGAAGCAATGGGTAGGACATGGGAACTAGATGATGATTTTAAATATTCAAATAACCTGAATAACAGATTCAATTAACAATACAATAACACAATGAGAGATAAGTGGGATTGGCGTGTCAGGGAGGCTGCAGCACTTGAACAAAACTTGAGGTCACTAGGGCTTAAACGCCCAAAAGAAGTGCTATGTCAATGCCTCGTGACACTCCACAATAGTTGAATTTTGCTCTTAACAGTTTTCGCGAAGACAACAATCGGATGAAAATACGTTGCCTAAGGGTAGAATATGGTCAACGTGGTTACGTAAGATTCATATCCAAGTGGAATTCGGACTGTGAGATGTTCGATGAAGATTAATATATATTTTTATAATAAAGTAAGTAGGTAGGGCCATGATGACCACCCCCCGAGGGTACTTGGGGGTTTCCATCTATATAAGTAGCCTTTCATTTATTATTAGACTACAACATATTCAATGTCGAGTAGTAGAAATATAGATTGGTCTTTATTCCTTCCAAAGGATTCGAATAGCAGTGGTGATGATAGTTCAAATCATAGCAATATATTGCATATATATAATCAAGCTTTCTTGATAACAATGATTTCAAACTAGACGATATGAAACCCCACCTTTTTATGGAGCGTAATGATGATTTTTGCAGCGTGAAATATTCAGATCCACGAGAATATTTTTATGGGTTATGCCGAGAATGGGCACATCAGCATGCCGAATCAGAACGACTTGTTCGTGACTTGAAAAATATCAACGCTCAAATCCCAACAAGGTACTCAATAACCATGCCTCGAGTAGTTCCAGAAACTTGCGAGCTTGTCGTGCAAAGGATTAGGAAAGAAAACAACAGAATGCTAGCAAGAAACCCAAAATATTGTTCTGAGCACGATATTGAGGACTTCTATTCTGATGATGATTAGGGGTTATTTTGGTTCATTCTCTTAGATTTTGGGTAATTTAAGTTTCGGACTGGTGCGGTTAATTTGTATTTTTAGTTTATGCTGAAGTCACCAATTTGAATATTTTTAGTATGTTTTTAAGTCATCAATTTGAATATTTTTAGTATGTTTTTAATTTTCTTTGATTGTAATAGTCTATTATTAATTTAAATAATCTTCTTAGAGTTAATAATACATAAAAAGTTCAACAATTCATAATTAAAAAAAAAAACAGATAAATTAGTACATAAAGGGTGAGGATTACACAATGAATGAAAACGTGCAACTAGTAAAAACAAAGTACATAAAAATAACAAAATAAATAGAAAAACAAAATACATAGAAATATTAAAATTAATAAACAAAATACATAGAAATAATAAACAACAACAACATAGCAAAATAATCTTCCAAAATTTCAGTTTTTCTTTCAAAGCATTTCTCTCGTGTTGAGTTTCTCTAAGGTTAGCCTTGAGAAAACTTTGTTTTTCTTTGGATTCTTTTAGCAAGACCTCCAAAAGGTCAATCTTTTCTTTAGCTTCCATAAGCTTAAATTGCAAGTCAAAGTTCATGGTATCTCTTGAGATACGTAAAGTTGCGGTATCTCTATCAACAGGAGGCTTTTTGATCTTTGCCGCCATCATTTTATCCACGGGAATGCTATATCTTCCCAACGAAAATGTTTGCAACCACCCATATACTAGAAACATTACAAAAAAATCAGTTTATAAAAGTAAAATATGTAGATAATGTGAAAAAAATTTAAAGCCTAAAAATTTGTAAAAGCACTTACTTCGGGCACTTTACAACGCCAAAAACGACACCCCGGATTATCTTCGGTCCTTGATATTTTTAGCTTACAATAACAACCACATTCACAAACATCCAATTATATAGCAAAGTTTGACGTTTTAGAGCTTTGAGACATGATTTTTGGGGGGGGGGGGGGGGGGGGGGGGGGATGCTAAAGTTTGTTGAAAGAGTGAAAAAGGGTGAGGTGAAGAAGAGTAACTTGGAAAATGAAGCTGGTAGGGTTTTTATTAAACCCATATTGCACACTAAATTAGTGTGCAATAGGACTTAACTGCAAAAATGCAGTTTGGTCCTATTGCGCACTAATTTAGTGCGCAAAGGTTAGTTCGGTCACTTTTTTTTACTAGGTTATTTTGGTACCTTCGGATACTTTTTGGGTCATTTAAGTTGCAGACTCGAAAAAAGACACCACCATTATCTCTCTCAGAAGTTGTGTCCCTTTGTTCTGATAAGCACTAAGCTCTCAAAATGCACGCTTATTACTACAAAATTCAAAACAGTAGGTTATAATAAGTTTGTCACAACAAGTCACATAAGGAGAAATAAATTACTTAGATAGGAGAACTGGTCTAGGATGAATGAATATTTACTCTAATTCTAGAAAGTGAAGCCACTCAAATCATTTGGCTTTATTTTTCACTCAGTTTCTGTCATTAGATCCAAGGAGATAGATCCATCCATAAACCTAGTTTTTGTTCACCTGATACATAAGACTCATAAAAAGTGCATGTCGTTTTGATTTCACTCAATTTTGTTGGGTATAGAAACAGAAATCTGAGGTAAAATGAATGCAGAAGCAACACCAGCATAGAAGCAGATCGACTTCTACAAGCTCTCTAAGGAAATTAGGAACCAAAATACTAACTGATGACGCCAGATTACGTCTTTCCAAATAAATTTTAACTAGCATTTTCAAAATTCTACCTCCACGATAACTTCTGCACCAAATTTTCATCCTCCACTTGAGCATGACAGTCCACAATTGCTTAAGTTTTTCTGGAGAACAAGAGATCTAGATTTTTCATAAGAGGAGAAATAGCAGTAAACAACAATAAAACCCCTACTTCACACACAGCTCTTTCAGTCAACCAAGTTTCAACCATGCACGATAAACACAAATCCAACATCTAGTTCAATGTTTTGTGTGCAAAACATTTACTTCATTGTATAATATAAAAAGGAAATTTAGAGTACAATAGGACAAAACATCACAACTGCAAGCGAAAAAAAAGAAAACACAACTGCACAAGAAATTAATTAGGAACTACCTAATTCAGCATCAATTAGTTGGCCTAAAGTAATAAAAGGAAAAGAGTTCTTCAAAAGTGCCTTTTCTTTGGCTAATGATGCAGAAACTTGTTGCATGGTTGGCCTAAGTTGAGGACTCGGATTAAGACATGTAAATGCTATCTTTGTGATCTTGATCAATTCTTCAGCCACTCGAGAGGGAGGTAATGGCCGTTGATCAATGAAATCTTTTAACAATATGTCAAGGATTTCTGATGTTGATGAAAGTGATGATATAGCTTGAACAATATCAGCTGGATGCCGACCTAACATCACTTCCAATGATAGCACTCCAAAGCTGTAGGTATCACAACTTTCATTTACCTCCATAGTGTAAGCAAGCTCTGTATACATGTGAAAATGATTTAAATTATATACACAATATGAATAATTTTAACACTTTCAATGCATTCTAACTGATTATAGTAGGTTATTTTTTTGATTTTCTATTTTACCAGATTAGGATTACCATACATAGTCACCGATTGTTGTAGGTCCTCCGATGTATAAAAGTTATACACCCTCGGTGCACATAAGTTAAAACCCGTTTTTCTAAAAACAAGCAATAAAAAAAGCAAAGGTAAAAAAGTTGTAAATAAGAGAAGCTGAGCAGAATACAAGAAAATGAATATGACATAAGACTCAAAAGTAACTAGATTTTTATTTTGTTTAAATGATTTTATAATGTTCCTCTCAAGTCTCAAAGTTCAAAGAAGGTTAAGGTTATCTCCAGGATAAAGCTGTTAGTTATGTATATTTTAAACTGCACTACACATGGACAATCCTGTTTAGTTTTGTAGTCATTGAGATTCTTGAAATTCATGAAAGTAGTTAATACATAGAAGTTAGTGTAAACTTGAAAGGACAAAGAATTAGACAGAGCATACCTGGAGCAACATATCCAAAAGTTCCAGCAAAAGAAGTCCAATTAGAGGAGTTTGACTTTAGGTGTTTTGCAGTACCAAAATCAGAAAGACGGGGCTTATCCTCACAGTCTAACAAAACATTTTTACTTGATATGTCCCGATGAAGAATAGGAGGTGAACATTCATGATGCATATAAGATAATGCATATGCCACCCCTCTGACAA
Organism: Lycium ferocissimum; assembly: GCF_029784015.1. Lineage (NCBI taxonomy): Eukaryota > Viridiplantae > Streptophyta > Magnoliopsida > Solanales > Solanaceae > Lycium > Lycium ferocissimum. The sequence continues at coordinate 48,083,307 of NC_081353.1, read as the reverse complement.
TGTTCGCCCTCTTAATCCAAGCCTAACTCGTCGCTTTTCATCATTCCTCAGTCTCTCTGACAAGCTTCCCCCTTCCAAGAACTCGTAAACCAAGAAAGAATGTCTTGCATGTGAACAAAATCCATAAAGCTTTATAATATTACGATGGCGGATTTTCAATAAAGTTTTTGTTTCACTTTCAAAGCTTTTCAAGCTGTTCAATTCACCATTATCTAATGGATGAATTTTTTTTACCGCGAGTACTTGTCCACTTAGTAACTCAACCCTGAAGACACTTCCCTGTCCTCCCTTTCCTATGCAATATTTGCTGTCAAAGCCCTCTGTTGCTATGATGATGCTCTCATATGTCATCTTCCCGTCAAAGCTCCAAATGGAAAAAAGATCCTTAGTTTGTTCTCTTTGCTCAATTTGGTTCCTTCTTTTTCGACATATGCATAAAAGAAGACAAATGATCACCATCAAAAAAATGACACCAACCAGACTAAAAAGAATTGTTGAGATATTTATTCTTTTGTTGGTGATTTTAGATGAAGAGCAAGGTTTCAAACCAATGAGATGGCCACACAAGCCTTTATTGTCTCTTAGTTCTTCAAGGGACGCCTTCTGAAATGCCAAGTTGTTAGGAAGAGGGCCAATCAATTGATTGTTAGATACATCAACAAAACTCAAGCTAATACACTGATTGAAACTTGATGGGATCGAACCAATCAACTTATTATCTGAAAGATTCATTAATTCTAAGCTTTGTAATTGACCCAGTCGCCATGGTATCTCACCATTCAGTATGTTGTGACTAAGGTCCATAACTTGTAAGAAGCGTAAGCTCCCAAAATTGGAAGGAATACTTGCTTGCAACATGTTTTTGCTTAAATTCAAGCTAAACAACTGCACAAAGATTTCCAATCTGTTGTGGAATTACGCCACTCAGATGATTTGTTGCCAAGTTAAGTTTTGCGAGTGTAGAAAGCATCCCAATTTCTGATGGAATATCACCTGAAAGTTTGTTACCAGACAAATCAAGCTCAAATAGCAGCTTTAGGCTATCCAAGCTTCTAGGGACCTTCCCACTGAAATGATTAGAGGAGAGATCAAGCACCTGTATATGAGATGCGTTTCCAATCTCAAATGGAATTGAACCAGATAAATTGTTATTAGACATCTTCAAACAGGTCATTTTACCACAAAGGCCCCATTTTGATGACAGCCTTCCAGTAAAGCTCATTGTGACTTAAATCAATGTAATCTAGATACGAATACACACCGAAAACTTCTGATATTTTTCCAGATAGTTTATTGTTGTTAAGTCTGACCCTGGATAACTTGGGGCAGTTTTTCAAGCTTCTCGGGATGCCACCAATGAAACGATTATTTTGAACTGATAATTCTGTCAGGAACCCACCAAGACAAACATTATGAGGCAAATGACCAGTGAAATTGTTATCGGCTAAATGAAACATCTTCCAGTTTGTAATGTTTTCCAACTCTACTGGAAGGGACCCTGTGAGTTTATTGCTAAATAATCTCATATCAACAAGGGATTTTAAGTTCCCAAAGCTTGGAGGAATGGGACCATAGAGTCCATTTTCATATAAATATAATCTCTTGAGCTTAGTCGAGTTTCCAATGGATGAAGGAATGGGTCCTGAAAGCCTGTTATAATGTAAGGTTAACAAGTGCAGGTTGCCTGAGTCTCCAATTGATGTGGGTATTTCACCCATAAGACTGTTCTCTGCCAATTGAACTTCCATCAAACGTGTCAGAGATGAAATTTCCTGAGGTATGGATCCTGAAAGTGAGTTGTTATGAAGAGACAGGGACTCTAAGTTGGTCAAGTTACCAAAAGAAGTGGGAATAGAGCCAATAAATGTGTTGCCTGACAGATCGAGAAGTTTTAGGGAACTCAACATCCCTATTTCCTTAGGTATGGATCCTGAAATTGAGTTGGTATGAAGATACAGGGACTCTAAGTTGGTCAAGTTACCAAAAGAAGTGGGAATAGAGCCTATAAATGTGTTTTGTGATAGAACGAGACCTTTAAGGGAATTCAATGTTCCTATTTCTTGTGGAATATGCCCAGAGAATTTGTTGTCATCAAGGTATAAAATACTCAAGCTGCTCAAGTTCCCAATTTCAGGTGGAACCGTTCCAGAAAAATCATTGGAGCCCAAATCAAGGTGACTCAGCCTTGAAAGATTGAATATGTTGGTGGGAAGAGTACCATAGAGTGAGTTATCGAAGAAGTCTATTTTGAGGAGGTAGGAGAATGATGAGAAATCTAGATGGTGAAGGGTACCCTTTATGCGATAATATGAGATATTCATGTCAGTTACTCGTCCAAGTTTGTCGCAACGAATGCAGTCCCAGTGACAAGGACTTGTGCTAGTATTCTTCCAAGAAGAAAGAAGTAACTTGCTTTCACTCTCAAGGCTGGCCTTCCAGGTTAAAAGGGCAACTGCATTTGCACTTGAAGATGTTTCAGAAGTATTAAAATGCCATTTGGCAGAAACTAGTGGAAACACAGTGGTGATCAAAATTATTAGCATATGTGCAGAAGGAAAAATATTCAACATTGCGTAAGAAATGTTTTTTGCTAAGACAAGATGTTTGGTTGTCAATTGGATCAGTAAAAGCTGTTATTTTTATAGGTAAAAGGATGATCTTTAGTCAGCTTTGGTATTCTTTTTCCTAATTTCATACTACTGTTTTCTTTTAGGAAAGTTAGTTATTGTTGTAGAAAATGTGTTATGACAAGGGAAAAAAAGTTAAGAGAAAGATTGAGGAAAAGTTAAGAGTCAATCCCATTTTACCCCTAATATTTAAGGGTTGGGAAACGATATCCCCTCCGAATATTGAAAGGGAACGATAACTCCCTTATGCAATATTTTCCGGTAGAATTTTTTTTTTTTTTTTGAATAAAGATCTTTTTCTTTTTCATTCTAGAACTAAAATGCAAAAATATATTGTCTCATTCACTTATTCCGTTGAAAATAATGTACTTCTTTTAGGATAACAGCTACTTCGAATAATCTGTTAATAAATTTCAAGCTATGTGACATTCGTTTTACATGCATGCGCATTAAACTTTTGGGTTCTAATTGCACATCAACAGTCTACCTAATTTCACCCTCTAATTACTTTGGGTCATCTATGAATATTTTGTATACTAGTAATTAATTTTATCCGCTAAGATATATTTCACAACAATTTCCACATAAATCGATTATTCAAGCATATTTTTTTCTTCAAAACCACTCAGATGAGCTAAGCGAATAATTTCTTTTTTTTTTTCCTGAAAAATCAATCTGATTTTTATCCTATATGAAATATTTTTCTAATTATATTTATATAAGCAAGTCTAATTTGAGGGTTATGAACGAAATGTCTTTGTTACATGAAATCAATTGGCACCTTATTTGAGTGCTTATGTTTATGCAAATGTATGTGCAGCTTAAATCTAATAAATAAGAGTTACTATATATCTTTGTATTTTTCTTGAAAAAATATTTTTATTTAAAAAATGAAAAGTCTCACCAGAAAATATTGTATAAGGGGCCGGATTACTATTCTCATTCAACATGTGGAGGCCGTATTGTTTTTTCCAATGCTTAAATATTAAGGGGGTATAACTACAACAAATGTGATGTTTAGCTACGAAAGTTTTAGCTACGACACAAAATTCGTCACTAATAATTCACTTTACGTGACAAAAATTGTATTTCGTATTTAAATACCAGAGCCACACATTTTTAGTGACGAAACACAAGGTTTCGTAGCAAATGTTTTGTCCACTAAAATTTCCCACCAAAAAATGTGTTGGCGCCATTTATTGAGTAACATCAGCCACAAATTTTAAGTTATCGGTGACACATTATTTTGTCACTAATAGTTTACCCAATTTGTGACAAATCATTATTTGTCTTGAAATTAATTAAATTTTAGGCGCGAAAAAGTTCCGTCACAAAAATATGTTGTTACAATAGCGACAAACTATATAGTTTGTAGTTAAACATTATAAGCTTTAGCCACAAAATTTTATATTAAATTGTGAGATTTACTTTTGTCACTAATAATATAAACAGTTATTGACACATATTTTATTGTCTCTAATTGACCTGTGAGTTAGTGACAACAAAGTTTGTCACAAAATATGCAATGTCTTAAATAGCGACGACTTAAAATTTGTAGTTAAATAATTCGACTATTTGCTATGAAAAGAAAAATTCGTAGCTAAATATGATATGATATTTGACAGTGATTGTTTATGATTATAAGTAACAACTTCAAATATTTTTTCAAGTGCTCGTCATAGAAAACATCCAGACGAAATCACAAAATGATGCGGTAGCGTCCAACACTATATCTTATATATGTTAAGGCAAGTGTCAAATGCAAAATATAAAACATTATGTGAGTTGGGGACGTGATTCCACAAAGAGAAATTATAACTTCCAAGCCTATGCTTTTCAAAGGTGTTGAATATTTTGTCATTTTTTTTTATTTTGTCATTTTTTTATTAACTATTTACCACCAACGTGATTTTTTTTTTTAAAAAAAAAAGAAAAAAATTAACCAAATAGGATTTCAAATATATTATGACAAGTGTTGACATCCAAAGGCTCTCCACCTTTTTTTTTTTAATTAAATTGTTAAACTTCTTAAATTTCAAACAGAGAAATAATTATTTATAAAAGTTAAGAGTATGTTCTTATTAATTTTTGTGCTATTTTGTCATTTCATTTGGGAAATATACCCTAATATGTATTATACTTTTTTACATAATTAGTATGTTTATTTTGTTTATATAAATTAATTACATATTATTTCCTAAAATACATAACGTATCTAGTAATTTGAAAATCAAATCATTTCAAGAAATAGGTGTCTAACTGTGTATGTATTCAAAATTTTCAATTTATAATCATTTATGACTTAATTACTATATTCAGTCTATTGATTTTATACACATATATATATATATATATATATATATATATATATATTATTTTGTTAAGTTCAAGAAGCTTAATTCCGCACTTGTGTGATTACACTAGGTATATTGTTGTTTTGGTTTCTCACTCGGTGTCCGGTACCCGCATTGGGGTCCGAAAAAATTTAGATTCGCGCCGGGAAGTCCCACGTTGAGGGGCAAAGCACTCCCTAACAAAGGTGACTCCGTACTCAAGGGGACTCTAACCCGAGACCTATGGTTCAGGATGAAGGAGCACTTACCACAACCCTTGTTGGTATTACACTGGGTATGTTGTTGTTGTTGTAAGTTCAAGAAGCTTAATTAATTAATTAACTAATTAATTTATCTCAATTTGATTGATTTTTAAATTATATTTCGAAATTATTTTAATTTACAAAGAATTGATTTTGATTTCGATACAAATTGGCTATTGAGCAACAATTTGGTTACGATTGAAATGAAAGAATCACGTGATCATTTGATCATACAGTCATGTTTTATTTAGACACTTTATATATAAAGCTTTTCCCATTTTTCTTGTGTCTGAGGAACACTTTGGGTGTGTGCAATCTTTTACTACGACATAGGCCTCGTTTCATAATCGAACATACAGGAGTTTTTAATTTTAAATTTCTATTAAGTAATTTAATATAAGAATTTGGTTGGTGGGTTATCATATTAATAGCCAAATAGTTAAATCAATTTTGTAATTTTTCTTTTCATTTTTACAATTCTAGTATGTATTGTATGATTTATTTATGTTTGATTCCCATTGTTAAATTAATGGTGACTTAATTAACTCAATTTGGAAGAAAAAGGTACAAAATCAATAACTTGGGACATGAAGCATAATATGCTCTTAAATAAACAAGAATTACACAAGTTGGTGGTACGTACTTAGGACCTTGATTACCCCTTTAGTATTAGTTGAAGATAAATATTAATGAGTGTAGTCTGTAGAGGGAGGGAGAGATAATTGTAGAATTAGAAGAAAAACTTGGGTCAACCAATTCTCCACTTCCTATGTTTATGGAATAATCTATCCCACCACTTACCTTCACATGATACAACTCTCTTCAAAGTTCAAACTCAGATTCCCACCCAAAAAAATAGGTAGCAATGTTTTTGGCTCAGTAACATAAAAAAGAAAACTGTCTTTTGGTGCTTTTTATTTTAAGTTTTTGGCTCCAAATGAATTTTAGAATGACCACCATTTATATGAGAATACAAATGAAAAAACTACATTGCAAAGTGAAGCCTCCTGAAGAAAGAGCAGGTATGCATCAATATTTTTCGTAGTCTCCAATTTTAATTTTGAATAAGATTAAACATATATTATTTGAGGAGATCACATGTGTAATATTGTCTAATTCATTCGTTACTATTTTCTGCTTAACATCTTATGAATGTTAGGTGCGTGCTGAGTATCAAGTAGTCTCCTAATGTAAAATTTGAGTATTCCTTAACTTTAAAGAAAATATGGAAGTTGAGTTTTTAGAAGAAGGGAAGCCCATTAAGGTAATAGTTTTGTGTGTGAATTGAATGCACATTTTAAAGTTAATAACTAATCAGTTCTACATGTTATTGCAAGTTTATAACCTCTTTTAGCATCGGGTTGCATTAAACTTTATGTTTATATTTTTCTCATTCATTTTGTTTTCCAAATTTCTATTACTCTTTTTGACCAATTAAAACTCTATGTTTTTAACAATTAAGAAGACCTCGTAGTTTACCAATTATATTTTGTTTAGATCATGAAATCATAAGTATGAAGTCGAATCTTATTTTTTCCCTTCTCTTTTGCACAGGTATATGAGAGTGAGAATCGTATCAAGACCTGCTTCAAGTATATCTCGATCGGTTAAACTTCCATATTCGACATATTTTACTTTCTTATGCCTTTTTAATTTTATTTAAAAAGCTTGTAATGAGATATGTATATATATCTCAATAAAACTTAGGTTGTATTATCTCAATAAAACTTTGGTTCTTAATTGTATGGGTGAAAACTTCTATATAATGCAAGTGCAATGGTAAGTTTTCATCGTAAAACTTTTACATGCATTAACAATTATTTTTTTTAAATATGAAAAAGCTTATCATCTTTTAAGAATTCTCAAATTAACGGAAAACAATATAAATACAAATTATAAATATCGCCGCTATGAATTTAAACGTCGTCAAATATTTGTAATTAGTGACAAAAAACATTTATCACTGAAGGCTTAATTTTTAGCGACAACTAGATTATTCTTCTCAAGACAATCACATTTTCATCACTGGACTTCATTTCGTCATAAATTGACTATATTTAGTGACAAAAACAACGTTTGTCCCAGAACCGTCTACTTATTGACTACAAATTAACTTTGTATTGTATGACAATTTTAATTGTCCCTAATGAGTATAATTTGTAGTGACAAAATTATTGTGTCGCTAAAAGCATTGCTTTTAGCGACGAGATGATAGTTTTAGCTACAAAATTGTAAACCATTTTTATAACAGCAAAGTCGTCACTAATTTATATATTTAGGGACGAAATAATTTTTTGTATATAAAAAGTAGTCTTTAGTGACAAAATTTTTGTTTGTTCAACCATGAAATACATATAACTTTAGAGACAATAGATGACGTCACTAATTAAACTAAATAGTTAGTAACAAGGTAATTTCGTTGGCATTAATGACCTTTTTAGTGACAAAAACACACAATCAACCACAATTTTTTATACTTTTTTTGACGAACAAATTTGTCATAAATAGTATGCATTTAAGGACGAAATTATTTTTTGTAGCTAATAAACTTTGTTTAGCGACGAAACACTAAATTGTCTTTGTATACTATTAGTGACCCATGTTTAGGGACGAATGTTTGATGATTTTTTTTTTCATCACAAAATATTTTTTGTTGCGAAATGTGAATTTTATGTGACAAAATAGTTCGTCACTGATAATCAAATTTGTTATAGTAAGTAAAATTTTCTTTAAGCTTAGACTCATCAAAAAGGAGGAAAACACAAGCTTAAGCTAATCAAGAAAAGTAGCTGAATAGTTCTTTTTTGCCTTTTCGTGTTCAATAGAACAATGGAAGGGATGAATGAAAGAATTCATAGATTACCCAAAGGTAATGTTAGAAAGAGGGCGTGGGGGGAGGGGGGGGGGGGAGAATTAGGTAGACTGTTATGTGTAATTAGAACTCAAAAATTTAATGCGCATGCAAGTAAAACGAATGTCACATAGTTTGAAATTTATTAGCAGATTATTCCAAGTAGTTAATTGTTATATACTAAATGGAGTATATTATTTTCAACGGAATAGATGAATGTGACAATAATAAGGGTTACATATTTTCATGTTAAAATTCTAGAAAGAAAAAAAAAATCTTAAGTCAAAAAAAGAAAATTTTTACCAAAAAATATTGTATAAGGGGGTTATCGTTCCCATTTGATATTTGGAGGGGGTATCCTTTCCCAACCCTTAAATGTTAGGGGGTAAAGTGGGATTTGTAAAAAATATTTTGACAGGTGGAGGTTTGGTAGTTGGCAGAAACAAATGGAAATGCAGTGATGATCAGAATTATTAGCATATGTCCAGAAGGAAAAATATTCAACATTGCGTAAGAAATGTTTTTTTTGCTAAGACAAGATGTTTGGTTGTCAATTGGATCAGTAAAAGCTGTTATTTATAGGTAAAAGAATGAACTTTAGTCAGCTTTGGTATTCTTTTTCCTAATTTCATACTACTACTGTTTTCTTTTAGTAAAGTTAGTTATTGTCGTAGAAAATGTGTTATGACCAGGTAAAAAAGTTAAAAGAAAGATTGAGGAAAAGTTAAAGCAAAAGCGTATTACCATAGGCTCATCCCACTAACACTAAGCAACGAGAAATTTTATCATGGGCAAGGCACACCTACTGAGCAGACATTAGTTGTGTGATATTCCTCTCAAAATTTGCCATGTGAAATATGGTGGATCCTCTGTCGGCACTCTCTCTCTGTTACCTACATTTCCTTTGGTTTTCTATTGTATTTATTTATTTATTTATTATTTTTCTTTCTTCTCTTCGACAATCCCGTTTTTCCTTCCCTAATTACTATATTTTCCCTCACTTTTACATCATATCTTCACCTCTAAAATAAAATAGAAAAAGTGGATTGAGACTACCTCAAATTTCTTTTTTCAATTTTTTGTGTTTCCTGAATTTTATTCCTAACATTCGCTAATAAGTGCACACTGTTAAGATTTTCAGTTTTAATTTATTTATGAAAACTAAATATGGTTCTAGAGTTAAAAAAATAAGTAAACAAAATAAATTTCTATAAATGAATTTTATTTTGCTGTTTCGGATTCCTATTCTTTTATAATCGGCGTGCTTACAGAAATTGTTTCCAACTCATTGCGTGTAATTTATTTTTCTTTTCTTTGGAATAGATAATAGCATTCTTAAATCTATTACGTGTTGATAGAAGAAAATCTCAATATGAATCATCTTCAAAACAAATGAAAGAGGGTAAGTTTTAATGAGTTTTCCCTTTAACAAATAAAAGTAAATGCAATGGAATAATTAAAATTACTTTGAGTTTTAAGTTTTAGTTCCTAAAACTTTTGAACTACTTTTAGATTAAAATTACATACAGAAAAAATTCCAGTGAGAAATTTAGAAACTCTGGGATTACATAAAACTTCACTTTGTCTAGTTTTGCTTTTGAAAGAAGAGAAGGAATTTGGGAGGAATTTTCCTTGTACTGATTGTATTATTGTGTGTTTTACAATGTATACATGCCTGCCTTATATAGAATATTGCTAAAGCCTAACAGGAAATTCTCAGCTTTGGGTATATGGTGAGAAAACTCACATAATATAGCTGTTCTGCTGCTTAATAAAGAGTAATATTTGAAGCCTAACAGCCAAAGCAGCTATGTGATTGCAGAATTTTGGTCTATGGGAAAATTTCCAATAATCTTCCTATCTGTCATAAAATTGGACCCTACCTTTTTTATTATTGTAAGAAATTAACGAGTGAAACAAGAGAGAAGAGCTGGCTTAGTCAAAAAGGAAGAAAAGGAAAGCTGGAAATAGACCGAAGAAAAACAAATGAAAAGGGAATCAAAACAAATTCTCCATTAGAATTAACTGTACTTCTAATTGCAGTTAAATATTGGATTTGAGACTGAGATACAACTTTTGTCTAAATCACAGTAATTGAGAAAATTGTTGTAGTTAAGAACATGGTAATACAAGTTACAAAAATATTTTAGCATATGTAGACACTAGCTTGTAGGTAGAAAGCTCCATAAATACAATATCTAAGTACTACTACTATATTTTAGGCATTGATGCATATTTGAGAATTAGATCACTTTGTTTAAAACTGTTAAACTTGTCATTAAGCTTGTCGATGGTGAACATACTCTAATTTAATTATTGTTAATGATATCTAAGTTGTTGGCACATTTTAAGTCAATGTCTGGTATGAAGTCTTTTTACCATTACATATTTGTAGTTATATACATTTTTCCACACTGCCTCTGCAACATGCATTATTGTGAAAGAATTTAAACAATACCCAATATTCTAACTGTAATTAGAAGTATTGTTAATTCTAATAGTTCCATCACTGACTCTGCAACATGCATTATTGTGAATGAGTAAAACAATACCCAATATTTTAACTGCAATTAGAAATAGTACTAATTGCAATAGTTCCATCACTGTCTCAGCAACATGCATTATTGTGAATGGGTCCAACTTCTTAAAAAGTTTTCGAGCAGCATCATTTGTTCAATTGGGTCCAACTTCTTAGAAAGGCCAAATTAACAAACACATTGAGAAAAAAGAATGCTTACTTACAGTTTTTCAGATCATGCTCTTATATTTTTCCAGCCTCCACAAATGCATCCATCCATGATCTGTTTTGCTGCTTAATAAACAGCAATATTTGAAGCCTAACAGCCAAAGCAGCTATGTGATTGCAGAATTTTGGTCTATGGGGAAACTTCCAATAATCTTCCTATTTGTCATAAAATTGGACCCTACCTTCTTTATTATTGTAAAAAATTAAAGAGTGAAAGAAGGGAGAAGACCTGACTTAATCAAAAAGGAAGAAAAGGAAAGCTGGAAAAAGACTGAAGAAAAAAAAAATGAAAAGGGAATAAAAAAAAATTCTCTATTAGAATTAACTGTACTTCTAATTGCAGTTAAAATATTGGATTTGAGACTGAGATACAACTTTTGTCTAAATCACAGTAATTGAGAAACTTGTTGTAGTTAAGAACATGGTAATACATGTTACAAAAATATTTTAGCATAGACACTAGCTTGTAGATAGAAAGCTCCATAAATACAATATCTAAGTACTACTACTATGTTTTAAGGCAGTGATGCATTTTTGAAAATTAGATCACTTTGTTTAAAACTGTTAGACTTGTCATTAAGCTTGTCGATGGTGAACATACTCTAATTTAATTATTGTTAATGATATCCAAGTTGTTGTCACATTTTAAGTCAATGTCTGGTATGAAGTCTTTTTACCATTACATATTTGTAGTTATATACATTTTTCCACACTGCATCTACAACATGCATTATTGTGAAAGAGTTAAAACAATACCCAATATTCTAACTGTAATTAGAAGTATTGTTAATTCTAATAGTTCCATCACTAACTCTGCAACATGCATTATTGTGAATGAGTAAAACAATACCCAATATTTTAACTGCAATTAGAAATAGTACTAATTGTAATAGTTCCATCACTGTCTCAGCAACATGCATTATTGTGAATGGGTCCAACTTCTTAAAAAGTTTTCGAGCAGCATCATTTGTTCAATTGGGTCCAACTTCTTAGAAAGGCCAAATTAACAAACACATTGAGAAAAAAGAATGCTTACTTACAGTTTTTCAGATCATGCTCTTATATTTTTCCAGCCTCCACAAATGCATCCATCCATCATTTAGTCTTCTCCACATCATCTTTTTTATTTTATTAGTACCTGTTGTTTCCTTTGCTTCAGTTATCGTATAACTTGTTGTCGATACTATTCTTTTCTCATTATTTTCAAAATCTTCACTACTGTATTTCCTTTTCAAACCTGCTTTGATATGCTTTATTGGAGCCGAGGTTCTTTCGGAAACTACCTTCACAAGATAGGGCTAAGGTATGCATACACATCACTTTCTCGAGACTCCACTTATGAGATTACACTGGATATGTTGTTGTTGTTGAATGGTGGATTTCTGACTGTGTACATCAGATGGACTCACATCAATCTTTCTTTTATAACAGTGGTATTTGGCTAGCTTAAGCGCACTTCGACTAATTCCACATGACACTTGCTATCTCCCACAAGCATAGGCACCGAGTAACTCTGTCCATCTAAATCTGTCCACCAACACTTAGACAGATAGGATCTTGTAACTGAGATCTCATGATTCTCAACCTACTTCATTGCACCAGATGAATTCAGATAATAGAAGAATGGAATTCACATAATTCATTTGATACTTTATGATATGAGCAAGCTCCTCTGAGCGTCATTTTGAGGATGCATAGCAATTTGGAAAATAATCATAACACCAAATCTAGACTGTTCTATAGCTTTCAAAAGTTCATAACACCAAATAATTTACCTGTGCTTAATAAAGAGCAATACTTTACCTTTTTCACAACTCTAGCAGAATTTGGCTTGTGGAAATCATCTTCGTTTCTATCATAAAATTGTAGTCTACTGTTTACATTATCGTGGTGAGAAATTAAAAGAGGGAAGAACACTAATGAAAAGGAATCAAAGAATCCTTGGCATTCGAGAATATTTTTCTTTGTAATTTGGGAAAGTGACGAATACCTATTTTTTGGACCGACATTTAAAATTATTCCGTGTTTAGCCATTTTATAATGCAGAAATAAGATTTTAACAAAAATATCTTAATTAAAATACGGAAATACTCTATGAATATTTAACAGTTTGAACTCCATGAATTGCTTTTGAAGTTTGAACTTATAAAGGTTTAAATGTGTGTTTGGAACTCTAGCAAATTTTCACATTTATCCTGGCTCGGTTGCTGGGTGTTATAGACATCATACTTGTAAAATTTGGAAGAAGTAGCGTGTGACATTATTGAAGTAGCTAAAGCCTAACAGGAAATTCTCAGCTTTGGGTATATGGTAAGAAAACTCATATAGTATAAGTTATTCTACTGCTTAATAAAGAGCAATATTTAAAGCTTAACATGCAAATTAATTCTCAGCTACGTGACTGCAAAATTTGATCTATGGGGATACTTCCAATAATCTTCCTATCTGTCATAAAATTGAACCCTACCTTTTTTTTTTTTAAATTATTGTGAGACATTAATTAAAGAGTGAAATAAGGGAGAAGAGCTGACTTAGTCCAAAAGGAAGAGAAGGCAAAGTTGGAAAAGAAGATCAAAACAAATTCTCTATTAGAATTAATAGCACTTCTAATTGCAGTTAAATATTGGATTTGAAACTGAGATACAACTTTTTGTCTAAATCACAGTAACTGAGAAAATTGTGGTAGTTAAGAAAATGAATAACATTTATAGGTTAAATGGTATTACAACACTATCAATACAATATCTAAGTACTACTACTATATTTTAGGCATTGATACACTTTTGAGAATTTAATCATTTTGTTTTAAGCCGTTAGACTTGTTATTAAGCTTGTCGATGGTGAAGATACTCTAATTTAATCATTGTTAATAATATCTAAGTTGTCACATTTTTAGTCAATGTCTGGTAATTAAGAAGTCTTCTTACCATTATTTATTTGTAGTTATATACATTTTTCCACACTACCTCTGCAATATGCATTATTGTGAATGAGTTAAAATAAACCAAATATTTTGAGGTTGGTGGTGGGGGACGGGGATGTAAAAACTAAGAAAAAAATCTAAAAATATTTTTAAAAATGAATTTTTTTTTTTTTTTGAAGGGTTGTTGGGGAAGGGGTGGGTGGTGTAAAAATCCAAAAAAAAAAAAATTTAAAAGCTTTTTTTCTTGACTTTAAAAAAAAAAAAAAAAAAAAAAACTATCATTCTTACAAAATTTTGGAATGGGGTTTGGTGGGGAGGGGGGGGGGGTTGGGTGGGGTCGGGGTGGTAAGCGGATAAGATAAATATATAAAAAAGAAAATCGATGGGGGTGGGGATGGAAGGTAGGGGTGGGTGGGGGTAGTGGAGTGGGGTTTGGGCTGGGTGGGTGGTGGAAGGTGGGGTGTCGGTGGCTTGGGGTTTGGGGGGTTTTGGGGGTGTGGTAGGGTGGGGTGTGGTTTGGGGTGGTGGGTGGAGTGGCGTGGTGGGGAGGGAGGGGTTGGGGTTGGGTTTGTTGGTGCGGGGTGGAGTTGGGGGTTGGGGAGGTGGGGCGTGCGGGGTAGTTGGGGAATGCATTGGTGTGTTTTTTTTTAATCCGGAAAATGTTTTCCCTCAAATTTTTATGGAAAACATTTTCACCTATTTGGAGGAAAACATTTTCCTTAATCTTAAGTGCAATCAAACAAGAGAAAATAGGCAAACATTTTCCGTCATACCAACACATCCTGCAACATGCATTCCTGTGAATGAGTAATATAAAACCCAATATTTTAACTGCAATTTACAAGTATTATTGATTCTAAAAGTTCCATCACTGACTCCGCAACATGCATTATTGTGAATGAGTTAAATAAACCCCAATATTTTAACTCCAAATTGAAGTATTACTAATTATATTAGTTCCATCAGTGTCTCAACAACATGCATTATTGTAAATGGATCGAACTTCTTTTCAAGTTTCCACACAACATCATTTCCACACCACCTCTTTACCAATTCCTTTTCGTGCTATTGTCCTCAACGTTAACTCCAATCCACAATTATGATTCCCCTGCATAAAATAGATGGTATACATCCTCTCTGGGCAGTTAGTACGAATAAATAAAGACATTTCTGCAACACTACTTTTCAACATATGCGTATTAGAAAGAACTTTACTTTCTCCTACTGTGACAAAATAATTAAGATAAACTAGGATCCTTCCATATTACTATTTTAGAACACTTTCAAAAACTATTCTCCTTTTGAGAAAAGGACCCCTATTTACTAAGTTCTTTAGGAGCTTGGCAGAGATCTAATCACTTATTTCTTGAAATGCACAGACGATAATTCAACAGAATTACTATTCTCCCACCCTCTCATAGAATGACATGTCAAAGGCACCTTAATGTGCACTCTGCAGAAAACAGATTCACCAATTGGAAGCCAGGATCAAGTTCACCCCTTCTAATCCTGCAGTCAAACCAGACTGCACAAAAATTTCTCAATAACACCATGATTGTTTTGCAATCTCTAGCAAAAAGTTATAGGACTATTCCACAGCAAAATGATGTAATTCCTAGTTCACAGCTATAAAGTAAAAGTGAAGACAACAACAACAACATAGAGGTCCTCAACTGATACCCTTTTACAATGAATCAACACCAAAACTCATGAACAACTTTTAATATCATTTTCTCACATTAGCTAACTCCACAAAGATGCCAACAATTAATTTATTCCCTGAAGCATATTGTTGCACTTTTTGGGCATCAAGTCATCTATTTTATGTGAGCACTTAGAAAAGTTCTTAGGACTACACATGGAAAAGATCCAATTGTTGAAGAGAATAGAAACTAATTTTGTTAAATGGGGAAAAAAGACTCCACCACTATGTCTCTCAGAAATTGTGTCCCTTTGTTTTGATAAGCACTAAGCTCTCAAAATGCATGCTTACTATACTCCAAAGTTCAACACAGTAGATTACAATAAGTTTGTTGCAACAAGTCACATAAGGAGAAATAAATTACTTAGATAGGAGAACTGGTCTAGAATGAGTGAATATTTAGTGTAATTCTAGAAAGTGAAGCCACTCAAATCATTTGGCTTTAATTTTCACTCAGTTTCTATCATTAGATCTAATAAGATAGCTCCATCAATAAACCTAGTTTTTGTTAATCTGATACATAAGACACATAAAAAAGGCACGTCGTTTTGATTTCACTCAATTCTGTTGGGTATAGAAAGAGAAATCTGAGATAAAATGAATGCAGAAGCAACACCAAAGATAGAAGCGGATCGACTTCTAGAATGTCTCCAACAGTGTTATCAAAGGCGCGCTTTAAGCGCGCTTAAGCCCTGAAGCGAGGCTCGAAACATGTTGAGCGCTTCGCCTCGCTTTATGTGCGCTTCAGTGTCACATCAAAGGCTCTAAGACATACTTTTCCTTGCCAATGAGCCTCTCTTGAAGAGGTGACACTAGATGATTGATATTTCACTCTATCGTATTATTTTTACAATTTCTTTGTCCATATATTTGTTATTCATGCTTATTATTATCAATCTTGGACTAAACATATATATATTTGTATTTTTGTACCATTGCGCTTTTTTTTCATTGAAGCCCACGCTTTATTTGCGCTTTGCACTTAAAGCCCTAGCTGACTTTAGAGCTTTTTTGCGCTTTTTGCTTTTGATAACACTGGTCTCTAAGGAAATTAGGAACCAAAATACTAACTGATGACACCAGATTATGGCTTTCCAAATAAATTTTAACTAGTGTTTTCAAAATTCTACCTCCACGATAACATCTGCCAAAATTTCATCCTCCACTTAAGCATATCAGTCCATAGTTGCTTAATTTTTTTTCTGGCGAACAAGAGATCAAGATTTTCCGTAATAGGAGAAATAGCAGTAAACAACAATAGCCCCTACTTCACACAGCTCTTTCAGTCAACCAAGTTTCAACCATAAAGCATGATAAGCACAGATCCAACATCTAGTTCAATGTTTTGTGTGCAAAACATTTACTTTATTGTATAATATAAAAAGGAAATTTAGAGTACAATAGGACAAAACATCACAACTGCAAACGGAAAAAAGGAAAACACAACTACACAAGAAGTTAGTTAGGAACTACCTAATTTAGCATCAATTAGTTGGCCTAAAGTAATAAAAGGAAAGGAGTTCTTCAAAAGTGCCTTTTCTTTGGCTAAAGATGCAGAAACTTGCTGCATGGTTGGCCTAAGTTGAGGACTCGGATTAAGACATGCAAATGCTATCTTTGTGATCTTGATCAATTCTTCAGCCACTGGAGAGGGAAGTAATGGCCGTTGATCAATGAAATCTTTTAACAGTATGTCAAGGATTTCTGATGTTGATGAAAGCGATGATATAGCTTCAACAATATCAGCTGGATGCCGACCAAAGATCACTTCCAATGATAGCACTCCAAAGCTGTAGGTATCACAACTTTCATTTACCTCCATAGTGTAAGCAAGCTCTGTATACATGTGAAAATGATTTAAATTATATACACAGAGTATAATTAATTTCAACACTTTCAATGCATTCTAACTGATTATAGTAAGTTCTTTTGTTGTTTTTCTATTTTACCAGATTAGGATTACCATACATAGTTATTGATTGTTGTAGGTCCTCTGATGTATAAAAGTTAAACACCCTCAGTGCACATAAGTTAAAACCCGTGTTTCAAAACACAAGACAAAAAAAGCAAAGATACAAAATTTGTAGATAAGAGAAGCTGGGCAGAATACAAGAAAATGAAAATGACATAAGACTCAAAAGCAACTAGTTTTGTATGTTAGAATTTTACTAATTCTAATATGTGGCCCAATTAATGTAAAGCCCATAACTAATATTTAATGAAGAATAAATCTCGTCCGTTAGATCGGTTACTTGATGAACGTACCGGATTAAGTCTCAACTCCTATAAATTGGTCCTCCCTCCACCTAATGGTTACCACTTATTCTATATAATTTTTTTTCCATCACTAACGGCTGTGGTAACGTAAGACCAGGGCAAGAAGGTAGAAATCAGTTTACACAATTAACGCTTCCGCTTTCGTAATAATGTCTTCTGCATCAGGTATGTTTTCCATATTATCTCCATGTAAAATTATTGTGTTCATGTTCCTGTGAGAATTAAGTTGATCTTACATGTGGTATCAAGAGCTTGGATATTTGAACCGATAATCTTCATGAAAGAAAACATATATGTGTAACGTGTGTTTATGTCTCAGCCACCTTACGCATTATTATAGTTACAGAAAAAAAATTGAAATTTAACATGCCAGACTGCTCGTTGTTACCCAGCTTCACGTATTTATGGTATTGATAGTACTACCCAACAATAATAACTATTAAGACCTAAACAAACCGACTTCAAGTTTGTGTTGATACTCTACGGATTGATCTATTTTAGATCTTAAGTTTTTATTTGTTGACGTTTTGAAGCTGATGCCGTGATGAAGAACCAAATTATGGTTTATAGGTTTCTACCAATTATTTTGTAGCCGTATCTCGCACTATTGTGAATCTATAATGGGTGAGGCATCCTATGTGATAGGGATAGAAATATTTTATCACAAGGACTATTGGGACTGTCTCAGAAAGGCTATATCGAAAGAGTTCTTGAGAGATTTAACATGAACAATTGTTCAGCAGGAGTTGTTCCGATTCAAAAAGGGGACAAATTTAGTCTCATGCATTAATCCAAAGAATGACGTAGAACGAAAAGAAATGGAGTCAATTTCTTACTCTTCTATTGTTGGAAGTTTGATGTATGCTCAAACTTGCACAAGACCTAGATATTAGTTTTGCGGTCGGAATCTTTGGGAAGATATCGAGTAACCGGAAATTGATCGTTGGAAAGTCGTGCAAAGAAAGTTTTGAGGTACACGAAAGGAACGAAGGATTACATGCTCACATATAGGAGATCCAACAAATAAGTCATTGGATACTCGGATTCAGATCATGGTGGATGTGTTGACACTAGAAAGTCCACTTTTGGTTACTTGTTCCTATTAGCTGAAGCAGCAATATCGTGGAAGAGTGCTAAGCAATCCGTCATTGTTACATCCACAATGAAAGCAGAATTTGTGGCATGTTTTGAAGCCACAATTCATGCATTATGGCTGCAGAACTTTATTTCAGGACTTGGGATTGTCGACACCATTACCAAGCCGCCGAAAATTTATTGTGATAATATCAAAAGAATATTCTTCTCCAAGAACGATAAGTACTCCAAAGGTGCCAAACATATGGAATTAAAGTACTTTACCGTCAAGGATGAAGTTCAGAAACAAAGGGTGTCACTTGAGCATATTAGAACTGATCTCATGATTGCAGATCCGTTAACGAAAGGTTTACAACCAAAGACATTTAAAGAACATGTACATAGAATGAGTCTTGGTTGAACTTATGATTAATGTTTTTCTTTATAATGTTTGACACTCTGAGCTCAATTATGTGTTTCTGATATACATTAATGAATTTCCTATTTCTCATAATGGTGTACACATTATTGTTCTGAGATATTACAGGATGAGTCTCAATGAGACATTATTGTGGACTATAATGTTATATGTTTTATAGCTTATGAACCTAATATGATAAGTTGCTAATGTTGTAGTATATGGAAGGGAGTATGTAGCACAAAATTATATATAACCGCCATAACTCACGTTAGTGGTTTGTTACATTATGGTATGTATGATGGACGTTATATAAGAGATTTATTTTATGCGCAACTAATGTTTATGTTGTTAAATATTAGTGTTATGCGGTCATTGGGCCAACTGGGAGAATGTTAGAATTTTATTAATTATAATATGTGGTCCAATTAATGTAAAGCCCATAACTAATATTTAATGAAGAATAAATCTCATCCGTTAGATCGGTTACTTGATGGACGTACCGGATTAAGTCTCAACTCCTATAAATTGGTCCTCCCTCCACCCATTAGGGTTACCACTTATTCTATATATATTTTTTCCATCACTGATGGCTGTGGTAACGTAAGACTAGGGCAAGGAGGTAGAAATCAGTTTACGCAATTAACGCTTCCGCTTTCGTGATAATGTCTTCGGCATCAGGTATGTTTTCCGTATTATCTCCATGTAAGATTATTGTGTTCAAGATCCTGTGTGAATTAAGTTAATCTTACATTATATTTTGTTTAAATGATTTTAAAATGTTCCTCTAAAGTCAGAGTTCAAAGAAGGTTAAGGTTATCTCCAGGATAAAGCTGTTAGTTATGTACATTTTAACTTGCACTAGACATGGACAATCCTGTTTAATTTTGTAGTCATTGAGATTCTTGAAATTCATGAAAGTACTTAACACATAGAAGTTAGTGTAAACTTGAAAGGACAAAGAATTAGACAGAGCATACCTGGAGCAACATATCCAAAAGTTCCAGCAAAAGAAGTCCAATTAGAGGAGTTTGGCCTTAAGAGTTTTGCAGTACCAAAATCAGAAAGACGAGGCCTGTCTTCATGATCTAACAAAACGTTCTTACTTGATATATCTCGGTGAAGAATTGGAGGTGAACATTCATGATGCATATAAGATAACGCATATGCCACTCCTCTGACAATGCTCACCCTCTTAATCCAATCTAACTCTATCGCTTTTTCATTATTCCTCAGTCTCTCTGACAAGCTTCCTCCTTCCAAGAACTCGTAAACCAAGAAAGAATGTCTTGCATGTGAACAAAATCCATAAAGCTTTATAATATTACGATGGCGGATTTTCAATAAAGTTTTTGTTTCACTTTCAAAGCTTTTCAAGCTGTTCAATTCACCATTATCTAATGGATGAATTTTTTTTACCGCGAGTACTTGTCCACTTAGTAACTCAACCCTGAAGACACTTCCCTGTCCTCCCTTTACTATGCAATATTTGCTGTCAAAGCCCTCTGTTGCTATGATGATGCTCTCATATGTCATCTTCCCGTCAAAGCTCCAAATGGAAAAGAGATCCTTGGTTTGTTCTCTTTGCTCAATTTGGTTCCTTCTTTTTCGAGATATGCATAAAAGAAGACAAATGATCACCATCAAAAAAATGACACCAACCAGACTAAAAAGAATTGTTGAGATATTTATTCTTTTGTTGGTGATTTTAGATGAAGAGCAAGGTTTCAAACCAATGAGATGGCCACACAAGCCTTTATTGTCTCTTAGTTCTTCAAGGACGCCTTCGAAATGCCAAGTTGTTAGGAAGAGGGCCAATCAATTGATTGTTAGATATGTCAACAAAACTCAAGCTAATACACTGATTGAAACTTGATGGGATCGAACCAATCAACTTATTATGTGAAAGATTCATTAACTCTAAGCTTTGTAATTGACCTAGTCGCCATGGTATCTCACCATTCAGTATGTTGTGACTAAGGTCCATAACTTGTAAGAAGCATAAGCTCCCAAAATTGGAAGGAATACTTGCTTGCAACATGTTTTTGCTTAAATTCAAGCTAAACAACTGCACAAAGATTTCCAATCTGTTGTGGAATTACGCCACTCAAATGATTTGCTGCCAAGTTAAGTTTTGCGAGTGTAGAAAGCATCCCAATTTCTGATGGAATATCACCTGAAAGTTTGTTACCAGACAAATCAAGCTCAAATAGCAGCTTTAGGCTATCCAAGCTTCTAGGGACCTTCCCACTGAAATGATTAGAGGAGAGATCAAGCACCTGTATATGAGATGCGTTTCCAATCTCAAATGGAATTGATCCAGATAAATTGTTATTAGACATCTTCAAACAGGTCGTTTTACCACAAAGGCCCCATTTTGATGACAGCTCTCCAGAAAGCTCATTGTGACTTAAATCAATGTAATCTAGATACGAATACACACCGAAAACTTCTGATATTTTTCCAGATAGTTTATTGTTGTTAAGTCTGACCCTGGATAACTTGGGGCAGTTTTTCAAGCTTCTCGGGATGCCACCAATGAAACGATTATTTTGAACTGATATTTCTATCAGGAACCCACCAAGACAAACATTATGAGGCAAATGACCAGTGAAATTGTTATCGGCTAAATGAAACATCTCCCAGTTTGTAATGTTTTCCAACTCTACTGGAAGGGACCCTGTGAGTTTATTGCTAAATAATCTCATATCAACAAGGGATTTTAAGTTCCCAAAGCTTGGAGGAATGGGACCATAGAGTCCATTTTCATATAAATATAATCTCTTGAGCTTAGTCGAGTTTCCAATGGATGAAGGAATGGGTCCTGAAAGCCTGTTATAATTTAAGGTTAACAAGTGCAGGTTGCCTGAGTCTCCAATTGATGTGGGTATTTCACCCATAAGACTGTTCTCTGCTAATTCAACTTCCATCAAACGTGTCAGAGATGAAATTTCCTGAGGTATGGATCCTGAAAATGAGTTGTTATGAAGAGACAGGGACTCTAAGTTGGTCAAGTTACCAAAAGAAGTGGGAATAGAGCCAATAAATGTGTTGCCTGACAGATCGAGAAGTTTTAGGGAACTCAACATCCCTATTTCCTTAGGTATGGATCCTGAAATTGAGTTGGTATGAAGATACAGGGACTCTAAGTTGGTCAAGTTACCAAAAGAAGTGGGAATAGAGCCTATAAATGTGTTTTGTGATAGAACAAGACCTTTAAGGGAATTCAACGTTCCTATTTCTTGTGGAATATGCCCAGAGAATTTGTTGTCATCAAGGTATAAAATACTCAAGCTGCTCAAGTTCCCAATTTCAGGTGGAACCGTTCCAGAAAAATCATTGGAGCCCAAATCAAGGTAACTCAGCCTTGAAAGATTGAATATGTTGGCGGGAAGAGTACCATAGAGTGAGTTATCGAAGAAGTCTATTTTGAGGAGATAGGAGAATGATGAGAAATCTAGATGGTGAAGGGTACCCTTTATGCGATAATATGAGATATTCATGTCAGTTACTCGTCCAAGGTTGTCGCAACGAATGTAGTCCCAGTGACAAGGACTTGTGCTAGTATTCTTCCAAGAAGAAAGAAGTAACTCGCTTTCACTCTCAAGGCTGGCCTTCCAGGTTAAAAGGGCAACTGCATTTGCACTTGAAGATGTTTCAGAAGTATTAAAATGCCATTTGGCAGAAACTAGTGGAAACACAGTGGTGATCAAAATTATTAGCATATGTGCAGAAGGAAAATATTCAACATTGCGTAAGAAATGTTTTTTGCTAAGACAAGATGTTTGGTTGTCAATTGGATCAGTAAAAGCTGTTATTTTTAAAGGTAAAAGGATGATCTTTAGTCAGCTTTGGTATTCTTTTTCCTAATTTCATACTACTGTTTTCTTTTAGGAAAGTTAGTTATTGTTGTAGCAAATGTGTAATGACAAGGGAAAAAAGTTAAAAGAAAGATTGAGGAAAAGTTAAAGCAAATGCGTATTTCCATAGCCTCATCCGACTAACAGTAAGCAAGAGAAATTTTATAATAGGTGAGGCACTCCTACTGGGCAGACATTAGTTGTGTGATATTTCTCTCAAAATTTGTGATGTGGAATATGGTGGGTCCTGTGTACACACTCTCTCTCTTACCTACATTTCCTTTGGTTTTCTATTTTATTTATTTATTATTTTTCTTTCTTCTCTTCAACAATTCCGTTTTTGCTTCCCTAATTACCCTATTTTACCTCACTTTTACATCATATTTTCACCTCTAAAATAAAATAGAAAAATGGATTGAGACTACCTCAAATGGATTGACACTGTTAAGATTTCAATTTTAATTTATTTTTGAAAATTAAATATGGTTCTAGAGTTCAAAAATAAGTAAACAAAATAAATTTCTATAAACGAATTTTGTTTTGCTGTTTCGGGTTCCTATTCTTTTATAATCGGTGTGCTTACAGAAATTGTTTCCAACTCATTGCATGCAATTTTTTTTTTCTTTTCTTTGGAATAGATAATAGCACTCTTAAATCTATTAAGTGTTGATAGAAGAAAAACTCAATATGAATCATCTCCAAGACAAACGAAAGAGGGTAAGTTTTAATGAGTTTTCCCTTTACCAAATAGAAGTAATACAATGGAATAATTAAAATTACTTTGAGTTTTAAGTTTTAGTTCCTAAAACTTGCAATTAACTACTTTTAGATTAAAATTATAGAAAGAAAAAAAAAACATAAAGATGATTTTTAATCTCATATAATGAGCATGACAATGATGAAGCAAAGAAATTTAGAAACTCTGCGATTACTTAAAACTTAACTTTGTCTAGTTTTGCTTTTGGTTCTATAGTTATTGACAAATTTAGAGCCCCATTTAATTTTTCAAAAATAAATAGAAAGTTCAGTCTTTTGCATATACAATATTGGGAACACAATCAGTGAAAACACTGGGAAAATAAGAAAAAAATCAAAAGCTTTGGCTAGTATCAATATTATTCTACAAATAGAAGATACGATCATTAAAAAAAAAAAAAAAAAAAGAAGAAGAGAAGCACATAAGTGATGAGTACAAAAGAAGAGAGCGAAGGAAAATAAGTGAAAGATAGTGTGCTGACAGTGGACCCACCATATTCCACGAGTCTTTGGCCATTTATTGCTGAAGTGGGACTCAAAATCCACTTGGCAAAATATGAAAGGAAACTCACACAAGTTTTGTCTTCCACATCATACCTGTGCCGCGCACATAATAAAATTTTTCAGCAACGAGGGAACCATCTGTACTGTAACCAACTTATTTAATATCAATCTAACTCATGATTTCAAAGGTATATGTGTTGGCCTCTAATTTGATGACAAAGATAGAGGGAGAAAAGATTAAGGAAAAGAAGAAGAAATAAAATAGCGATCAAATCAAAACGATACTTCAAAAGAAAAGCAAAAGCATTTCCATCTTCTTCCTAATACGACTAAGTAACTCTTTTGACAAAATGTACCAATTATTGATTCACAATGAAAAGGAAACTAGAAAGTTAATCACTAATAATAATTTAATATATAGAAACGGGAGTTGGGGTGGAACGAACAGGGGCACAATTATTATTTCCACTGAATTCATTTGCTTGATTGTAAAACCAAAAGCATTTCCATCTTCTTCCTAATACGACTAAGTAACTCTTTTGACAAAATGTACCAATTATTGATTCACAATGACAGGGAAACTAGTAGGTTAATTACTAATAATAATTTAATATATAGAAACGGGAGTTGGGGTGTAACGAAAAGGTGCACAATTATTATTTCCGCTGAATTCATCTGCCTGATTGTAAATTTTACTTATTTGACGGAAAAAGTTGGCAACTTATATGAAATTACATTTGCATCCCTCCTGCTTCAAGGACAAGCACGTGTCCCTTCTGCTTCAAATGACAAACACGTGTTTATCTTTCTATAAGTGTCCAAGAGGGACTAACACAACAATGAATGCTTGTACCAAAAGCTATATAAATTGTACACTTTAATTAACTACTTTTTTATCGCACGAGGATATATGTTATAGTACTGAATATTTATACTCTTCTCATGTATACACGTATGCACTTCAATTTTAATTCTCCGATATATTTATTTCCTCGGTGCACTTTTACTTGTTCACTTTTGACTTTTCAAGTTCTTTAACAATTAATAAATGAAGTACTCCCTCTGTCCCATACTACTTGGCCACATTACTAAACTACTTTTTTATCCCACGTGGACATATGTCATAGTACTGAATATTTATTCTCTTCTCATGTATACACGTATGTACTTCAATTTTAATTCTCCGATACATATTTATTTCCCCCGTGCACTTTTATTTGTTCACTTTTAACTTTTCACGTTATTTAAGAATTAATAAATGAAGTACTCTCTCCGTCCCCTATTACTTGGCCACATTCCTAAAAATATATGTCCGAATTACTTGTTTATTTACAAAACCAAGATAAAACTAATTAAATCTTTCCCATCTTACCCTCTCCGTCCCATTTACTTGGTCACATTACTAAAAATATATGTTCAAATTACTTGTTCATTTACAAAATCAAGATAAAATTAATTACTCATAATAAGAAGCAGGCGAAGCAGCTAGAAGTACTCGCTTCACGCCCTTGAATTATTATTCACGAATGAATTGGGAAAGCCAACAGAAAGATTCGATTCTGACTTCATAGAGCCGGTGCTGCTGTTGCCTGCGCGTAGGGCCGTCCCCCACTCCCGTCCCGAGGTGCTAAGGGGCTGAGTATTTATTATCTTCTCATGTATACACATATACACTTCAATTTTAATTCTCCTACACATATTTATTCCCTCCGTGCACTTTTACTTATCCACTTTTGACTTTTCACGTTCTTTAAGAATTAATTAATGAAGTATATATTTTATCATAATATTCATATTTATTGGCGTATAGTCTCAATAGCCTTAGAAAATAATTTGAAAATGAGTAATTAATGTGAAGGGTAAAATAAGAAGAAGAAAAATTTCTTTCTCTTGATATGTCAATGTGGACAAGTAAAAGTAAAGGGAGGGAGTGACTTTTATCCCCGTTTTTCTTCTTTGTCAATACTTTACTTATTTTACTCTCATTTGCATTCTCTGATTATTGTTTCTTTGCATTTATAAAATGTATTACTTTATATTTTCATTTCGGAATTAAAATTTGGTGATTTACGATATAACCTATATCTTTCTTATTTTGATTTCTTTGTAACAATTCTTTTTATCTATAATTGTTAGTATAAAAAATTATAATATATTTTTTAAGTAATTTAATCATTCTTTTTATTAGTTTTGCTTTTAAAAAATTCAATATGTACAACAATGGTTCTTATGTTTGGATCTGAACAGTTAATTAATTGAGATGGATAGCAACCTGTCAGTATACATATAAGATATTAAAGAATTTAAAAGAAAAAATCTAGAATCAAAATATTAATTTTCCCTCATATTCTTACTAATTTTGTTTTTCACATCGATGAACAACTTTCATTGTCATGACAATGAGAAAAAAGTCTGACTCTTTCCACCTCAAAGACTTAATTCCATCATATGTTTTTAATTTTTAAGCTCCATTTTCTAATCATAATTAAAGTGATGGTACATAAAATACATTTTGTATATGTTGCTATATATAATAACAATTAGAATGTTTTTAAAAGTTATTTTTAAAATACAAACCTTAAAGGCTGGCTAATTAAAATGAATAAACATGTTCGACCCTTGCATCGCACAGGCATATATTGCTAGTTAAGCACTAAATTTCTAATGCTACATCATACCTAATTTTTCATCTGTAAACCCCGAGCTAAGCTACAGAAAAATCTCCATTTTTGTATGTCTTTATTCTTCCTCCTTAACCTTTTAAAAACATCCTTATGTTGATTCTTTCTCTTTTGTTTCCTTTCGAATACCTCAACGAAGACATTCTTTGAGCCGTTTCGACATTTTAGAGATCTGAAAGGGGTAATGCACTTGACAATCTTGACGGTGCAGTGATACGTTTTATGAATTTTTCGCTGTTGTAGAATTTCTTGTGGCTTTGAGCATGATTACCTTCTATATTACTCATGGCTCTTTTCGTATAGTTGTACTTGCTTCTTGTGACAATATGCTTTTTTTTTTTTTTTTTTTTTTTTTGGTTGAAATGAAAATTGCTCTAAATTATCGACTTGATAGTGCGATCAAGTATCCTGATTTTTCCCCGAACTTTCAAATGGAAGTTGCCCTTACTTTTCAATCTGATCGGTTAAATAATTTTATAGTCTTCCACTAGCTCTATATTAGTAAAATACAACCAAAAAAAGAGAGAG
Source organism: Lycium ferocissimum (assembly GCF_029784015.1). Lineage (NCBI taxonomy): Eukaryota > Viridiplantae > Streptophyta > Magnoliopsida > Solanales > Solanaceae > Lycium > Lycium ferocissimum. The sequence continues at coordinate 48,055,764 of NC_081353.1, read as the reverse complement.
AACATCAATTTCACACTTTCAAATTGGTATTATTCATAATCGATGAAAGCTCCTTTAACTAGCAGCTTGAAAGTCTATACTAATTCATAAAACCTTAACTATTCTCATTCAAAAAAGCAAAATCTGAAAGGGACAGACAGCTTGTGCGATTCATAAATATACATAAGCTATTTAGTGCAAATCAAGCAACATGATATGCATACATGCAGTGGTTGTATCAATTTTTAGACTAATGCTGCAATTGTCGGATGATAGATAATTGTAAGTGACGAAGACAGGCAATCCGAGGTGAATTTTTCATAAGTTGTTACGTCCAAGATAATTTAATTAAGGTCATTTGATTACACTGACTCAATTTTGCACTAATCAGTGGTATTAATAAGATGAATTTGATGATAAGTATGTACTAACAAAATTTCAAAAAGTAAGTAATAAACTTATTTTCCTTTGAAAAAAATCTGTTTCCTTAATTTTTAGCTTTACTGATGTTTCCTGTTGGACCTCACAAAAATGATATACTTCAAATTTTCTGAACAAATACAATTTATTCTGATTTGGAATACTATAAAGGTAAAAGGGTCAAAAATACCCCTTTACTTTGGGAAAAGGGCTAAAAATATCATCCGTTACTAATTTGGGTAAATAATACCCTTCCCGTCATTAAAGTTTTCAAATTTACCCCTCCTTTAACGGAAATCCCCAAATCCCCCAAAATAATCCAATTTCATTTTTTATACACGCTCCATTATTTGACCCGACCCAACTAAATAATAACCCATATCTTTCAAATATTCATGGTTCTACCAGCAGACAGCCTAATCCAATCTAAAGCAGCACCTGTTTTCTATCAATTTAATTCAAGGTGAACATTCTTCTCCAAGAGTAGAGAAAGGCTTGAGTTTACATGTATGGCTCTCCTGAGCATAAAACAATTAAGAAACATTCATCTCTTTATGGGTACCAAGAAAATACAGTTTAGCATGAGCCTAATTAGCTTCACCAAGCTTTAGACATAAATGCAAGCTGCTGCCACTCACTAGCTCAGACATAGCAAGATTCAGCTGAAGAAGGAGTTCCGAGCTGTCAAAGTTCTTAATGTTAGCTAACAAGAGGTTATGCAAATTCGAAGATCCTATTTTTCTGGCCAAGTGGACAACCAAAAAGCTGTATTACAGCTAAAACGATACTATATAACAGTAAATAAGTCAAATAGCAAACTGAAAGATTTATGTTAACAACCAATTGTATAAATTTAGTGCTAAAGGTTCAGCAGATATGTCAGAAAACATTTATGGCTGGTGCGCAAAAAAAAAGCTTTAAGATTTCAGAGCATACCATTCATCCGCCAGATTTTCACCGGAGATCATCCGCACTAGACACAATTAGGGGCAGTGTAGGATGGTATGGTTATTATTTAGTTGGATTGGGTCAAATAATGGAGCGAGTTTAAAAAATGAAACTGGGTTATTTTGGGGGATTTCCATTAACAGAGAGGTAAATTTAAAAACTTTAATGACGGAAATGGTATTTTTGACCCAAATTCGTAACGGAGGGCATTTTTAGCCCTTTTCCCAAAAGAGAGGGGTATTTTGGACCCTTTTCCCTATATGCAACACTAAGATTGCATTCACTTCTTTGGGAAGCATCTTAATATTACTTGTGTTCTATGATCCAAATTGAAGAAACAAATCAAGAAGCACTTTACTAGGTGATTTTTTTTGTTATATATGAACTTACTTTTTATTATAAAAGTTAAATTACAACAGGTTGGTTAGTGCCAGACTATTAAATTACAACATGTTGGTTAGTGCCAGACTAACCTTCAGATGAATGCCGTGTGTTTTTCAGCACGTACTAAACAATCTTTAAAAGTGGGATTCTCCTCTAAGGAAAGGAGCAAAGTTGCGTTTCAGCTTTAAATAGGTTGATCTAGGAGATGTTTTCTGTTTCAGTTTACCTTATATTGGAACACTTCTAAGTGACTTTTGCAATAGATTTATTTCCAGTGCTTACTTATTCACGCCTTAAGTTTGTTTCAAATGTGAAGAAAGTTAGAAATAGTTTTGATGTTGCTTTGTAAAAGAAAAGGATAGAATGGGTTGATCCATCAAAACTTCAAGTTATTTTAAGGTTTGATTGGTTTGGTAGTTAGATCTTTTTTCTAATCAATGTGTTCTTTAGTTAAGTTGCCATCATTCTCCTTTTATTTGATTATATCTGCATATTCCTAGGAAAGCTATTGCCATTCCTATATGTTCTTTTTCCCTATTATTTTCTGGAATAGTATTTTTTAACTTACTTTTATGTGGGTAAAAGAATTGTTTTGTTACTAAATTTCATGGCCAACACAAACCAATCTGTATCTGCACGCATTACGTAATGAATTTGAAATGAAAAAGGAATCCATATTTTCTTTTATCGTTAATTATCAAGTAGAAACACAATACAAAAAGGAATTGTTGAAGTGGAGTATGTGCAGAGACAACCAGACTACCCTAACAATGAGGTTACAGGTTACAGACTACTCTAATTTCCTTCTGTTTAGAAGATTATGCCAGAAAATAGTTGTGACCTATGTGCATCCACATAAAACAGGGATTATGGAGAATTGGATAAAGATGGAAGAGGTACTTCTCCCTTGGTACTTTTATTCCAATTGAATGAGAACTTGAGAAGACAATACAAAATTTCTTTATTATATGTTTATGTTACAAGTCATGCTTTCTCTTGAGCCGAGAGTATTTCGGAAACAACCTCCCTACATTGTAGGGGTAAGGTCTGTGTACAGTTTACTCTCCCCAAACCCACATTGTGGGATTTCACTGGGTATGTTGTTGTTGTTGTTGTCGTGTTTATGTTACAAGGGTGAGATTTGTTAAGAATATTTTGACAGGTGGAGGTTTGGTAGTCTTTGTATACGAGAGGGGAAGAAAGAAGTTTAAAGACGCTGCGTATGAGTTACTATTTCCTTACCTCTTCAGTACCTCAGTACCTCATAATTTTTTTTGTTGTCTACACATTCTGACTATTTTCATCATTATTGCTCTAATGCAGGAGAGTTCAAATGGAAGATGATTTGAGGCCGTCTAAGATAGACTTCCCTCATTCCAGTGGCAGATAATATTTTGAGAGTTCAAAATTTGATGATCTGAGACTCTCTGGATGGATATCATGGACTTCGATCAACTTATTGAAGATTTACTTAATTTTTTCTAATTGACTCGGAGATTTACCGGTAGGAACCTGAAATATTACATATCTTTGTCTATACCACTAATTTTGGGAAGTAGGAAATGCCAGCTCCAATGGTGTTGCTATTATTTTTGCTGCACTTAGCTATTTAGAGAGCTGATTCTTCACTTAGACATGATTTTATGTATGATTAGTTGGTGCATCAGTGTTTAGACTATTTTGCCGTTGGGCCCATGCTCACCATGAGCAACTCTTACTAGTTTTGATAGAAGAGAAAGCACCAAAACAACAACATACCCAGTGTAATCCCATAAGTGTGGTTTGAGGACGGTAAGATGTACGCAAACCTTACCTCTACCTTTATGGGGATAGAGAGGTTGTTTCTGATATACCCTCGACTCAAAAGAAATGTAATCGATGCAGAAACGTAGGAAAGAAAAAGGGACAACAAAATAGCAAAATGTACAAAATAAATGAGTAACATATATCAATACACATTAGCAAGAAAGAAACTATGCGACCACCCTAAATCATACGATAATGACTCTATTACCTACTAACCATCTACCCTAATCCTCAACCTCCAAACCCTCCTATCCAAGGTCAAGCCCTCAGTCAATTCGAGTTGTGTCCTGTCTAATCACCTCTCCCAATTCTTTTTCGGTCTACCCCGACCTCTCCTAACTCCTGCTATAGCCAACCCCTCATACCTCCTCACTGGCACATCCTCGCAACTCCTCGTCACATACCCGAACCATCTCAGCCTCGTTTCCCTCATTTTGTCCACCACAGAAGCAACTCCCACCTTATCCCGTATAACTTCATTCTTAGTCCTATCCATCCTAGTATGCCCATACATCCATCTAAGCATCCTCATCTCCGCCACATTCATCTTCTGAACGTGGGCATTCTTGAATGGCCAACACTCTGCCCTATACAAAAGTGTTGGTCTAACCATCATTATGTAAAACTTACCTTTAAGCCTTGGCGACACTTTCTTATAGCATAGGACACCATAGGCAAGCCTCCATTTCGCCCAACCCCACCCCAATACGGTGTGCGACGACAGCATCAATCTCCCCATCTCCTTGGATTATGGATCCAAGATACTTGAAGTTGTCACTCTTAGGAATGACTAGTGCCTCAATTTTCACTTCCACCTCTGCCTCAGACGTCACATTGCTGAACTTGCACTCCAGTTACTCTGTCTTGGTCCTGCTTAACTTGAAACCTTTTGACTCTAAAGCCGCTCTCCAAACTTCCAGCCTGTCATTAACTCCACTTCGCATCTCTTCAATCAATACTATATCATCCGCGAATAACATACACCACAGCAACTCCCCTTGAATATGTCGTGTGAATTTGTCCATCACTAAGGAAAATAGGAACGGGCTAAGGGTTGATCCCTAGTGCAACCCCATCGCGACTGGAAAGTGCTCCGAATCACCTCCCACTGTCCTAACCCGAGTTTGGCTCCATCGTACATATCCTAGATAGCCCTAATATAGGCCACAGGTACACCTCTACAAAGCACCAAAACAATGTAAGAAAAAAGTTGCAGCGGAGTATCCCGATCAGATTTCTTTTTTATCTACGTGAATCAAGAGGAGCAAGCAAACTCAAAACACAAGCTAATGTGGATAACAAGTATAATATGAAGAAAAAAATATATGGAAAAGACAAACAGTCAAAAGAAACACATATCAAGATAAGTACATAGAAAACATCTTTAGAACTATCATAGTCCTACTAGGGGGCTATGACCTACACTTAGTAAGTTCACCCCACGAAGAGAGTAAAAAAAAAAAAATCTTCTACTGAAACCAACATCAATGTCACACCCCAACCTTGGGTGGTGTGGCCGGCACCAGGCACCCGAAAGGCCGAGCGAACCAACTGTGATATCTGAACTCTGTAACGTGAATCATAGGCCGACAAAGCTATTGAATAGCAATTGTAAGAAGTATATCATGACAACCTGCACGCCGAAAAGGCCCAACAACACATATATGTATAACTACGGCCGACAAGGCCACAACTAAGGAAGACAACTAGTCAGAAGGCCGGCAAGGCCAAACACAATACTTGTACACTGACTGATAGTCTGTAAGCCTCTAAGAGCACTATTATGCATCAACTAGTTGGGACAAAGGCCCCGACGTACCCGAGCCATACTCATTATATATATATATATATATATATATATATATATATATATATATATATATATATATATATATATATATATATATATATAGCATGCATCATATTTAATGACTCGACCACCACTCGAGAATGGAGTGCGAACATCCCCGTCGAACTCTCGTATCCTACCGAGAAAGGTACACAATTTGTCTACCTGTACCTGTGGGCATGATCACAACGCACAAATTGCGTCAGTACGAAAGATGTACCGAGTATGTAAGGCAGTAAGCATAAACATAACATAAGCATAAGAGATATAAATAATAAGAGGGGAGATATAGAGGCAACCTGAAACTCTGAACGAGGCCACTGAGGGCGACTATAACCATAACATAAATGTAAATGCATGCTTGCAAAATCATTCCTCACTGCGGAGGCATATATCATATCATATAACAATAACCCTCTGTGGGGTGAGCTCATCATCATAACATCATTTCTGCCCAACTGATCAGTGGTAATACACAGCTACGTGCCTACCCGGCCGCCTACAACACGGCTCGATAAAGAAAGAAATATATCTAGGTGCACAGCTACGTGCCTACCCGGCCGCCTACAACACGGCTCGGTAAAGAAAGAAACATATCTAGGTGCACATATAAGTGCCTACCCGACCGACTATAGCGCGGCTCAGTAATGAAAATAAATACATATATATAAGTGCAATGCAAGACTGACCTCAGAAGAGATATCATAAGAAGTGTCGGAGTGACCTATCGCTGTTACCCTCCGACTATCGTTATTGTCACTACATTCTTTAATCAATAGGCCAAGAAGTAAACGTACAGGGAAACATTTTGTTATGAACTATACACGAAGCCAAAGTTAGCCAATCTCTTATGAAATATGATCGATACAGCTTTTATCGGAAAGAGTGTTCCAACGAAAGGTTCGTCACCTTGGAGTAATAGACAAGAAGATAAGAATTAACTCAATTAAAGGAAGTACAATCAACTCAACTTTGATGTGAAGAGTACCGTAACTAGTATCATTCTTCATTTGATAAACAAGAGGGATATAAAATGTGAAAAGTACTTCAATATAAGCTATTCATGAGAAAAGGGTAAGCTTAACCATTTTGTAACATAATCAACACAACTTAAACGAAAAGTCTTTTAATCGATAGCCAAAAGGCAATTTGGAACATAATTTGGTACAAGTCATAGATGAAGTATGTGTCAGCTCAATTACCATGGAACGCGATCGATCCAAGTTAATGGAATAAATTTTCAATGAAAGGTCATTTGAAATCTAGTCATGCCACTAAGAGAATAGAAAGCCCTACATACCTCGTCAACAGAGTTATATATGTTTCCCGAGTCCTCGAATGCCTTATGAACGATCACCTACATCATACGACCAATATGGGATCAATTCCAAGTTCAAAGCTTATGGAAATATTCATTGAGGCATTTCGTCGAACAACTTGCGGGCGTAAGTTCGTAGGATCATTTGTAGTTTAATTTCTTCATTCAAGACTACCATTTTTCTTCTCCTTTACTCCTATCTTCCTTATCAATCCATCCATACCTTCACATCTCCAAGAAAATACATTTAAACCACATAAAGCAGCTCAACCAACCAATTTCATCCATACTAGTTCATATGGTTCATATACATGGGATTTCCTCTAAATTTCTTAGATTAAATACTTGAAAAATCATAAGGAGATGATTAAGAGGATAAAACATGCCTTAGATTCCCAGAATCAATCCAAAATAGAAGTTTCTTCAAGATGACGTTTTCTTTCGAAAAGTGAATTTATGGAGAAATGAAGGTTTCGTGATTGCCACGGTGTTTGTTTTGTCAAGATGGATTGATTAGCTCCTTCATATGTTCATAGATTATGGAGTATTGTTTGAGAGGGTTTGGGAGGTGTCTTAGGGTTTGTTCTTGAGAGAAATGAGGTTCAAAATGATTTGGGGCTTTTTTATATATGTTGAACCAGGCAGCCACCGACCTTGGGCTTTTCTGTCCCGTGACAGTTTACATCTTTGGACGGAAATGAGAATATCTCTCTACTCCGATGTCGTATTGACAAATAGTAAAATGTGCTGGAAACTAGACTCGTAGAACTTCGATTTGATAGGTGGATCACCCCATAACCCCAAGTAGATTGAGAGAAAAGCCCGCGACATCTGACCTAAATTTCAGTGAAATTTACAAACTTAACTTTCGATGCCTTTTGTCGACTTTCGTATTACAACTCGTTTGACTTCCAAACTTAACAAGTAGCCATTATAAGATTCAAATACTTCATATCATTACTTGCTTAGCATGTGAAGCACTCCTAATATTACCCAAAAGTACAAGTTATCATATTCCCAACTTGTCGACTTTTGACGAAACTCATGCTTCTTTGATTCATTCACCCTCCAAACCTTCCGCCACTTACTAATCTTATTTATAGACTCTTATAACCATTTATATTAACAAGCTCAATCCCTTTTAACCTTAAGATAATTTCTTTTGAACTTGTGTTGACTTACTCATGATGCGACTTTAACGTGTGAAAATCCGGGGTGTAACATCCTTCCCCTCTTAAGAAAATTCGTCCTAGAATGTTGAGGGATATTCTAACTCTCGGGATTTCCAAAAATTTCGGCAGAGTTTTCTCTGTAAATAGGACTATCCAAAACTTGTCAAACAGCCCAAACAAATGTCCAAAGCCACACAGGGCCACACAACAACATAACAATATCAATTTGGCCCCTCACGACCGTCTATTTATACAAAAATCATAATAGGTTAGCCATAACTTACCTCAACCGTCCTTTGCTGAAGTCTGCAACATACTGGCCATATCTGTCTCAATAATAAAATCTAATAAGATATATAAAAATTCAATATATATAACTGAAAAGGAGGTATCTTATCACACGAGTGTCGGTATAAATCTGAGGTCTGAGACAGATGGGGATATCCAGCCTTCACATCTTCCCTTGTCTCCTTATGTCGGTTCCTCGACATTATCCTATTTGGCAGCGCGTTCCAACTTTGTAGCTTGTAGATGATGATTTCGAGGATCAGGGGTAGTGATGGGGTACTCATGATATTTAGATGTGCAGAACACCGGATAAACTACTTTAAATTCCTTAAGCACGTCAAACTTATCAACTACTTAGCCGGTCCCACTGCAAGATAAGTCTACCTTTCTCGACGAGTCTCAATAGGCCTTTCATGGGTGGTGATTCCAGTGAAATTCCAAAGTCTGGATGCCGGTTACCCGAATAGAATTCCTATCAGCTTTGAGAAACTTGTCAATATCGCTAAGATGTCTAACGGAGACAAGGATGTCTAGTCCTTCACCCTTTTTCATTCCTTATTACTATTTGCCGTACCAAATCATGGCTCCATCTTCTCGTTGAGAGTTACATAATCGGATGGTGGCGATTACTAGGGATGAACTCAAACCACCTATGTTACTTGTAAGTATAGTATGGGCACATATATCTTTTTGGAAGGGCCTCTAGAATTGTGCACCTTAATTTGGTAAGATAAGGACTGAAATCTTACGAGATTGAGTCATTTTATTTCTGTTTAATTTGGCAAAATCTTTCAACTATAAACGTAGTTTGAACAAACCCAAACTAGTTCCACTCACGATTTCTCAAGGGAATTAAACTAGCGATGGACGTTGCCAAATCCTGAAATAACATTCCATATTATAGCTTACACCTTGCAACCCAAACTGAGTGTAATGGTTTCTTTTTCTAACAACTTGTCGGGCATATTTCTTGGCTTTGTTGCACAGTGAAGTGACATATTTCATCTCTAGCCTCAGCAGATAACAGGCTACTGGTTCAATCGTTGTCGATGCTCTTCATGTCTTGTTGTCATATCCATTTTCACTTCTAGTTCCTTTCATCTACTAATCCCTTTGATTCGGTCCGTATCATCTTATTATTAGCAACGTTACTTATCTTTTCCTTCGGGACTTAATTGAACTGACATCCTTAGCTTGAATAACGTATCTCTCTTATATGGTTACATCGCGTTCAGGCCTCCACTTCCCCAGTGCTCTGTATCTTAAATACAACTATGTCCCTTCTCAATTTCCTTTTAGTTGTCTTAGTTATTTGGTCTTTGTCTGAAATTTCTATTTGCTTTCTCGAACCTTAGCTTGCTTGCAATTATCGTTACTTCCTCTACATTAGTCTTCTTTTTGATGATTGTCCCATTTTTCATTCACGTATACTCACTACTAAAAAAATATCAAAAACCGACCGAAAAAACCGACGGCCCGCGTCTGTTTTTTCATTGAAACTGACGGGAAACCGACCCATCACGGTCCATCGGTTTTCATAGCGTCGCTTTTTGAAGATCGACGGACTGCGTCGCTTACATGGTCCGTCGATTTTTTATCCAATAATAAAAAAAAAAAAACCGACGGACTGCGTCAGTTTTTTTAATTTTTAATTTTTTTAATTTAAAAAGAAATAATATAAATCTTATAAAAAAAACCAACGGGCTGCGTTAGTTTTCTGGAAAATTTCCTACATGCAATTGCTGCATTTTCTGCAGCCACACCTGCACAAAACCAATACAAATACCAAAAGACCAAAACCTGCTCAAAACCAAAGACTAAAATGTTCCAAATCAATTCTAAAAGAGCTACAACACATAAAATCACCCTAAGTAACAATCAAACACATCAAACACTATCTAAACACATCAAATATGATCTAAATAGACCTTCAAAGTTCAAAAATATTTAAATGTCCAACCAAAAGTACCATTAACTAGTTCTACATAGTTTTAACATAAGTCTATAAAGCATGAAACATAAGTCCATTATGAAATCCAAACAAAAACATAAGTCCCACAACTATATAAATGAACCCTAACCGCTTCCGGTTTCAAATACTTCTTACACCGGCAACGAGAACAAGCACATCTAATTACCCCTTCATTTTGAAAAGGGTGAAGTGACATTGCATGTGTGATAAACTTGTCAACAAATTCATCATGTACACCCACACGATCACTATTATTTATATTATACATCCACATACGATCCATCTACAAAAATATACCCACAAATTATTGATGTTATAGAAATATATTTTAACTTAAGAATTCTAACTTAAAATGTAACTTAAGAAAACACAATCCCAATCAATTCTAAAAATTAAAAAGTAAATTTAGTCAAATAAAGTCTATATTTTAGTTTAGAGGTTATAGAAATATTATGACTTAACAATTCTAACTTTGAAAAGCACAATCATAACCAATTCTAACTTTGAATTCTCAATAACAATTCTAACTTTAATAATTTATGGATTCTAACTTTAATATAACTTGAAAAAGCACAATTTCAATCAATTCTAACTAAGCTAACACAAATACATTGACAATGAACATAAAAAATAGCACAATCTCAAGCAAATATATATATATATATATATATATATATATATATATATATATATGAAAAGTAAACTAGTCAAATAAAGTACATTTTTTCGCAAATTCAACATCAATAATTTTTAAAAGCACAATACCAGCCAATTCTGACTTTCAATTCTCAATAACAATTCTAATTTTAATAACTTATGGATTCTAACTTCAATATAACTTTGAAAAGCACAATCCCAACTAATTCTAAAAATTGAAAAGTAAATCTGGCCAAATAAAGTCTGCATTTTAGTTTTGAGGTTACAGAAATATTATAACTTAATTCTAACCTTGAAAAACACAATCCGTACCAATTCTAACTTTGAATTCTCAATAGCAATTCTAACTTTAATAACTTATGGATTCTAACTTTAATATAACTTTGAAAAGCACAATCCCAACTAATTCTAAAAATTGAAAAGTAAATCTAGTCAAATAAAGTTTACACTTTAGTTTTGAGGTTATAGAAATACTATAACTTAACAATTCTAACTTTGAAAAGCACAATCTCAACTAATTCTAATTTTGAATGCTCAATAAAAATTCTACTGACTTATGGATTCTAACAAATAGCACAATCCCAACATAAAAAAATAAAAAAAAAATAAAAAAAAAACTAGTCAAATAAAGTATATATTTTTGCACGAATTCAACATCAATAATATTACAAACAATGATAACTAAGCTAACACAAATACATTGACAATGAACGTAAAATATAACACAATCTCAAGTCAAAAAAAAAAAAAAAGATGAAAAGTAAACTAGTCAAATAATGTTTACATTTTTTTACAAATTCAACATTAATAACATTACAAATGATGTTTAACAAAGCTAAAAAGTAAACTAGTCAAATAAATTTTACATTTTTTCACAAATTCAACATTAATAACATTACAAATGATGTTTAACAAAGCTAAATAGACTAACATTAGGCCTAAAATCTACAAATAAAACTAAGATTGAAAGAATTTTAAAAGCCCTAATTTAAAAGAAACTACCTCAAATTACAAGTTAAAAACGGGACTGGGGTAGGTGGGGTTGGGCTATGCAGGTGGCGGTGGGTGGGCGGCGGCTAGCAGCAGGTGGCGGGCATGGGCATAGGGATGTGGGTTAGGGTTTTTTATTTGAGAAGTGGGTATTTTTTTTTGGGGAAGATGGCAAATGATATGCCAAACCCGTTTCTATCATATTGTTAAAAAGAAAATCCGACCGAAAAACTGACGCGGTCCGTCGTTTTTTTAAAAATGTTTACCAGCCTTTGACAAAAAAATAATAATTAAAAACCGACGTAGTCCGTCAGTTTCTTTAAAAAAAATTCATTTACTAATATTTTAAAAAACAAAATGAATTATAAATTATTTAATATATTTTTAAAAATAAAACCGATGTTGTCCGTCCGTTTTTAATTAATTAGTTTTTTTTTTTAATAAAACCGAAGTGGGACGTCGATTTTTGTAAAAAAAAATTGGAGGAAATATAATTTCAAAATTCTGCGGAAAAAACCGACATTGTCTGTCGGTTTTTTAATAAAAAAATAAAAAAATTAGAAATACACAAAACCGACGCACTGCATCTGTTTTCAGTCGATTTTTCAAAGTGACGCAGTCCGTCGGTTTTTTGTCCGTCGAATTTTGGCAATTTTTTAGTAGTGACTTTCCCTGATGTCTCCTAATTACCAGGTACATTAGAGTTTCTTTGACAGCTTCCCCCCCTTATTGGGACATCGTCCTTTCAATATTTTCCAATGACTTTACTTTATTACAACTTCTGTTCCTATCGTCTTATTCTTTCAAAAAAATTTCCTTGTGCGTCAACTTAATTTCCTTCACCACATCCCTCATATCGAAGAAATTTTTGCTTTACCCTTTCATGTAGAGATAACATCCATGCCTTTTAACATTGCGTCCTCAGTTAATTATCCTTCGTAGTAAACCTCTTACTTCGAGCACTCCCTATATTCATATATGTACTGATATATTTTCTCTCGTACCCGTTGGTGACTATTATTCACTTTGCGATAGCTTTCACTTCCCTTTTTGCTTTTATCCCTTCTTATCATTTACCTTAAGCTTCCATAAAAAAATATTTTCTTGGATGAGTCACACATTTTCTTATTCCTTTGTTGCTATTCGCCCTCGCGTCTATATTGTTTACAAGCTATCAATGTCTTATCCGTTTTACAGAATCTCTCATGCTTCAATTTCTTCTCAAGATACCTTGTAAATGTTGATTTTTCTTTCATAAAGCTCACCTTTCTTCTAGAGGCACTTCGTTTTCTAACCTCATCTCATCAGGCTTCCAAGTCCGCCGATTAGGATTATGTAGCTCGCCATGTTGCTATTTCGATTCTTACTATTACCATCCCTTTTATCCAGCTTCTTGTCGTTATATTTTATCATAACTAGACCATTCCCTTTCTATCTTTCTATCAACCTTAATCCTTTATTTACTCTAGGAATCCTGTTCAAACACCCTATCGTCACCCATTTCCTCTATGTTTATAATCCCTTCATGTCATGATCTCTTTCGTATTCCTATTAATTGATGATTTTTGTTATAACAGTCCTCCTGCCAATCCTGCTTCTTTTCCTCACCACTCCTACAGAAGGCATCATCTACAAACTTCACACGTGCATTAGCACAGGTCTCCAAGCATAACTTAAGTGATCGTCATACAAGCTCCCAAATTAAAACACTGACCTTTACTCCCTATCAAGGTCTGCGACGCCACCTGCGGCTCCGCAGGTTCTGCTTGCGTCTCACAGGTAGTGTCTTAGTGGCCGCAGGTTGTGTCGGCCTGCCCTTAGATGCGAAACTTCCGTCAAAACTTGCTTTCGATGTTCCTACGAACCTAAAACTTTCCCGAAACAATTTAACTATTCTGACTTATAGATTCCTGTTATGGTAATAACATTACCTTATATTCATAGAGTCATTGACTTTATTTTGAATTGCTCCTCTTTCACTCACTTTCATCGAGTCGTTGGCCATTCTCTCTCATTCTTCCTTCACTTATTGTTAACATAATGTCCTTCATCCCTTGGTAATTCCTTATAATTCAAACCCACAACAGAGAAGAAATACTATTCTCAACATAAAGAAGTCTATCAACCAGCCGACGAACGGTGAGCCTGCTTTAACATAGTTTTACGGCATTAACCCCTTCTAACTCCCTTTTAAAATTTATTTTACAGTATCAACTCACGCATGAATACATATACGTCACATTTTCAGCCACTCAATATAACAAAACTCGCTCAACATATACACACGATACAACTATCAGTTCAAGTACACCATTTATCCGTTTCTCCCATCTTAGATTTATGACATCATCGAATCACACACATAAAGAGGAAAGGAGATCTTACTTTGGAACATCTTCCACAATACCGAATCACAACCTAACAATATTTCTTACGACTCTGTACAACAAAAGTAAGCTCAGCATGTCAAGTTGTCATATAATACCCGTTTATAACACAACTTCATCATCTTTTCCTTCAACTTACAAACTTGTATTAACTATATACATCTCAAAATATTACGTAATCTCATCAATAGTCGGATATGAATTTTCGAATCTCGTCAAGCCAAGGCAGCCCAAATACGATACAAACAACTTTAACAGTCGGCTTTACAAATTCTGATAGTCGCCTCGTAAGTTATTACCGGGGACATATCTTAGATACTCATACTAGCTCATCAAAAATCATAGACATCGTTCAAACTCTTTACCTCTTTACTTCACTGCAAGGTAATCTCCAAAGCTCTTGGATTCACATTAGAGGATGGAAAGTGACTAATACCTTTTTACAGTGTCCCTGTTCAGTTTCTCTTAACCGTACATTTCTTTTAGATCAGCATTACTGAAAAGGAAATCAAGGTGAGAAATAGAAGTTTGACTACTTGTGACTCCGCTCTAACCGTACGATCTAGATTTCAAGGAAGGTAACAACCTAAATGCCCTGTAGCCTCGTGATTATTAATGTGGCGCGCTACACATTCATAATCAAGACTCTTCTAGATATGGCTTACAGACATCCCCAGGACAAACCTGCTCTGATACCAAGTTTGTCACACCCCAACCTTGGGGGGCGTGGCCGGCACCCTGCACCCAAAGGGCCGAGCGAACCAACTATGATATCTGAACTCTGTAATGAGAAACATAGGCTGACAAGGCCATTGTATAACAATTATTAGAAGTATATCATGACAACCTGCACGCCGAAAAGGCCCAACAACACATACATGCATAACTAGGGCCGACAAGGCCACAACCAAGGAAGACAACTAGTCAGAAGGCCGACAAGGCCAAACACAATACTTGTACACTGATTGATAGTCTGTAAGCCTCTAAGAGCACTATTATGCATCAACTGGTCGGGACAGTGGCCCAGACATATCTATAGCCATACTTATAATATATGTGTGTGTGTATATATATATATATATATATATATATATATATATATCATGCATCCTATTTAATGACTGCGACCAGCCACTCCGGAGAATGAAGTGCAAACATCCCTGCTGAACTCTCGTATCCTACTGAAAAAGGTACACCAATCCGTCTACCTGTACCTATGGGCATGATCACAGCGCACAAATTATATCAGTACGATAGATGTACCGAATATGTAAGGTAGTAAGCATAAACATAACATAAGCATAAGAGATATAAATAATAAGAGGAGATATAGAGGCAACCTGAAACTCTGAACGAGGCCATTGAGGGCGACCATAACCATGACATAAATGTAAATGCGTGCTCGTAAAATCATTCCTCACTGTGGAGGCATATATCATGTCATATAACAATAATAAATCCCACTGTGGGGTGAGCTCATCATCATAACATCATCTCTGCCCAACTGATAAGTGGTAATGCACAACTACGTGCCTACCCGGTTGCCTACAACACGGGTCGATAAAGAAAGAAATACATCTAGGTGCACAGCTACATGCCTACCTGGCCACCTATAACACGGCTCGGTAAAGAAAGAAACATATCTAGGTGCACATATAAGTGCCTACCCGACCGACTATAGCGCAGCTCGGTAATGAAAATAAATACATATATATAAGTGCAATACAAGACTGACCTCAGAAGAGATATCATAAGAAGAGTCAGAGTGACCTATTGCCGTTACCCTGCGACTATAGTTATTGTCGCTACATTTTTTAATCAATAAGCCAAGAAGTAAATGTACAGGGAAACATCTTGTTATGAACTATACACGAAGCCAAAGTTAGCCAAACTCTTATGAAATATGATCGACACAGCTTTTATCGGAAAGAGTGTTCCAACGAGAGGTTTGTCACCTTGGAGTAATAGACAAGAAGATAAGGATTGACTCAATTAAAGGAAGTGCAATCAACTCAACTCTGATGTGAAGAGTACCGTAACTAGTATCATTCTTCATTTGATAAACAAGAGGGATATGAAATGTGAAAGGTACTTCAATGCAAGCTATTCATGAGAAAAAGGTAAGCTTAACCATTTTGTAACATAATCAACACAACTTGTACAGAAAGTCTTTTAATCGATAGCCAAAAGGAGATGTGAAACATAATTTGGTACAAGTCATAGATGAAGTATGTGTTAGCTCAATTACCATGGAACGCGATCGATCCAAGTTAACGGAACAAATTTTCAATGAAAGATCATTTGAAATCTAGTAATGCCACTAAAAGAATAGAAAGCCCTACATACCTCGTCAACGGAGTTATATATGTTTCCCGAGTCCTCGAATGCCTTACGAATGATCACCTACATCATACGACCAATGTGGGATCAATTCCAAGTTCAAAGCATATGGAAATACTCATTGAGGCATTTCATCAAACAACTTGCGGGCGAAAGTTCGCCGGATCATTTGTAGTTTAATTTCTTCATTCAAGACTGCTATTTTTCTTCTCTTTTACTCCTATTCTTCCTTATAAATCCATCCATACCTTCACAACTCCAAGAAAATACATTTAAACCACATAAAGCGACTTTCAACTTTAATTTCATCCATACTAGTTCATATGGTTCATATACATGGGAGTTCCTCCAAATTTCTTAGATTAAATACTTGAAGAATCATAAGGAGATGATTAAGAGGATAAAACATGCCTTAGATTCCCAGAATCAATCCAAAATAGAAGTTTCTTCAAGATGACGTTTTCTTTCGAAAAGTGAATTTATGGAGAAATGAAGGTTTCGTGATTGCCACGGTCTTTGTTGTGTTAAGATGGATTGATTAGCTCCTTCATATGTTCATGGATTATGGAGTAATGTTTGAGAGGGTTTGGGAGGTGTCTTAGGGTTTGTTCTTGAGAGAAATGAGGTTCAAAATAATTTGGGGCTTTTTTTATAGATATTGAACCAGGCAGCCACCGACCTTGGGCTTTTCTGTCCCGTGACAGTTTACATCCTTGGACGGAATGCGAATATCTCTCTGCTCCGATGTCGTATCGATGAACGGTAAAATGCGCTGGAAACTAGACTCGTAGACCTTCGATTTGATAGGTCGAGCACCCTGTAACTCTAAGCAGATTGAGAGAAAAACCCGCGACATCTGACCTAAATTTCAGTGAAATTTACAAACTTAACTTACGACGCCTTTTGTCGACTTTTGTATTACAACTCGTTTGACTTCCAAACTTTACAAGCGACCATTGTACGATTCAAATAATTCATATCATTACTTGCTTAGTATATGAAGTGCTCCTAATCTCACCCAAAAGTACAAGTTATCGTATTCCCAACTTGTCGACTTTTGACGAAACTCATGCTTCTTTGATTCATTCACCTTCCAAACCTTCCGCCACTTACTAATCTTATTTATAGACTCTTATAACCATTTATATTAAGAAGCTCAATCCCTTTTAACCTCAAGATAATTTCTTTTGAACTTGTGTCTACTTACTCATGATGTGACTTTAACGTGTGAAAATTCGAGGTGTAACAATAAGCCACCCAACTTCTGATGAGTTTGAATTTTCTAGTGAAAATTATATTGAATTTTCTATTGAAAATTATATTCCTCCCCTACAACAAGAACAACATACCCAACGTAATCCCACAAGTAGGGTTTACTGGTCTGAGGAGGGTAGGATGTGCGCAGACCTTACTCCTACCTTTGAGGATAGAGATGTTGTTTCCGGTTGAACCTCGGCTCAAAAGAAAAGAAGAAAACAATAATATGATCCAAAAAAGTTCCAACATTAACAAAGAAAAGTCACTCAATCACACCAACCCATCAACTACAGCAAATTTCTAATGATCCCATATGAACATTTTCCAAAAACAATAAACCACAACAATTTACAGAAACCTCCCACCCCCCAAAAAACATCGAAGCTTAAATTTGATCTAGTAAATAACTCAGAATAGACACATAAAAGGCACCTTAATGTGCCCTCTGCAGGAAACAGATGCACCAATTGGAAACCAGGATCAAGTTCACCTCTTCTAAACCAAACCAGATTGCAGAAAAATTCTAAATAACACCATGATTGTTTTGCTAGCTCTACCAAAAAATTGTCATAAATAGGACTATCCCACAGCTAAATGATGTAATTCCTAGTTCAGAGCTATAAAATAAAAGTGAAGACACCAACAACAGAGGTCCTCAACTGATACCCTTTTACAATGAATCAACAACAAGACTCATGAAAAACTTTTAATATCATTTTCTCACATTAGCTAACAGCATAAAGATGCCAACAATTAATTTATTCCCTGAAGCATATTGTGGAAACACTTTTTGGGCATCAAGTCGTCTAATTTAATACTTACCTAGACAGAGTCAATGGGTGATCATGAATGCCCATGTCCTAGGTTGGTGACCTCCATTTCACTTTGGAGGGGTGCCCACCTAAGGTCGGCCCAAGTGGCCTACGTCATAATTTGTGCATTTTTTTTTTGCACGGATTGCCCTTCTTTTGGGGTGGTCTTTAAATTTTGCCCATCATATTTGTGTTCTTTAAGTTTTTCCCTTCGCTTGGATACCTGAGGTTCTGGGTTCGAACCCTCGCTCAAGTATAAAATAAAAAAATAATTTCACAAGGCAGGTCTGGGGGAGTCTATGTTGGATCCGGCATACTATCCTTAAGGAAAAACTAAAGTTAGGCTGGAGGGGGCCGACTTTGCCTTGAAACATATATTTTATTTTATTTTACTTTTCAAGGCAAACTTTTAGTTATCCCTTAAGGAAAAGTTTCTCCTTATGAGGCATACTTTTAGTTATGCCTTAACTAAAAGTGTGCCTCATAAGATATAATTAAAAGTATGCACCATAAGGCAGAACTTTTCCTTAAGACATAACTAAAAGTTTGTCTTATAAGGCAAAGTCTATGCCTTAAGGAAAAGTTCTGTCTTATGTGTATACTTTTGGTTATGCCTTAATCAAAAGCTTGGCCCATAAGGCATAGTTCCTCAAGGAAAATTTTGCCCCATAAGGCATAACTAAACTATGCCTTGAGGAAAAGTTATGCTCCCTCCGGCATAACTTTAGTTTTTCCTTAAGGATTTTATGCCGGATCCAAAGATACACTCCCCTCAGCCTTGCCTTGCGAAATTTTTATTTTTATTTTATGCCTGAGCGGGGGTTCGAACCCATAACCCCAGGTATCCAAGCAAAGGGCAAAACATAAAGACCACAAATATGAGGAGCAAAATTTAAAGTCCACAAATATGAGGGGAAAAATTTAAAGACCACCCATAAATTGCCCTTTTTTGCACGGATTGCCCTTCTTTTGGGGTGGTCTTTAAATTTTGCCCCTCATATTTGTGTTCTTTAAGTTTTTCCCTTTGCTTGGATACCTGAGGTTCTGGGTTCGAACCCCGCTCAAGCATAAAATAAAAAAAATAATTTCACAAGGCAGGTCTGGGGGTGTCTATGTCAGATCCGGCATACAATCCTTAAGGAAAAACTAAAGTTATGCCGGAGGGGGCAGACTTTGCCTTGAGACATATATTTTATTTTTTTTACTTTTCAAAGCAAACTTTTAGTTATGCCTTAAGGAAAAGTTCCGCCTTATGAGGCATACTTTTAGTTATGCCTTAACTAAAAGTGTGCCTCATAAGATATAATTAAAAGTATGCCTCATAAGGCAGAACTTTTCCTTAAGACATAACTAAAAGTTTGCCTTATAAGGCAAAGTCTATGCCTTAAGGAAAAGTTCTACCTTATGGGGCATACTTTTGGTTATGCCTTAATTAAAAGTCTGTCCTATAAGGCATAGTTCCTTAAGGAAAAGTTTTGCCCCATAAGGCATGACTAAACTATGCCTTGAGCAAAAGTTATGCCCCCTCCGGCATAACTTTAGTCTTTCCTTAAGGACTTTATGCCGGATCCGGCATACACTCCTCCTAGCTCTGGCTTGCGAAATTATTTTTTATTTTATGCCTAAGCGGGGGTTCGAACTTAGAACCTCAGGTATCCAAGTGAAGGGCAAAACTTAAAAACTACAAATATGATGGGCAAAATTTAAAGATCACCACAAAAAGAAGGGCAATTAACGCGAATCGCCCAAATTTGTGGCAGATGGGGCCTGCATTCATGCGGCCCCCACTTTTTGAAGAGAAAAAAAGAGTCATCTAATTTACGTGAGCACTTAGAAAAGATCTTAGGACTACACATGGAAAAGATTCAATTGTTGAAGAGAATAGACATTAATTTTGTTAACCAGGGAAAAAAGACTCCACCATTATGTCTAAGTTGTGTCTCTTTGTTCTAATAAGCACTAAGCTCTCAAAATGCATGCTTACTACTACAAAATTCAAAACAGTAGGTTATAATAAGTTTGTCGCAACAAGTCACATAAGGAGAAATAAATTACTTAGATAGGAGAACTGGTCTAGGATGAATGAATATTTAGTGTAATTCTAGAAAGTGAAGCCACTCAAATCATTTGGTTTTATTTTTCACTCAGTTTCTATCTTTAGGTCCAAGGAGATAGATCCATCAATAAACCTAGTTTTTGTTCACCTGATACATAAGACACATAAAAAGCGCATGTCGTTTTGATTTCACTCAATTTTGTTGGGTATAGAAAGAGAAATCTGAGATAAAATGAATGCAAGGTAAAACACCAAAGATAGCGGATCGACACCCGGAAGGTCTCTGAGGAAATTAGGAACCAAAATACTAACTGATGACACCAGATTATGTCTTTCCAAATAAGTTTTAACTAGCATTATCAAAATTCTACCTCCACGATAACATATGCACCAAAATTTCATCCTCCACTTGAGCGTATCAATCCGCAGCTGCTTAAATTTTTCTGTCCAACAAGAGATCTAGATTTTCCATAAGAGGAGAAATAGCAGTAAACATCAATGAAATGCCTACTTCACACACAGCTCTTTCAGTCAACCAAGTTTCAACCACAAATCACGATAAGAACAAATCCAACATCTAGTTCAATGTTTTGTGTGAAAAACATTTTCTTTATTGTATAACATAAAAAGGAAATTTGGAGTTGAAAGTGCAAGAAGGGGGTGAATTGTAATTTTTCGATCTGTTAATCGACTAGGTTGAATCAGTAGTTGACGTATGGTGATCTTGTTGTGGAGTGCCCATCTTGTAATATTGCTCCAGGAATTTGATATCCAACCATTTGATCTTTTCTCACGTGTGGTTAAGCAACTGAAGGTGAGACCTTGCTCTAATACCAATTGAAAGTGCAGGAGGGCGGGGGGGGGTGGGGGGTGGGGGGTGAATTGTAATTTTTCGATCTGTTAGTCGATTAGGTTGAATCAATAGTCGACTGTAGAAGATAAATGATACCAAATATTTTATACTGGTTCAGATTCAATGTGAATCCTAGTCCAGTCCCCTTAGGTTTTAAGGGTTTTCTCTACAGCTCTTTGTTAAAGGTTTGGTACAATGGAGGTTTGAATGGAGCTCCTACGTCTACACTCAAATCACTCTGAATATTTTGGATACAAAGCCTCACAAGCTATACTATAACTCTCATTTCTTTTTTTCTTACACTATAAATCACACAGACATACAATGTTTATTAAAAGTAAAGCAGAGCACTGAGAGAATGAGACTGAGTATAGTTCTTGTTTTGTGAAGTAGCCTTTTTGTAGCTGTTTAGGCTCTTCACGCAGAGATATCAACCCAAGAGATTTGATCCCTGGAAAAAGGAATTAGTGATCCTATTTCCAAGAATAAGGCTGGAGCTGTTACTTCTTAGTGCGTCTTTCCTTGTGTGATGGAGCTGCATTGTCAATCAAGAAGATTGTTACACTCGATGGGATATTCCTCCTTTAATAGCGCAGATCTTCTTTCCTTCCTTGAGCTTATTTAGTACTGCTTGCAGCTGTAAAATTCTCTTGCGCATTTAGTACTGCTTGCAGCTGTAAAATCTCTTGCGCAACCACTACGATATTTGCCATATAGCTAGCATACCCAATTGTAGGTACGAAGTCTTCACTGAATTGGACTTGTGTAAGCCCATCTTGTTTATGCGACTGTTGGGCTCCTTCTTACTGGCCTTGCGGGCTCTTTTATACTAGTCAACTTTGTTGATGTCCTTTGCTTCCTTGTGTGATTTAATTACTATACCTACACAAATAAAATTGTCATCATAGAAACTTGATACTAACAGGAGTACAATAAGAGAAAACATGACAACTGCAAACGGGGGGGAGGGGGGAACACTGCTACACAAGAAGTTAATTAGGAACTACCTAATTCAACATCAATTAGTTGGCCTAAAGTAACAAAAGGAAAAGAGTTCTTCACAAGTGCCTTTTCTTTGGCTAAAGATGCAGAAACTTGTTGCATGGTTGACCTAAGTTGAGGACTCGGATTAAGACATATAAATGCTATCATTTTGATCTTGCTCAATTCTTCAGCCACTCAAGATGGAGGTAATGGCCGTTGATCAATGAAATCTTTTAACAATATGTCAAGGATTTCTGATGTTGATGAAAGTGATGATATAACTTCGACAATATCAGCTGGATGCTGACCTAAGATCACTTCCAACGATAGCACTCCAAAGCTGTAGGCATCACAACTTTCATTTACCTCCATAGTGTAAGCAAGCTCTGTATACATGTGAAAAGTATTTAAATTATATACACACAGTATAAATAATTTTAACAATTTCAATGCATTCTAACTGATTATAGTAGGTTATTTTGTTGATTTTCCATTTTACCAAATTAGGATTAGCGCACACATTTATCCTTTCTTGTAGGTCATCTGATGTAAAAAAAGTTATACACCTTCAGTGCAAATAAGTTAAAACACGTGTAAAACACAAGACATAAACGACACAAATGTAAAAACTTTGTAGAAAAGAGTAGCTGAGAAGAATACAAGAGAATGGAAATGACACAAGACTCAAAAGCAACTAGTTTTGTGTTCTCTTAAGTGATTTAAAATTGTTTCTCTCAAGGTTCAAAGAAGGCGGTTACAACTCCCTTTGTCAATCCATAAACTAATGAACTAAAAAATCATTTAACTAATTGAATGCATGGAAATTTGACAACTTAATCAATGCAACTATACATCAAAGGATTAAATGAAAGACATCAAGGTTATCTCCAGGAGAAAGTTTTTGGTTATTTACATATTGACTTGCACTACAAATGGAAAATCCTGTTTATTTTTGTGGTCGTTCAGATTCTTCAAATTCGTGAAAATAGTTTATATACAGAGCTAGTGTAAACTTAAAACGAGCGGACAGAGAATTAGATAGAGCATACCTGGAGCAACATACCCAAAGTTCCAGCAAAAGAAATCCAATTAGAGGAGTTTGGCCTTAAGAGTTCTGCAGTACCAAAACCAGAAAGATGAGGCCAGTCTTCATGATCTAACAAAACGTTCTTACTTGATATATCTCGGTGAAGAGTAGGAGTTGAACATTCATCATGCATGTAAGATAATGCATATGCTACCCCTCTTAATCCTATCTAACTCTGTCGCTTTTTCATCATTTGTCAGTCTCATTGACAAGCTTCCTCCTTCCAAGAACTCGTATACCAAGAAAGAATGGCTTGCATGTGAACAAAAATCCATAAAGCTTCACAATATTACAATGGCGGATTTTCAAGAAAGTTTTTGTTTCATTTTCAAAGCTTTTCAAGCTGTTCAATTCACCATTATATAATGGATGATTTTTTTTTTTTTTTACCGCAAATACTTGCCCGCTTGGTAACTCAACACTGAAGACACTTCCCTGTCCTCCATTTCCTATGCAATATTTGCTGTTAAAGCCTTCTGTTGCTATGATGATGCTCTCATAAGTCATCTTCCCATCAAAGCTCCAAATAGAAAAGAGATCCTTAGTTTGTTCTCTTTGCTCAATTTGGTTCCTTCTTTTTTGAGGTATGCCAAAAAGAAGACAAATGATCACCATCAAAAGAAGGATACCAACCAGACTAAAAAGAATCGTTGAGATTTCTATTCTTCTGTTGGTGATTATAGATGACGAGCAAGGTTTCAAACCAATGAGATGACCACACAAGCCCTTATTGTCTCTTAGTTCTTCAAGGGACGCATTCTGAAACGCCAAGTTGTTAGGAATAGGGCCGATCAATTAATTGTTAGATATGTCAACAAAACTCAAGCTAATACACTGATTGAAACTTGATGGGATCGAACCAATCAACTTATTATGTGAAAGATTCATTAAATCTTAAGCTTTGTAATTGACCCAATTGCCATGGTATCTCACCATTCAGCATGTTGTGACTAAGATCCATATATTGTAAGAAGCGTAAGCTCCCAAAATTAGAAGGAATACTTGCTTGCAGCATGTTTTTGCTTAGATTCAAGCTCAGTAACTGCAAAACATTTCCAATATCTTGTGGAATTATGCCACTGAGATGATTTGCTGCCAAGTTAAGTTTTGCAAGTGTAGAAAGCATCCCAAGTTGTGATGGAATACCACCTGAAAGTTTGTTACCAGAAAAATCAATCTCAAAAAGTAACTTTAAACTATCCAAGCTTTTAGGAACCTTGCCAGTGAAATGATTAGAGGAGAGATCAAGCACCTTTAGGTGAGATGCATTTCCAGTCTCGAACAGAATTGATCCAAATAAATTGTTGTTTCAAACAGGTAATTTTACTTCAAAGGCCCCATTTTGATGACAGCTCTCCATACAGCTCATTGTGACTTAAATCAAGGTAGTCTAGATTCGGATGAACACTGAAAGCTTCTGATATTTTTCCTGATAGTTTATTGTTGTCAAGTCTGACCCTTGATAGCTTGGAGCAGTTTTTCGAGCTTCTCGGGATCCCACCAACGAAACAATTTTTTTGCACTAATGTTTCTGTCAAGAACCCACCAAGACTGACAAAAAAAAAAAAAGATCTTGAGCAGGTTGTAGGTGATATGTAACCTGCAGATTCATTAGTGAAAATATAACTAACTTAATCATTCAAAATAAGGATCATAGAGAGGTATAGAATGTCCAAGTACCACAATTAGATAACTAAAAAGAGCATTATACATTGATTATGCTAAATATTTCTTATTTAAACTAATATATTTCCATTTTCCAAATTGTTGAACAGGTTGTAGGTGATATGCAACCTGCCGATTCATTTGTGAAAATACAACCTGCAGATTCATTCGTGAAAATATAACTCCTGAACTAGGGGTGTCAAATGGGCGGGCTAGGCTGAAATTGGCCCAATCAAAATGGGCTGAGGTAATAAATGAGTTGGGGGTAACAATGACCCAGAAGTTACTTGGGCTAAAATGGGCTAAAAATAAGTTGGGTCATGATCCGCCCAACTTGATCCAGTTTTTTTGAAGGGTCTATTTTTTCGTGAAAATTATTTTCTAGAAATACATTTTTCGCAAAAGATATTTTCCTTGAAAAATATTTTCGCTGATTTTCGTGGAAATTATTTTTGAGGAAAACATTTTCCGTGAAAAATATTTTCCTTCATATCAAGCACATCACAAACTTATAAGATACATGATACAAGAAAAGTGAATATATAGAAAAAAAAAAAAAAACAAAGAATCTCAAACAATAAACCCAAATTTAAGTAAATCTTTAAAATGGGCTAGAATTGGGCTAGTATTGGACTAAGTTGGAGATCACTTTAAAATAGGCTATGTTAGGTTGGGCTAAAATCAGCCCAATCCAAAATTATCTTGAGCCCAACCTATAAAATTTTGGGCTGGTTGGGCGGGCCATCATCTTTTGTGCCAGATTTGACACCCTTATCCTTAACCAATCAAAATAAGGATCATAGAGAGTTATAGAATGTCTAGATAACTAAAAAGAGCAATTATACATTGATTATACTAAATGTTTCTTAATTCAATTACAACCAAGTATATTTCTACTTCTTTGTGATTTTTTCCAGTGAAGAACTTTGATCAACAACCAAGATAGACACCAAAAGAGAATTCCTTTGACATGAGAACAAGAAGGATCATAGAGAGTTATAGAATTCGTCCAAGTACCAAAAACCTTAATATATATGTCATGCAATTATTTTATCATGAACTGTGAATAACAATAAGATTTATTTCATGCAATTTTTTAATCATGAACAGTGAATAACACAAAAACCAAAAATCAAATGCTTTTAGGTAATTTAATCAAATCTAATTATAAGAAACCATCAATATTTTATAGGCCTAGCTCCAAATTGGCACAATTTTTTTTGCTTGGTAACTAAATGACAACTTTTATAAGAGCTTTATTTCTCAGTATATAGACCTTCTAGAGTAAGATTATAAGTGCATCAGCAGGCAAAAAATAGCAGTAATCACCAGAATAAAAAAAGGAATATGTGAAAGGTTTTCCAAATTAAAAAGTTCTACTGAGAGAAGTAAATCACCTTGGCAGAACCCATATCATTTCTCTTTACCAATTCCTTTTCGTGCTATTGCCCTCAACCTTAACTTCAACCCACGCGGTAGCTTCACAATTTTGATTCCCCTGCATAAAATAAAGCAAGATGGTAGACATCCTCTCTGGGCAGTTAGTACGAATAAATAAAGATATTTCTGCAACGCTACTTTTCAAAATATGCGTATTAGAAAGAACTTTACTTTCTCCTACCGTGACAAAAGAATTAAGAATAAACTATGATCCTTCCTTATATTACTATTCTAGAACACCTTCAAAAACTATTCTCCTTTTGAGAAAAGGACCCCTATTTACTAAGTTCTTTAGGAGCTTGACAGAGATCTAATCACTTATTTCTTGAAATGCACGGACGATAATTCAACAGAATTACTGGATATTCTCCCACCCTCTCATACAATGACATGTCAAAGGCACCTTAATGTGCACTCTGCAGTAAACAGATTCACCAATTGGAAACTAAGATCAAGTTCATCCCTTCTAATCCTACAACCAAACCAGACTGCACAAAAATTCTCAATAACACCATGATTGTTTTGCAATCTCTATCAAAAAGTTATAGGACTATTCCACAGCAAATTGATGTAATTCCTAGTTCACAACTATAAAGTAAAAGTGAAGACACCAACAACATAGAGGTCCTCAACTGATACCTTTTACAATGAATCAACACCAAGACTCATGAACAACTTTTAATATCATTTTCTCACATTAGCTAACTCCACAAAGATGCCAACAATTAATTTATTCCTTGAAGCATATTGTTGCACTTTTTTTGGCATCAAGTCATCTATTTTATGTGAGCGCTTAGAAAGATCTTAGGACTACACATGGAAAAGATCCAATTATTGACGAGAATAAACACTAATTTTGTTAAATAATAAAAAAGACTCCACCACTATGTCTCTCAGAAATTGTGTCCCTTTGTTTTGATAAGCACTAAGCTCTCAAAATGCATGCTTACTATACTCCAAAGTCCAACACAGTAGGTTACAATAAGTTTGTTGCAAAAAGTCACATAAGGAGAAATAAATTACTAAGATAGGAGAACTGTTCTAGAAAGTGAAGCCACTCAAATCATTTGGCTTTATTTTTCACTCAGTTTCTATCATTAGATCTAATAAGATAGCTCCATCAATAAACCTAGTATTTGTTAACCTGATACATAAGACACATTAAAAACGCACGTCGTTTTGATTTCACTCAATTCTGTTGGGTATAGAAAGAGAAATCTGCGATAAAATGAATGCAGAATCTACACCAGCAAAGAAGAGGACCGACTTCCAGAATGTCTCTAAGGAAATTAGGAACCAAAATACTAACTGATGACACCAGATTATGGCTTTCCAAATAAATTTTAACTAGTGTTTTCAAAATTCTACCTCCACGATAACATCTGCACCAAAATTTCATCCTCCACTTGAGCATATCAGTCCACAGTTGCTTAATTTTTTCCTGGCAAACAAGAGATCTAGATTTTCCGTAATAGGAGAAATAGCAGTAAACAACAATAATCCCTACTTCACACAGCTCTTTCAGTCAACCAAGTTTTAACCATAAAGCATGATAAGCACAGATCCAACATCTAGTTCAATGTTTTGTGTGCAAAACATTTACTTTATTGTACAATATAAAAAGGAAATTTAGAGTACAATAGGAGAAAACATCACAACTGCAAACGGAAAAAAAGAAAATACAACTACACAAGAAGTTAATTAGGAACTACCTAATTCAGCATCAATTAGTTGGCCTAAAGTAATAAAAGGAATAGAGTTCTTCAAAAGTGCCTTTTCTTTGGCTAAAGATGCAGAAACTTGTTGCATGGTTGGCCTAAGTTGAGGACTCGGATTAAGACATGTAAATTCTATCTTTGTGATCTTGATCAATTCTTCAGCCACTCGAGAGGGAGGTAATGGTCGTTGATCAATGAAATCTTTTAACAATATGTCAAGGATTTCTGATGTTGATGAAAGTGATGATATAGCTTCAACAATAACAGCTGGATGCCGACCTAAGATCACTTCCAATGATAGCACTCCAAAGCTGTAGGTATCACAACTTTCATTTACCTCCATAGTGTAAGCAAGCTCTGTATACATGTGAAAATGATTTAAATTATATACACAGAGTATAAATAATTTCAACACTTTCAACGCATTCTAACTGATTATAGTAGGTTCTGTTGTTGATAAAATAATTTCAACACTTTCAATGCATTCTAACTGATTATAGTAGGTTCTGTTGTTGATATTCTATTTTACCAGATTAGGATTACCATACATAGTTACCGATTGTTGTAGGTCCTCTGATGTATAAAATTTAAACACCCTCAGTGCACATTAGTTAAAACCCGTGTTTCGAACCACAAGACAAAAAAAGCAAAGGTACAAAATTTGTAGATAAGAGAAGCTGGGCAGAATACAAGAAAATGAAAATGACATAAGACTGAAAAGCAACTAGTTTTGTATTTTGTTTATATGATTTTAAAATGTCCCTCTCAAGTCAGAGTTCAAAGAAGGTTATCTCCAGGATAAAGCTGTTAGTTATGTACATTTTAACTTGCACTACACATGGACAATCCTGTTTAATTTTGTAGTCATTGAAATTCTTGAAATTCATGAAAGTAGTTAATACATAGAAGTTAGTATAAACTTGTAAGTACAAAGAATTAGACACAGCATACCTGGAGCAACATATCCAAAAGTTCCAGCAAAAGAAGTCCAATTAGAGCAGTTTGACTTTAGGTGTTTTGCAGTACCAAAATCAGAAAGGCGGGGCTTATCCTCACAGTCTAACAAAACATTCTTACTTGATATATCCCGATGAAGAATAGGAGGTAAACATTCATGATGCATATAAGATAATGCATATGCCACCCCTCTGACAATGTTCACCCTCTTAATCTAGTCTAACTCTGTCGCTTTTTCATCATTCCTCAGTCTCTCTGACAAGCTTCCTCCTTCCAAGAACTCGTAAACCAAGAAAGAATGTCTTGCATGTGAACAAAATCCATAAAGCTTTACAATATTACGATGGCGGATTTTCAATAAAGTTTTTGTTTCACTTTCATAGCTTTTCAAGCTGTTCAATTCACCATTATCTAATGGATGAAATTTTTTTTACCGCGAGTACTTGTCCACTTAGTAACTCAAGACACTTCCCTGTCCTCCCTTTCCTATGCAATATTTGCTGTCAAAGCCCTCTGTTGCTATGATGATGTTCCCATATGTCATCTTCCCGTCAAAGCTCCAAATGGAAAAGAGATCCTCAGATTGTTCTCTTTGCTCAATTTGGTTACTTTTTTCCCGACATGTGGCAAAAAGAAGACAAATGATCACCATCAAAAGAAGAACACCTCCCAAACTAAAAAGAATTGTTGAGATATTTATTCTTTTGTTGGTGATTTTAGATGAAGAGCAAGGTTTAAACCAATGAGATGGCCCCACTATTGTCTCTTAGTTCTTCAAGGGATGCCTTCTGAAATACCAAGTTGTTAGGAAGAGGGCCGATCAATTGATTGTTGGATATGTTGACAAAACTCAAGCTAATACACTGATTGAAACTTGATGGGATCGAGCCAATCAACTTATTATGTGAAAGATTCATCTACTCTAAGCTTTGTAATTGACCCAGTCGCCATGGTATCTCAAGATTCATATACTCTAAGCTTTGTAATTGACCCAGTCGCCATGGTATCTCACCATTCAGTATGTTGTGACTAGGGTCCATAACTCGTAAGAAGCATAAGCTCCCCAAATTGGAAGGAATACTTGCTTGCAGCATGTTTTTGCTTAAATTCAAGCTCAGTAACTGCATAGCATTTCCAATATCTTGTGGGATTACGCCACTCAGATGATTTGCTGCCAAGTTAAGTTTTGCGAGTGTAGAAAGCATCCCAATTTCTGATGGAATATCACCTGAAAGTTTGTTACCAGACAAATCAAGCTCAAATAGCAGCTTTAGGCTATCCAAGCTTCTAGGGACCTTGCCACTGAAATGATTGGAGGAGAGATCAAGCACCTGTAGATGAGATGCGTTTCTGATCTCAAATGGAATTGATCCAGATAAATTGTTATTAGACATCTTCAAACAGGTCATTTTACCACAAAGGCTCCATTTTAATGACAGCTCTCCATACAGCTCATTGTGACTCAAATCAATGTAATCTAGATACGAACACACACCGAAAACTTCTGATATTTTTCCAGATAGTTTATTGTTGTTAAGTCTGACCCTGGATAACTTGGGGCAGTTTTTCAAGCTTCTTGGCATGCCACCAATGAAACGATTATTTTGGACTGATATTTCTGTCAGGAAGCCACCAAGACAAACATTATGAGGCAAATGACCAGTGAAATTGTTATCGGCTAAATGAAACATCTCCCAGTTTGTAATGTTTTCCAACTCTACTGGAAGTGACCCATTGAGTTTATTGTTAAATAATCTTATATCAACAGGAGATTTAAGTTCCCGAAGCTCGGAGGAATGGGACCAGAAAATCCATTTTGACATAAATGTAATGTCTTGAGCTTAGTCAAGTTTCCCATGGATGAAGGAATGGGTCCTGACAGCCTGTTATTACATAAGGATAAAAAGAGCAGGTTGCCTGCATCTCCAACTGATGTGGGTATTTCACTTGTGAGACTGTTTTTGGACAGAATCAAAGAGAACTACTTGCTGAAATTTCCAATAGGACTTGGTATTTGACCAGCAAAATTGTTATTTCCTAAATCAACATCCATCAAATGTGTCAGAGACCAAATCCCCTGAGGTATGCATCCTGAAACTGTGTTGGTATGAAGATACAGGGACTCTAAGTTGGTCAAGTCACCAAACGAAGTCAGAATAGAGCCAATAAATGTGTTTCTTGACGGAAAGAGACCTTTTAGGGAACTCAACATTGCTATTTCTTGTGGAATATGCCCAGAGAATTTATTTTCATCAAGGTATAGAAGACTCAATCTGCATAAGTTACCAATAGATACCGGGATTGTGCCAGTAAGATTGGTTGCTTGTATTCTGAGCAAAAAAAGAGACTCTAGCATTCCAAATTCCTGGGGCAGAACACCACTAAGACGAGTATGGTCGAGCCAAAGGTACTTAATACTTTTCAAGAATCTTATTTCAGGGGGAATTGTTCCAGAAAAATCATTGAATCCCAAATCAAAGTAACTCAGCTTTGAAAGATTGAATATATTGGTGGGAAGAGTATCATAGAGTGAGTTTATGGAGAAGTCTATTTTGACGAGATAGGAGAATGATGAGAAATCTAGATGGTGAAGGGTACCCTTTATGAGATAATTTGACTTATTCATCTCAGTCATTCGTCCAAGGTTGTCGCAACGAATGCAGTCCCAATGGCAAGGACTTGAGCTAGTGTTCATCCAAGATGAAAGAAGCAATTGGCTTTCACTTTCAAGGCTGGCCTTCCAGGTTAAAAGGGCAAGTACATTTGCACTTGAAGATGTTTCAGAAGTATTAAAATGATACTTAGCAAAAACCAGTTGAAACACAGTGAAGGACAAGCTTAATAGCATACACGGAGAAGGAACAGGATTCCACATTGGCTTATCTACTTGGAGTATCATTTGTATTTTTATTTTATTTTTGAAAGGAAAAGTTTTCAACTATTACAAGCTTTCTGGATTGCCTAACTGTAGTTTGCAGGATCATATAAACTGTTACTTATAAGTAAGAAAATCAACACTATTTGGCTTTGGTACTTTTTGTTTTCTAATTTCAGATCCTTCTTCTTTATTAAAGTAATATTGATTATTTTACAAGTCAAAAAGGTCCTTTTAGATTATAAGTCATTCATTTCATCTTTTCTTTTTTTCTCTGTTCTCTTTTCGAAAAGTTGGTTGTTGTAGTCTTACAGGTAATGTGTTGACCTCTATTTTAATGACAAAAATAAAAGGAAAAAAGTTATGAAAAAGGATGAAAGAATGATATTGAACTAGTCGAAAGGACACCTCTCAAAGGAAAAGCAAAACTATTTCAATAGGAAACATATACCTTTTCAATAGGAAACATATACCTTGTTAGTCTTTTCTTCGTAAAGCTAGTATGTTGTTTATTCAATGTACCAATTATTAATTTAAGAATGAAAAATTAACGAAGTTTAAATTTGATATAGTGTGAGTATACTGGGATGAGTTTGCTCCAACACAATGTAAAACAAAGTTGCAGTGGAGTAAACACCTGATAAAAAATCTGATCTACTTGAATCAAGAGCAGCAGGCAAACTCAAGAACAAATGATGTATGTAGCAAATATAATATGTAGAAAACTATATACAGCAAAGACAAACAATCAAACAAAAGACATGTCAAGATTTTACATGGAAAAGCCGGGTCAAAACTGGCATACCCCAACTAGGGGGTTGTGACCTCACCACATCTAAGTGAACCATCTCAATCGTAAATAACTTACTAATTTCATATCAAGCTAATTCATTCAATATGTCATAACTCATAATTTCAAATACTCAAACATATTCCAGAACATAACACAATATAACCAAACTAAAAAAAATGAAATCACAAGTACATTACATTACTTAAGAATCTCTCAAGTAAAGGCTCAAAAGAGTCCCTTATGTCTGGTATTTGAACCAATATAATCTCCATTCTAGTAGATGGAGCTGTAATAGTCCTTATAGCATGCACAACTAATGCAGTTTTTTTTTCAAATCCAACGATGACTAAGAACTAATGGGACCAGTCCACTGCTATTTTAATGTTCTTAGCATGGATATTAATGGGATCATATTCATGGATATTGTTCTTAGCGTGAGGCCATATGCTTATCTTAATGTTCCACCCTTATTCACTATTTTAATATGTCATGCTTTAGTATTTTTTAATGTTGTCAAAAGCTAGTGTAATTGGTACTATGATTAATGGCTGCTAGCTAGTAGTATTAGTGATTTGTTCAGATACGGTTGTTGGTGGTAGCTTTTACTGTTTGGAAAGATTGTTGGTATTTAAGCACTCATTTTGTGTTTTGTCCAATGAATTTTCCACCTTCTGGAAAGGTATTAATATTATATAGATCATAGTACTTTCAGATAGGACCACAAGTTTAACTAACTACATAGTGAATGAGGTTCATGTGTTTATTATACATAAACGCGTTTAGTATCCATCTTGAAAAGCAGAATCATCATTATTAGTCCAATAAACAAGTAAACTGTCAAGAAAATATTAAAATGGGGATATCCAATAATATGATTCAGAAAAGTTCAAAATTAACAAAGAAAAGTCACTCAACCACATCAACTCATCAACTATAGCAGATTTCTAATGATCCCACATGGACTTTTTCCAAAAGCAAACCATAACATTCAGCAGAAACCCCTCGAAACTCCCCAAAAAACCAAAGCCAAAGTGCTGATTTGTCCATGGATAGTTTTCACTTTTTTCTGGAATTTATTCCGAAAAACTATTTGGACATAGAATTGTTACAATTTTCCGGAATTTGAAAAACTCCAAAAACCTATTTTCATAATTTTCACTCCAAATCACTCACAAAAATTACAAAAAGAACGCCAATTTGTAGTCATGTTCAAACACAACTCCAAAATACCATTTTCAACTTGAAAACAGATACTACTTCTTCTGTTCAAATTTCACAATTCTTATGTCCAAGCGCCACTAAAATTGATCTAGCAAATAACTCAGAACAGA
This sequence comes from Lycium ferocissimum, assembly GCF_029784015.1. Classification (NCBI taxonomy): domain Eukaryota; kingdom Viridiplantae; phylum Streptophyta; class Magnoliopsida; order Solanales; family Solanaceae; genus Lycium; species Lycium ferocissimum. Next base: position 48,021,426 of record NC_081353.1, on the reverse strand, counting down.
GATTAGGAGTATTGACCCACAAAAATGATGAACTTCCCGTCTCACCAAGAACCATTTCTGAGTTTTTGACTGAAATTCACAACGCGTAAACATATATGCTGAACAGATTTAAGGGTGTTAATTGCTTGAATTTAAGCTCAATTTAGGTTTCTATATACGCATTACATGTATATATTGTCAGCAAAAATATATACATTTTTGTCTCGGGTAAGTAAATGGGAGTAAGTGAAAGTTTGCACCTGGATATAACGACTCCAAAATGCAACCGTCGCTTAGGGCCAACGAACTCGGTGGTGTTCATTTTTGGGGGGGGAAAGCATATGGGCGGCGGTGGAATAGGTTCCGTTAATTTTTAACTGTTGCGAGTCATTTGATTGGTGGAACAATTTTTGTAAGAGCTTACTTCAAACTATTTCTCAGTATATAGACCTAGAGTAAGATTATAAGTGCATCAGCAGGCAAAAACTAGAAGTCATCACCAGAAAAAAAGATTATGTGAAGGTTTTTCCAAATTAAAAAGTTCAATTGAGAGCGGTAAATCACCTTGGCAGAACCCATATCATTTCTCTTCACCAATTCCTTTCCGTACTATTGCCTCAACCTTAGCTCCAACCCACGCCATAGCTTCACAACTATGATTCCCCTGCATAAAATAGAGCAAGATGGTAAATATCCTCTCTGGACAATTAGTACACATAACTAAAGACATTTCTGCAATATTAATTTCCAAAAATATGCATATTAGAAAGAACTTTACTTTCCCCTACTGTGGCGAAAAAATTAAGAACTAGGATCCTTCCTTAAATATAACTACTACTCTTTAACACTACCTTCAAAACTATCCTCCTTTTGTAAAAAAGGACTCATATTTACTATGTTCTTTAGGAGCTTAACAGAGATTTAATCACTTATTTCCTGAAATGCACAGACGATAATTCAACAGAATTACAGGATATTCTCCCACCCTCTCATATAATGGCATATCAAAGGCACCTTAATGTGCATTCTGCAGAAAACAGATTCACCAATTGGAAACCAGGATCAAGTTCACCCCTTCTAATCCTGCAGCTAAACCAGACTGCACAAAAATTCTAAACAACACCATGATTGTTTTGCAGTCTTTATCAAAAAGTTATAGGACTATCCCACAATAAAATGATGTAATTCCTAGTTCACAGCTATAAATTAAAAGTGAAGACACCAACAACATAGAGGTCCTCAACAGATACCCTTTTACAATGAATCAATACCAAGACTCATGAACAACTTTTAATACCATTTTCTCACATTAGCTAACTCCACAAAGATGCCAACAATTAATTTATTCCCCGAAGCATATTGTTGCACTTTTTGGGCATCAAGTCATCTATTTTATGTGAGCACTTAGAAAAGATCTTAGGACTACACATGGAAAAGATCCAATTGTTGAAGAGAATAGACACTAATTTTGTTAAATAGGGAAAAAAGACTCCAACACTATGTCTCTCAGAAGTTGTGTCCCTTTGTTTTGGTAAGCACTAAGCTCTCAAAATGCATGCTTACTATACTCCAAAGTTCAACACAGTAGGTTACAATAAGTTTGTTGCAATAAGTCACATAAGGAGAAATAAATTACTTAGATAGAAGAACTGGTCTAGGATGAATGAATATTTAGTGTAATTCTAGAAAGTGAAGCCACTCAAATCATTTGGCTTTATTTTTCACTCAGTTTCTATCATTAGATCCAAGGAGATAGCTCCATCAATAAACCTAGTTTTTGTTCACCTGATACATAAGACACATAAAAAGCGCGCGTCGTTTTGATTTCTCTCAATTCTGTTGGGTATAGAAAGAGAAATCTGAGATAAAATGAATGCAGAAGCAACACCAGAATAGAAGCGGATCGACTTCCAGAATGTCTCTAAGGAAATTAGGAACCAAAATACTAACTGATGACACCAGATTATGGCTTTCCAAATAAATTTTAACTAGTGTTTTCAAAATTCTACCTCCACGATAACATCTGCACCAAAATTTCATCCTCCACTTGAGCATATCAGTCCACAGTTGCTTAATTTTTTCCTGGCGAACAAGAGATCTAGATTTTCCGTAATAGGAGAAATAGCAGTAGACAACAACAACCCCTACTTCACACAGCTCGTTCAGTCAACCAAGTTTCCACCATAAAGAATGATAAGCACAGATCCAACATCTAGTTCAATGTTTTGTGTGCAAAACATTTACTTTATTGTATAATATAAAAAGGAAATTTAGAGTACAATAGGAGAAAACATCACAACAGCAAACGGAAAAAAAGAAAACAGAACTACACAAGAAGTTAAATAGGAACTACCTAATTCAGCATCAATTAGTTGGCCTAAAGTAATAAAAGGAAAAGAGTTCTTCAAAAGTGCCTTTTCTTTGGCTAAAGATGCAGAAACTTGTTGCATGGTTGGCCTAAGTTGAGGACTCGGATTAAGACATGTAAATGCTATCTTTGTGATCTTGATCAATTCTTCAGCCACTCGAGAGGGAAGTAATGGCCGTTGATCAATGAAATCTTTTAACAATATGTCAAGGATTTCTGATGTTGATGAAAGTGATGACATAGCTTCAACAATATCAGCTGGATGCCGACCTAAGATCACTTTCAATGATAGCACTCCAAAGCTGTAGGTATCACAACTTTTGTTTACCTCCATAGTGTAAGCAAACTCTGTATACATGTGAAAATGATTTAAATTATATACACAGAGTATAAATAATTTCAACACTTTCAATGCATTCTAACTGATTATAGTAGGTTCTTTTGTTGATTTTCTATTTTACCAGATTAGGATTACCATACATAGTTACCGATTTTTGTAGGTCCTCTGATGTATAAAAGTTAAACACCCTCAGTGCACATAAGTTAAAACCCGTGTTTCAAAACACAAGACAAAAAAAGCAAAGGTACAAAATTTGTAGATAAGAGAAGCTGGGCAGAGTACAAGAAAATGAAAATGACATAAGACTCAAAAGCAACTAGTTTTGTATTTTGTTTAAATGATTTTAAAATGTTCCTCTCAAGTCAGAGTTCAAAGAAGGTTAAGGTTATCTCAAGGTGAAAGCTGTTAGTTATGTCCATTTTAACTTGCACTACACATGGACAATCCTGTTTAATTTTGTAGTCATTGAGATTCTTGAAATTCATGAAAGTAGTTAATACATAGAGACAGAGCATACCTGGAGCAACATATCCAAAAGTTCCAGCAAAAGAAGTCCAATTAGAGGAGTTTGACTTTAGGTGTTTTGCAGTACCAAAATCAGAAACACGGGGCTTATCCTCACAGTCTAACAAAACATTCTTACTTGATATATCCCGATGAAGAATAGGAGGTGAACATTCATGATGCATATAAGATAATGCATATGCCACCCCTCTGACAATGTTCACCCTCTTAATACAGTCTAACTCTGTCGCTTTTTCATCATTCCTAAGTCTCTCTGACAAGCTTCCTCCTTCCAAGAACTCGTAAACCAAGAAAGAATGTCTTGCATGTGAACAAAATCCATAAAGCTTTACAACATTATGATGGCGGATTTTCAATAAAGTTTTTGTTTCACTTTCAAAACTTTTCAAGCTGTTCAATTCTCCATTATCTAATGGATGAAATTTTTTTACCCAAGTACTTGTCCACTTAGTAACTCGGTAAAAGGATGAACTTTTGTCAGCTTTGGTATTCTTTTTCCTAATTTCATACTACTGTTTTCTTTGCGGAAAGTTAATTATTGTTGTAGAAAATGTGTTATGACAAGGGAAAAAAGTTAAAAGAAAGATTGAGGAAAAGTTAAAGCAAAAGTGTATTTCCATAGGCTCATCCCACTAACACTAAGCAACGGTCTGTATTGTAACCAACTTATTTAATATCAATCTAAATCATGATTTCAAATACTCATCAACATATTGCAGAACATTAAACAACATAATCAAACTGAACAGCTGAAATCACAAATGAATATCACAATTCATAGTCTCTCACGATCAAAGTGCATGGAGCATACTTCGGGGTTCATTGTGAAAACTCGCCTTAGGCAAATCCCAAATCAAAAATGGGAGCGAAAAATTACGGGTCATTTAATGAATTCACATGTTGAGGTATCTTTAATTTGAGTTAAAGCCCAATGGCACAAAACGGTGAGACCCAAGCCTTGAGGTGACCTGAAAGTGAGTTGGTATGAAGATACAGGGACTCTAAGTTGGTCAAGTTACCAAACAAAGTCGGAATGGAGCCAATAAATGTGTTTCTTGACAGAAAGAGACCTTTTAGGGAACTCAACATCGCTATTTCTTGTGGAATATGCCCAGAGAATTTGTTTTCATCAAGGTATAGAAGACTCAAGCTGCTCAAGTTACCAATAGATACCGGGATTGCGCCAGTAAGATACGTTCTGAGCAAAAAAAGAGACTCTAGCATTCCAAATTCCTGGGGCAGAACACCACTAAGACGAGTATGATCGAGCAAAAGGTACTTAATACCTTTCAAGAATCTTATTTCAAGGGGAATTGTTCCAGAAAAATCGTTGAAGCCCAAAATCAAGGTAACTCAGCTTTGAAAGATTGAATATATTGGTGGGAAGAGTACCATAGAGTGAGTTTTCAGAGAAGTCTATTTTGAGGAGATAGAAGAATGATGATCAATCTAGATGGTGAAGGGTACCTTTATGAGATAATTTGGCATATTCATCTCAGTCACTCGTCCAAGGTTGTCGCAACGAATGCAGTCCCAATGGCAAGGACTTGTGCTAGTGTTCATCCAAGATGAAAGAAGCAATTGGCTTTCACTTTCAAGGCTAGCCTTCCAGGATAAAAGGGCAAGTACATTTGCACTTGAAGATGTTTCAGAAGTATTAAAATGATATTTAGCAAAAACCAGTTGAAACACAGTGAAGGACAAGCTTAATAGCATATACAGAGAAGGAACAGGATTCCACATTGGTCTATCTACTTGGAGTATCATTTGTATTTTTTTTTATTTTTTTTTTATTTTTTGAAAGGAAAAGTTTTCAACTATTACAAGCTTTCTGGATTGCCTAACTGTAGTTTGCAGGATCATATAAACTGTTACTTATAAGTAAGAAAATCAACACTATTTGGCTTTGGTACTTTTTGTTTTCTAATTTCAGATCCTTCTTCTTTATTAAAGTAATATTATTTTACTAGTCAAGAAGATCCTTTTAGATTACAAGTCATTCATTTCATCTTTTCTTTTTTTCTCTGTTCTCTTTCCGAAAAGTTGGTTGTTGTAGTCTTATAGATAATGTATTGACCTCTATTTTGATGATAAAAATAAAAGGAAAAAATTTACGAAAAAGGATGAAAGAATGATATTGAACTTAACGAATGAAAAATCAACGAAGTTTAAATTTGATAGTGTGAGTATACTGGGAAGAGTTTGCTTCAACACAATGTAAAACAAAGTTGCAGTGGAGTAAACACCTGATAAAAAAAATTCTGATCTACTTGAATCAAGAGCAGTAGGCAAACTCAAGAACAAATGATGTTCATGTATTTATTATATATAGATCATAGTACTTTCTGATAGGACCACAAGTTTAACTAACTACATAGTGAATGAGGTTCATGAGTTTATTATACATAAACGTGTTTAGTATCCATCTTGAAAAGCAGAATCATCATTATTAGTCCAATAAACAAGTAAACTGTCAAGAAAATATTAAAATGTGGATATCCAATAATGTGATTCAGAAAAGTTCAAAATTAACAAAGAAAAGTCACTCAAATCACACCAACCAATCAACTATAGCAAATTTTTAATGATCCCACATGGACTTTTTCTAAAAGCAAACCATAACGTTCAGTAAAACCCCCCAAAAAAATTCAAATCTTGAAATGGATCTAGCAAATACGAATAATACAATAACATACCCAGTGAAATCCCACAAAGTGGGGTCTGCGGAGACTTTACCCCTACCTTGGGAGGTAGAGTTAGAATTTTAGTCACCTTTCTTGTTTTCAATTTTGCATGATAATTTTTGAATTTTTATGGGGTAAAGGGGCGGTGCACTAAGATTTCGCTATGCAAGGGGTGTGGGGAAGGACCGGACTAAGATTCACATAGCAGCAACTTTACCAGTTACTCCCTTCGGTATATATTAGGAATAATAACCCACAAAAATTATGAACTTTCCATCTCAACAAGAGCCATTTCTAAGTTTTTGACTGAACTTCACAACGCTTAAACAAATATTCTGAATTGATTAAAGGGTGTGAATTACTTGAAATCTTGAATATAACCTCAATTTTGGGTTTTTATATACGCATTAGTATAATATATGTCATCAAAGATACATACATGTTTCTCTGTCTGGTAAGGAAATGGGAGTAAGTGAAACTTTGCACCTGGGTATATATAACGACTTCAAAATTCAAAATTCACTTAGGTGCCAAAGAACTCAATGCAACAATCTCACAATTTTTAATTTTTTTTTGTCCGAACTGCGTTGCTCACTGATTTTTGTCAATTAGGGCTGGTAATCAATTTGGAGAAAGAATTGTTCGGTCTTTTGGGAGGCAAGCATATGGGCACACAGCAGAAATGACATTTCTTCGCCCCTTATAATAATTCGAATGGGAGAAACTGACTTTTTCAGATATTACGGTAAAAAATGAAGATTTCCCGTAAAGGGTTATAAAATTAAAGAAAGTTTGAGCTCGTTTGGCTTAGCTTTTTTGAATGTTTGGTGGCGGTCGTATCGCCTTCTTTTAAATTGGTTTTTAAATTTTCTTCCCTCTTATATTTGAAATCTTTAAATTTTGCTTTAGCTAAAAACCCATAGGCTTCGCTTCGAACCCACGCTGCAATCAAAATTTTAAAAAAAAAAATTCACAAAGCGCGAGTTTAAATTTTTTCGCTTATGCACGGCCATCTGATACCGCTGAAGGAATACCAAAGTTATCACCGGACCAGATACTTATGCTTTATGGGCAGACGGATAAGTATCTTTAAGATAACTTGATAATTCCTTCACAAGTTTATGCCGGATCCCATAAAAGTTCGCCGACAGTATGCCCCCACGCAAGATAACTTTCGGTGTTTAATTACCAAAGTATACGGACCAGATATTTGATGCCTTTATAAGATTTCCGCAAGATAAAGAGTGTTCGTCCCGATAACTTTGATAATTCCTTCACAAAGTTACGGCGGTCCCATAAAGTTTGCCCACAGTATAGCCCCAATCGCAGATAACTTTGTGAAGGAATTATCAAAGTTATAAGCCGACCAAGATATTTACGGAAAGTCGCCTATAAGGTTTAGTACGCCGGTCAAGATAAAATTTGTAATTCCTTAACAAAAGTATGCCGGTCCCAAGATACACGCGAACCAAACCTTGTCTTGCGATTTTTTTTAATTTATGCTTGAGCGGGGTTCGAACTCGAACCTCATGATTTCGAGCGAAAGCTCAAAGTTAATGCGAAGGGCAAAATTAAAGACTGTTAAATATGAGGGCATAATTTAAAGACCACAAATATGAGGGGAAAAATTTAAAGACCACCCCAAAAGAAGGGCACTCCGCGCAAAAAAATGATGTTTGGCTAGCCAGCTTATAAGCCATTTTGTGCTTAAAATAAGCCCAAAAAATAATTGAGCCCGTTTGGCTTAATTTAAAAAAAATAAGTTGGGGTTAAAAAAAAGATAAGTTGAGCTACCCCAACTTATTTTTTTGGCTTATAAGCTGCTTTTTTAAGTCCATCCAAATAGGCTCTTTCTCAAAGGCCAAATAATTATTTCTCCCGACAGAGTCAGGATTTTCACTTCGGGTTCAACAATATAAAGAAAGTAAACACAACAGAAGCTAGGGTTCAACATATACTATATATATAGAAAAAAATATTTTAACTTGCCATTTACAATGTAGTTAACTAATTTTTCGTCGAATGGGTTCGGGTGAATCCTTGCCACCAACTGACTCCGCCCTAGCGGCTTGGCTGCCCAGGATAGGTACCGTTAATTTTTCGTTGTTATGGTAAGAGCTGGAGTTAGTACAATGGAATATATTTTGAGGAGTTTGGATCTGGAGAAAAGATTTTTTGGCTCTTTACAAACTCTTTTTAGTTTTATGACCCTTACCAGAGATTTTCATTTTTCACCCATAAGTAATCTGGAAAAAAACATATAAGGAATCTGAAAAAATCATTTTCTTTTATTTAAATTCTAGGAGGCCAAAAGTGGTAGTGAGGCCGACTTTGTTGTACGGGGCGGAGTGCTGGGCAGTCAAGAACTCGCACGTCCAGAAGATGAAAGTTGCGGAAATGAGAATGTTGCGATGGATGTGTGGGCACACCAGGCGAGATAGGATTAGGAATGAAGATATCCGAGATAAGGTGGGAGTGGCATTAGTGGAGGACAAGATGCGGGAAGCACGGCTGAGATGGTTTGGTCATGTGAGGAAGAGAGACACAGACGCCCCATTGCGGAGGTGTGAAAGGTTGGCTATGGACGGTTTCGGAAAGAGAGAGGTAGGGTAAGAAGAAGTATTGGGGAGAGGTGCTTAGACAGACATGGCGCAGTTCCAGCTTACCTAGGACATGACCTTAGATAGGAGGCTATGGAGGACTCAGATTAGGGTAGAAGGCTAGTAGGTAGTCCCTCGTATCCCGTCGTACTAGTAGTCGCAGTTTTGATCTTCATTTTCTTGTCCTTTGATTCGTGCAACTATATGTTGGTCCTTGTACCACAATTATCGTATTTATCTGTGGTAGCTATTGTTCCTGTTTTCTCATACTGCTTTATCATGGCTTTTTTGCTTTCGTTAGTTTCATTTTCGTATTGCTTTTGAATCGGCTTCTCGCTTATCCGACCTTTTCTCATCATGTTTTCTTCGAGCCGAGGGTCTTCCGAAATGCCCTCTATCTTCCGAGATGGGGGTAAGGTCTGCGTATATTTTACCCTCCCCAGACCCTACACTGTGAGATTTCACTGGGTATGTTGTTGTTGTTGTTGTTGTTGAGGCCAAAAGATCTCATTTTCTCATTTTGGTCCTTTTAAGTTTTTTAAAGATGAGTGCTTTTGGGTTGTGATAAATATTTAACAATTATTGTCTGTTAGATTTGATGGAAGGTGAAAGAAAAATACTAAAGTTTTAGTAGGAACTCGTATTTGGAGGTGCCGTTTTTTATTTTATTTTTGGCATCTTTATTTTTATCTTGTGTAGTATCTAGTCTAGCCTTTTTGTTACGATTTCTAGGATTTTATGGAATTTTCCAGATATTTTTGGTTAATTTTTTCCCCAATTCTCCTGAAATACCAGATAAAATTTATCAATATATTTGACGAAAACCAAAAGTGATCACTTTTAGCAAATTTAAGAGACCAAAAGTGCTTTGGACAAGAGATCAACTTCCAGATGAAAAGATAAAAGAGTCCGACACCTGATAGAAATAAAGCCCGTATTCTTCCTAAATCCTCTATTCTTAGCATGACGGAGAGCCCCTTATCCTCATGTCCATTCCCACGGATCTCCATTCCTCACGTCCTGAAAAAGACACCGATCAGAGAAGAAAGTTACATTGGAGTTCAGACTTTTTTTGTTAAGGATTGAAAGCCCCTTGACTGTAAGGAGATGATTCTTAAAAGACGGGACAAGGGAGTACTCCGAACATACTCCAACGAGAGACCATATTTATCATTTTTTGCACACTAGTTTTGCATATTATTACTCCATCATTTTCCTTTTATGTGGCTTAGTTTGATTGGACATGAAGTTTAAGAATATAAAGATCCCTTCTAAATCTAGTGATCTTAATTTAAAGGTGTGTAAAATCAACCATTAATATTATTTAAATTTTGTTATTTTAAACATGTCATGTCTTTCTTGAAAGGAAATGTGTTATTAAAGATAAAATGAAAATATTAAGAGTAAAAAACTCCTTGAATATAAAAAGATTCATTCCTTTTTAAACAAGATGTGTTGAGTGTTGGTGGGTTTATTTAGGAAGGCAAGAAGAGGTAAGTTAAGATGTATCTGCCTTTAGATTTCAAACTCATTTCATTCCATTCGCTAAAACCACAGGTTTATTCTCATATTTTTTTTATAGGAGTTATGGTAGATTGAGTACGCATAAAAAATTACTATAGTGAGAGGAAGAGGGACTTACACATGGTATTCATCGACCTAGAAAAGGCTTACGACAAAGTTTCAAGAGAGATCCTATGGAGATGCTTGGAGGCTAAAGGTGTACCTGTGGCGTACATTAGGGTGATCAAGGACAAGTATGAGGGAGCCAAAACCAGGGTAAGGACAGAGAGGAGACTCGCAGCACTTCCCGAGCTTGTGATGGGGTTGCATCGGATCGCTCTTAGTCCGTTTTTATTTGCCTAGGTGATGGATGGATTGACGCGGTAAATTCAAGGTGAGGTGCCATGGTGTATGCTTTTCGCATATGACATAGTCTTGATCGACGAGACCCGTAGCGGAATTAACGCTAAGCTGGAGGGTTGGAGACATACTCTGGAGTCTAAAGGGTTTAAGCTGAGTAGGACCAAGACAGAGTACTTGGAGTGCAAGTTCAGTAAAGCACCTCAGGAGGCTAGCATGGAAGTGAGGCTTGGTACCAAGCCATCCAGAAGAAAAGTTGTTTCAAGTATCTTAGGTCTATTATGCAAGGCAGCGGGGAGATTGATGATGATGTCACACATCGTATTGGGGCAGGGTGGATGAAATAGAGGCTCGCTTCCGAAGTGCTATGTGACAAGAAGGTGCCACCACAACTTAAGGGCAAGTTCTACAAAGTGATGGTTAGACCGACTATGTTGTATGGGGCGGAGTGTTGGCCAGTTAAGATCTCTCACGTTCAAAAGATGAAAGTTGCGAGACGAGAATGTTGAGACGGATGTGTGGGCACACTAAGAGTGACGAGATTAGGAATGAGGCTATTCGGGACAAGGTAGGAGTGGCCTAGGTGGAAGACGAGGATGCGGGGAAGCGAGACCGAGATGGTTTGGGCATGTGAAGAGGAGAGACACGGATACCTGCAGGTGAGGAGGTGTGAGAGGTTGGCCATGGATGGTTTTAGAAGAGGTGGGGGTAGGTCAAGAAGTATTGGGAGAGGTGATTAGACAAGACATGGCGCAGATTCATAAGCACGGGGACATGACCTTAGATAGGAGGGTTTGGAGGACCCGTATTAGGGTAGAAGGCTAGTAGATAGTCCGGTTATCCTTCCTTATTAGTAGTCGCATTATCGCGGATAATTTCTCGTGCTCGATTTCGCTATTATCTGTTATTTCGTACTTTGATTATCCTATTTTATCTATGTCGCTTTCGTTATTGTCATTTCCATATCGCTTTGAATTTCTTAACCTTATATGACCTATTTTTATGCTTTTTATTGAGCCGAGGGTCTTTCGAAATGTAGTCCTACCTTGGTAGGAGTAAGGTCTGCGTGCACTCTACCCTCCCCAGACCCCACGTTGTGGGATTTCAGCGGTTGTTGTTGTTGTTGTTTATAACTATTTAATTGTAAAATTAATTATGATTATTATAAACTTGAAATTATCACAAAAATTCATAAATTTCAATTTCTGGATTTGCCCCTCACTATTGACCAAATTCTAAAACTTAATGTTTAAATCATGCGGAAAAATTGTAGACATCTGAGCAAATGAAAGCAAACTATTATTATTAATATTTTACGTAACTACACGTTTGTGAAAAAAATTGACAAATATAAAGAGAGTAAAACAAACTGACTCTAAATCGTTGATCGGCCACTGATATAGTCAACAATAAATACCAAACTACAATAGCAATCCAATTGCTAAATTTACCTTTGCAGTTGCATTTTTAGGAGGAAATGTGATGAGATCCATCCCATTTGGTTGTAATTGGCATGTGTCAATTTACTTGGTTTGAATTCTTATTTGGAGTCAAATGAAAATTCTTGGAGCCAAAGGCAAAATTATTTTTAGGAGGAAATGTGATGAGATCCATCCCATTTGGTTGTAATTGGCATGTGTCAATTTACTTGGTTTGAATTCTTATTTGGAGTCAAATGAAAATACTTGGAGCCAAAGGCAAAATTTGTGGATTACAAATTTTAGGTCTTTTTTTCTTTTTGTGCTTGGAGGCCAAGTTTGGTCTCCTATAAATGGAGAGCATTTCTTCCATCTGTAATCACACAAAACAAAGAGAGAAAGAAGAGTGAGGCATTCACAGATAGAAAAATAGTCTGTGACGAAAAATAGAGAGTGTGAGCGATATTGTAGTGAGGTGGGATGTTACACCTCTCGTTTTCATCGCAAGGAAGTCCTTGGCTTATGAGTGGTTTATACCCTTAGTATGGAGATCAGTACCCGAGTGTTTTAAGATATTAAGTGCCTTACCCCACGTGTACCAAAGTACAAGTACATGTTTCTTGTAATACTACAGGATTAGAAGTTAAATAAATTGAATCGACGCGAGCTGGATTGGCCCAGGAAAAACTTGCAGAACCAGTCCATATTGACGAACCGTTGTTGTGGACAATCGATATTGCCGCCGCCTCTGATTCTCTGGTGGCAGAACGACGGAGCTAGTCGACGGGCCGTCGAGGTGTCGACGAGCCGTCGAACCGCAGCCGCTGGAACCTTCTTGACCCATCTATATATATATATGTAGCTCCACGCTTTATTCTCATTATTTTCACTCCCAAATCAGAAAAAGCCCTAGAATATTTCCTCTCTATATTGTCCATCACATTAGTGAAAATTTAGTAAGATATGAGCCCCGTAAAACCCGAGCTAGTGAAGAAGAAGGTTGCTCCTAGGGTTTCTTTGAGTTGATGAGCTTGGGAATTGGAGTTGGAATTTGATTCTTGGTATTCTAGTTCCTTCAAGGTATGTATATGATTTCTATCTTTGTGTTTGAGTTAATTATCAAGAATTTTAGTGGTTTTAAGTAAAGGAAATATACTCATGGAAGTGGTAAGTTGAATAAGGGTCGAGTTGAGGCTAGGGGCTGTTTTGGGAAAGGATTTGAAGTAGATTTGATTATATTTTGAGATGTGAGTATTGATATTGATGTTGTTTTTGATGTTGTTGTTGATGTTTGAGTTGAATTGGATAGCAAGTGATGAAAAAGGTCTAATGATGGCTTATGTTATATTGATTGTAGACTTACGAGTGCAAGAAGTAGACGTTGGATGATTAGATACGCTCCAAGGTATGTTAAGGCCGTCCCTTTCATTCTTTTGGCGTGATCCTTATCTTATGAACGAAGAGAGTAAGCAAGCGAGTTCCAAAGACTCTGCTCCTAGATGGTATAGGATTCATCGCATCCTTAATCTCCTATGTTTTATGTCTATGGCTTCCAGGGATCTTATGTTGCCAGAGTAGTCCAGAGTATTCCTTCCTGATTCTTTCATGCATTTATATATATGTATAGCTATTTTCTCATACCGTGCCGCGCTATAGTCGGCCGGGCAGGCACGTAGATGCTCACACCACTGCAGTGGGCAGCTTATGATATCATCCCGGACTTGGGATGCCCGGACGTGGGATTGATGATGATAACACCGTGCCTATATAGTCGGTAGTATATTATTCAGTTGATGATAACACCGTACCTATACGGTCGGGCAGTTTACTCTCTCTCTCTCTCTCTTATGCATACATACATATATATATATATATATATATATATATATATATATATATATATATATATATATATATATATATATATATATATGAGAGAGAGAGAGAGAGGGTGCATGATTTTAAAGAGAGCATGCATATCATATGCCGTAGAGGCACTTTCAGTTATACAGAGTTATAAAGATGTTTTCAGACATTCAGTTATTCAGATGCATTCAGACAGTCAGTTGGTTTATGAGCTTCAGATTTCTTGCATGATTCTTGTGTATATGTTACTCTTATGCCTTACATACTCAGTACATTGTCCGTCGACTCCCTATTGCTCGGGGGGGGGGCGCGTTCGTACCCGCGAGGTTCGAGTGAACGGACGGGCGGTCCGGGCGGGAAGACTTCCACCCAGCAGTTGTCAGTGCGCTCCACTTGATCCGGAGCTGCAGTTCATTTTGGTATGCTACTTTTGAGATGTAGATATGCATATGGGTATGACGGGGCCCTGTCCCGTCCTTTCTAGAACTTTTATTCTAGTAGAAGTCTGTAGATAGTTGTATGTAAACTGTCACGCCCCGAACCATGGCCTGGGCATAATACGGCACTCGGGCCTTGCTTGCATGTGTCCGAGCGAACCTCATGGCTTGCTTGTCAACATGGGCATCAACACAATATAATCTATATGATGCAAGTTAAATGAATCATAAAAATGTAATTTGCCGAATAAAGTATTGAAATTATCTCATAGCATGTAAAATTCATGAAAATGTAATAGTCTGCAAACATGAAAGCATAACTGACTCTGTGAACTAACATCTGCCTATGAAACCTCTAAAACATGTCTGAATATTAACAACCAGGACATGGCCCTGGACTACCATAAACTGAATACTAATACGACTCCATGTTGAACCCCCGAGAGCGGGGCTCACCAATAAGGCCGATAATCGAGGTGATCCTACCGTGCGTGTGTATGCTCTGGAAAATCGGTATCCGCACCGTAAGGGTGCCCCGGGCAAAAGGGACGTTAGTACATGGTGAATAGTATTAGTATGTAAAACCTGCTAAAATAAGGAACATGGCACAACATAGGTATAGGATATGAACTGAAACTGAATGTAACTTGAACATGAGTATGAAACGTGAGTAAAGTCTGAAAACAGTAAATCAATGGAAATACATGTATATAAAACTTCTTGTAACGAGGGGAATGCTATAGTGTAACCGACAACATGATCTGGTACTTGCGTCTACCCGCCGAGAACACTCACACCTTGCCAGGATATGAGATTTAAGTAATAATAAGCATGTAAGGATCCAAAACCGCATAATGAAGGTGTTGCCTCCTTGCGACAACCCTTATCCTACGGTGGCGACGTAGTTTCGGGCTATCCGAGCCTTAGGTTAACTAAGCAATCCCAAAATATGAACATGATATAGTTGGCTAAGAAGCCCATGATTTTCGTGAAATAACTTGTAATCATGATTTCACGAAATAACTTTGTTACACCCCGTATCTTAGAACTAAGGTTAGACTCATATCATTAGAGTTTTAGTGGAAAAACTGAAGGTTTGAACGTTTTGCGAAAATGATTGATAGGAGAGATAGGCCTATTTCGAGCAGTGATAACTCCTTGATTAGTTGGGAATTTGGGAAAGTACCCTCAATGAAAGTTGTAGTACGTAAAAATAGATTTCTAACGATATAAGGACCAGGCCAATCAGAGATCGGAGCAAGGAGATATGATCGTCTCAATATGGCTAATAGTAAGGCGTTTAAAAGGCTATAGAATCGGCTAAGTTTTGATACGTCTGACTTCCAGTCAAATTTCGTGCAAATCCGTTGGGAATTTGAGGAAACTTAAAACATGAAAGTTGTATCCCTTTGAAATAGATTTCCAACGGTATATTATGGGCCTTGAACAGAGCTATGTACAAGAAGTTATGCCTATTTTACCGAATACTATGCAGAACCGATACTTGTCGCGCGTGCGGGGGCGTGCGGGCGCGTGTGGGCGCGTGCGATCGCTCCGCATCGCAGGCCGATCGCACAATCTGAATATTGACTGCGCAGGATGTCACGCGATGCCTGTGCATCGCGGACCCAACGCACAAAAGGTCGGGTTTCGGGTCAAAAGTCGGGATTTCGCGTTTTAAGTTATATTTAAGTTTGGGGTTTATTTCCCTAACATCCCTAGTCACGAAAAATCACCCTAAAGTCAGAGGGAACAAGTCCCAAGCCTCAAGAACCCTCCAAGGTAAGTTTTATCATAATTCTAGGTTGAATTCAAGTCCCTAATCTCTTTCTAACTTGAGTAAACCCTTCTAATCAATAGAGTTGTGAGTGGAACCTTATTGTTGGGCGTGAAAACCCTAGAACTTGAATTCAAGAGGATTGAACGTCAAAAAGGTAATGCTTCTACACTCTAACCATTCATAATAGTGAATTGATGAGTTCTTGGGAGAATAGTAAATGGGTTTAGTAAAGAGAATTACACGAACTATAGTAGGGTTTTGGATTGTTGACTTGAGATTGTTATAATGATATGGGTGATGGAGAATGATGTTAATTACACCTAATTGAGATTGTAGAATCACCTAGAAGTAATAGAATGGGAATTGGGTGAAGAAACACCATTAATGGAGATTATGGAGCTTTATGCCCACTAAGTGTTTGATAAAATGCTTAGATGACCAAAGCATGAATATTATTGCTAATATAGAATCCCTTTGACTTGTATTGATATAGATCAAAGTTGAAAGGGTTGACGAACATTGTATTACGCGCAAAGGCTGGAATTAAGGTATGTGAGGCTAACTATCTACGTTAAGGAATGTTCGTGATTCTCCCTACGCCTCATTCTTCATACTTGTCAGTAATTTGACTCAGAATACAGTTTAGCCCTAGTTTTATGATATGTTGTAGAATTGTTATCTTCTAGGGTTGCGATTTATAGAATCGTTCATGGTTGTCAATTTGAATATCATGAACTCGGACGTAATCTTTATAGACTTATGTATTGTTACCACATGAGTCTCAGTGAAATTCAGTATGCTCAGAAACAGTCAGTGTTTTCAATTCAGTCCAGCATGTCTATTTCAGTTCAGCATTGTTCATTGTTGTTATGGTCTCAGTCCTTATTAATTAACCATAATTAAACATATGTGATTTGCCCAAGGGCACAGCACAGTCTTGTGTATACGTATACATGGCCGAGGCCATTGACTGACGCACTACTAGGCCGAGGCCATAGCGTGCATTTATTATTGGGCCGAGGCCCCACATATACAAACACGATAATACAGATGATTCGACACAAGAACGGTGGAGTATTCATATCTCTACTTCCTTGCTATTACGATTCGATTACGATTCATGATTATCATTTCGCTTTCGGTTTCGGTATTTTATTGTGATTTGGGCATACCGGACAATTCAAATCACGATGTCCCTTGTTATTAGTTGGGGCACGCATCTCGCGATGCGAGCAAACGATATACAAAGTTGACGACTCGGCTCTTTAGAGTGCGTATCGGCTCTGGGTGAGCCTCAAATTCCTTCGGGCGTAGTCGGCTATCTAGTTATTTTTGTTTATAGATAAAATTACATTATTCGGTATTCTTAGAGGCTTCATAGACACAGTTCGAGACGATCGATATTTATTATGTTAGCCTTGTTGCGATTGTTCGGTTGTTTTGGTTTAAGCCATGTTGGCTACGTTTAGATATTTCGGATTGTCTAAGTATTTTCGCATTATGATTTCGGTCGACACTTAGTATATCAGCATATGTTTAGTTGTTTCCACGTTCGATATGTTTTTGGTATCACATGTTGATTCGACTGCACCCGGTTGGTTCGCTCGGTCACGTAGGTCGGCACGGTGCCGTTTTACGTCCGAGCCCGAGTTCGGGCGTGACAAAGCTTGGTATCAAAGCCCTAGGTTCAAGTGTCTTAGGGAGTCTATGTGAAATGCGTGTCCGGTGGGGGCTATTTTATATATGTGTGAGGCCCCATACATATAAACAAGGGGACCACCAAGACATTCGGGATTTGTTTCCACTTCTTTCATACTCTAGTTCGTGTAGATAGAGCAATGCTTTTAGGAATTTTTCTAACTTGTGCGAATTACGTATTTCGGTGGCTCAAAAGGAAGTACAACAAGAGAAATACGCTACTAACCGTGGCTACCGTTGATGCGACAACGAATGGGGGCACTCGAGCCCGAGCGGCCGCCACAACCCAATGCGCGCAACTACGCCTCCCCGTACGTCGGATGCGGATGTTAGAGAGCTATTCGAACGCTCACTCAAATTTTGGCAAATCGGGCCCGGCGACGAGAAACGGCCCCTAGCTCGGGAGTAGTGGGTCAAACGATTCTAGGACTCGAGAGTTTATGCGGATGAAGCCGCCAGTGTTCACGGGGTCAAAGAAGGAGGAAGACCCCCGAATTTCATTGATGGACTCGAGAAAAATATTTCGTGTGATGCGTACTGCGATACGAGGCAGCGGAACTCGGAGCTTTCCGAGCTTCAAGATGTGGCCCATATTTGGTATGAGATATGGGAACGATCCCGAGGGGGATGATGCACCTTCACTACTTGGAATGAATTTGCGGACGCTTTCGAGCACTTCATGCCAATTGAGGTCGGGGAATCCAAGGCTATAGAGAGTTTGAGAATCTAAGGCGAAGGACATGACCGTTCGGATTATTACCTCCCAAGTTCGTGTCATTGTCCGTACATGCTCCTCACATGGTTCTGATACGAGAGCGCGGTTAGAAGATTTGTGCTTGGCTTAAACCCGAGTTGCGCGGGATACTTGTACGGTGCTCGTAATGACAAGATGACTATTTTCGGAGATATTGGCATTCGTGCAAGGTAACGAGACTAGGTCAAGGAAGAAGAAGCCTGCGTGTACAGAAAGATAGGGAATTCGAAGAAGGCTAAGTCTACGGAAATTTCGGTCGGGGAGGAACTCGGGAGGAGGAAACCGCCGGTTCTTCGAAGAATAGGTCATCAAGACCTTTCGCTACAAGCTTAGTGTCCCATCTCGGAGGTCCAAGTTTAGCCAAAAGAGTCGAATTTTGGAGCGACTACATATCCTCGCTTGCGCAAGTGTGAAGAGAGCACCTGGAGAGAGGTGTGTTGTTCGGGCACGGATGGTTGTTTTGGGTGCGGTCAGCAGGGCCACTATCTGAAGGATTGCCCATCCGCAAGACAGATTACTGGGGGTAAAGTAGCTCAGCCCACAAATTCAGCAGCTCCCCAAAATTCCCAAATCCAGCAGGGGCGCGGGGTAGCAAAGTCCGGTAATACGGGCGGTGGTCAGAACGGTCTGTATGCACTGTCAGGTCGCCAGGATACAGAGGCTCGTGGAGATGTTGTCACAGGTATGCTAACAGTCTTCACCTTCGATGTATTTTCCCTTATGGACCTATTACACCCCCAAGTTTCGGTACATTGAGATTTATTAGGAGTTAGCTAGTTAACTATAGACACCGGAGTTATTGTCGAAAGGATGCAAGATCATTAATGCTCGTTTGCAATACAAGAGTCCGAGTTCGTGTAATAGGTTATGGAAGGAAAGTTAAGGACAAGGCTATTTTCCGGTTTTGATTTAATGCGCAAGTCGCTTATAAATATTATTGGCATGGAATATTAAGGGCAAACTTGGAATTCGGAAACTATTATATTTCAAGGATTAAGTGTACATGAGGACAAGATGACTAGGCAAGCAATAAAATTGGTCATCTTTATGACTTAAAGAAAATTCTAGAAAAATTGGAGGAAAAGAAAAGAAAAAAAAAAGAAAAAAAAAAGATAAAAAGGGGCACATGGCCGGCCATGCCCATTTATACATATATATATATATATATATATATATATATATATATGTGATGGTCGAAGAAAGACCACACTTCATCATTTTTCTAGAAATTTCAAGAGAGTTT
>NC_081353.1:47995216-48001771 GCF_029784015.1 Lycium ferocissimum | reverse complement strand
CATGGCACAACATAGGTATAGGATATGAACTCGAAAGCTCGAATGTAACTTGAACATGAGTATGAAACGTGGTAAAGTGCGAAAACGATAAATCAATGGAAATACATGTATATAAAACTTCTTGTAACATGGGGAATACTATAGTGTAACCGACAACATGATGCGGTACTTGCGTCCTACCCAATGAGAACACTCACACCTTGCCAGGGATATGAGATTTAAGTAATAATAAGCATGTAAGGATCCAAGCGCATAATGAAGGTGTTTTCCTCGCTGGCGACAAACCATATCCTACGGTGGCGACGTAGTTTCGGGCTATCGAGCCTTTTCGTTAACTAAGCAATCCCAAAAAACATGAACATGATATAGTTGGCTAAGAAGCCCATGATATTCGTGAAATAACTTGTAATCATGATTTCACGAAATAACTTGTAACATGGTTTCATGAAATATCTTGTAATATGGTTTCATGAGATAACTTGACGTAGTCTTGCAAATATGTTCTTGATTCATGAGTAATAACAATAGTTCATAATTATATACATAATTGACTTGAAAACATGCTTGTAACTTGCTACATAAAATCATAAAATTTTATATAAACATAATGAGAATACATGAGGAAGAATTCATGATTCATGGATTAAGCTAGGGTTCCTAATAACCGTAATGGAAGATTAGGAATACAATAACGAATATAGATACAAAATTCATGTACACAAATACATAACTATGGGCTACCAATATGTTGGGTTTAATGCCTTAGGGTTTGAACTTCATGGATATCAAGAAACGGAGCATGGGGAAGAACGTAGAGATTCCCACATGTGGATGGAAGTTCTACATACCTTAATTGCTCCAAAATCTTGAATTAAAGACTTGAATTTTGGAGAAGATTTCCTAAATCTTGATTCTTGAACCTTGGGATGGGTTTTCTTGAAAACCCTAGATTAGGAACAATGATTTCTTGCTTAGATTATTAGAATATATGTTAGAATTGAGTTGGAAGGGTTTGGATTAGCTTACCTTGATGTTTTGGATTGTTGCTAGGGCTTGGAATTGTGAATAATGAAATAGAAGAACTCAAGGCTTGGATTTATACAAAAGTGAGGCGGAAGTTATATGGACATATTATACGATCCGTATAAAGTTATACGGTCCGTATAATATGACCATATTTTATCATGGCGGAACAGAACGTCGATTTGGAGCGTCCTAAAGTACGGACTAGTTATACGGTCCGTATAAAATTATATGGGCCGTATAACAAGTTCGTATAACATGATCGGTGAACGGACTGCACTGTAATCCTTCAGTAAAATGGCCATAACTTTTTGTACAAATGTCCCTTTGACCCCCATAATATACCGTTGGAAAGATATTTCAAAGGGCTACAACTTTCATTCAGGAAGTTTTCCCAAATTCCTAATTAATAAAGGGGTTATGATCGTTGGAAGTAAGACCTTCTACAAACTCACTTGCAAACATACCCGTAGAGTGGCTTCCAACTTTGCTTTGCCCAAAGACATTTCTTATGACTTGATTAGTTTTCAAAACACTTCCTATAACCCTCATATCAGTTCCATTATGTTATCATCTTATGAGTCAAACCTTCGCCCGATGCTACGAGGTGTTACATAGATGACATGTGATATAGCTTTGTCGGCTCCTATTCTTTTGTGTACAACATATGTAGCGGCCTAGTTGGCTTGCATTGCTCTTTCCAGCTTATATATATATATATAACCCCCTATCACTTTAATCCAAATGGCATTACTAACCATTCGAAATGTCCTTCAGGACAGGTAAATGCGATCCCCATTCTATACTTTCTTCATGCATTCGTACACGCAATATCCTGATTTACAATCAAATTTACTAAATATTTTCTTTCCTTGTATTCTATTTATTAATTCTGTTTTGTCTGGTAACTTATATCCATCTGTCCTAGTATTGTCATTAAGTCTTTTATAGTTTATTACCATTCTCGCTTTTCCTCTTACTATTTCGCTATGATTTCTTACCATAAATGCTGCAGTTCTATGTTTAGAAGTAGATCTCCGTATTACCCCTAAATCCAATAGTTCTTTTATTTGTACTTTAAAATCTTCTAGATCTTGATTTGTTGCTTCAATCGAAGCTGTTTTAATTATATAGTCTGGATTTATTATATCTAATTTACATACAATCCTATTATTTTTTCAATGTTTCAATGGTTTTTCTCCTATAATTTCTATTTCATCTAGTATTTTTATTATATTATCTAGGTCTTTTTGATTCTTTATTACTCCTATTCTTTCCATTCCTGTTTTAAAATTATATAACTCTGTTTCTATATCTATTAAAGTATAATTTTTTTTCTAACGAATCCTCTTCTCCTAGAATTTCTTCTTCTTCTAGAGTTAAATTTTTTATGTCACGACCCAACCCCGTAGGCCATGACTAGTGCCCGAGCTGGACACTCGTATACACTTGTTATCTATAGTCATACACTACTAGCATGAACGAGCTGATATAAGTATAAGGGCAAAACATATGCAAGTCGAAGCTACCTATCTCCCCGAAGAGTTATACCCTTTAACGATTCACATTGCGCGGAAGCGACGCAAATTGTTATATATACATATATAGGGAACGTCCCAACAAACCACAAGCCGAGAAGGCTACCTTCATACAATGCCATGGTAAACATATATAGCTACGCAAGCCGACAAGGTGCCACTACAAATGGGTACGCCCGGACACAAGTCATAACCATATAACAAAACAACAACCACACATAGACCCACGCGCGACCACGGACCTCTAAGAGTGACGGTGATATCATATGACGGGACGGGGCCCCGTCGTACCACGAACGACAACATATGTACATATCAAAAGGTTATACCACGAAACTATGCTCGGAACAAAGGAGCACTCTGCGGAATATTTGGATGGATCTCTAGCGGCGGATCCCGAAACGAGCGTCGCACACTGCGGGCGAAACGCTTGCCCCGAAGAAAAGGGGTCGACGGAATATGCGAGTATGTAAAGCATGAAACATAGTAAATGGAATCATATACGAGACAAGGTGAACGAGATTCAACGCAACAAACAAAATTTCATAAAACTTGCCTTTGAACATATTTCATCCGTATCGTTCTCATATCAATGTCACTATAGTATTTCATAATCAAAGGCTCGCATAATCATTACGTATGTAACATATATAACGTGTCCCGGCCCTTCGCAGGGACTCGGTAATAAGGAATGTACGCCCTCCCGGCCTCCATCTCCAAATCATCATATCATCATCATATATATATATATATATATATATATAACGTGTCGACCCTCAGTGAGGGACTCGGTGAATAGTATAATAGTTGTGCGCACGAGAACATACCACGGCTCCGGGACTCGGTGAAGGATATAGCGGTAGCACGAGCGAGTCATAAGCAACCACATATATATATAAAACATTTTTAAGACTCAATGAATAGTAAACCAAATCAGTTCTCGGACATTAGCATATTACATTTTATGAAAATCAAGCATACTTATGCAATTCCTTTTAAGAATAAGAACTCCTATGCATCACATACTAGTCCGTCATGTAATAAATAACGAGACCATAGTTCCATTATATCAACATTTTCAACATTACGGACGAATAACAATCACATGTCATACTAGCAGTTAGAGAGTGGAGTCACCTCGAGGCTCAGATTATATCTTACTTACGTCTAGGACATGCCAAAAAGAAGGAAGGAATAGGCTTTGCGTACCTTTAGCGTTTAATCGTATAATAACTTGTACTTGCTGCCCAATAACACTTATCCTATATCAAGATATCAAGAGCTACGGTTAGTCTACAAAGGATTTTAATACGCACTCTAACACTCACAATCCCTTTCAAACAGTTAGACGACGTTTCGTTCGCATTCAAACCAACTAGTGCTACAAGCTAACATTGCTAGTCATTCCTTTCCTATATCATTCCAAACTTGTTTAACATGACTTAGGGAACTTTGGACAGCTTGTATATCATTCAATTCAGTCCCAACTCACGGCCAAACAGCCCATACAACAATACCGTTTCACTTTTACTACATGTTCATAATGACATTCAATCATTCAACAACATTACTTCACTTCTAACCTCAAAACAAATCCACGGTTTGGACTGCTTATACATCTCAACTTGATTTGTTTCACTAACACCTTAATTCACATATTCAACATACATACAATATATCACAATGTGCACAACAACAACAATCAAAATTTGGCACAAAACAGTCCATAATCTTCCCTACAAAAACGGTCCCTTACAGCTTCAATGCCATTCTTACAACTTCTATTTTCGCTCATTTATCCACATTACAACACCTTCAAACCACATCCAATATATATGCACAAGAAGACCAAACATAATTCCATTCAAGTCTACAACACATGGCTCATTTAAACTTTAAGAAAAACAGCCCAATTCTAACATGCACATCATAAACCAATTCTACAATCTTAGTTCCATTACATATGGTGGCATACATTTATTTACCAAGCAATACATGCAAAATGGAATCAACCATTGCTCACCAAGCTCACGGCTCAACCTCAAGTTCAACCACAACAACAACCCAACAACAACATGCATGAATTATACATTCAAATCTTCATACAACACAAGAACAATGATCATTCTTACCTTGTAACTTGTCCTTCAAACTTGGCCGGATCTTCAACTCTATGGAATGCTACACCTCCTTGTCTCTACCCAACAACTACCACACGTCCTTATACACTTGATGAGGAATTTATCTACTTGGAAAAATTGATTTTGGATCAAAATGGAGGAGGGTGTTCTCGGCTTGAAGCTTGTAGCCGAGAGCCTCTCTCTCTATCACTATACTTTTCCAACTTTGAATTGTTGAAATGAAATTCTAGTTGGGTTATGAATCAGCAATTCCCTTTATATATGCAGTCCACAAAGTGGACATGTGTCCCACCCAAGTTCTTAGCCAATAAGAGTTGGCCAAATCACAAGTGGGACCCATACGGCCACTTAGGCTCACTAATGATGTAATTAAGTTCTTAATCTCACTTAGTCATCCAATCTTGGTCAGTTAATCCTTATTCTCCAATAATGTTCTTATACCAAACGAAATTCATAGGCTATTTGATGCATCGAAACGAAATCGGGAAATGAAAACCCTTACCGGGAACCCTAAAACCGCTTTGTCTTTAACTTGTCGCACTTAGCTTTATAATGTCCCTATGTAAAGATACGGGACATAACATTTTATTTCTAGCTTATCTTTACAACATGTATTATTTTCTTGACACTCTTTACAACAACTATCTTCTTTCTTTTGCAGGTTGATTCGGTCTGTGGTAGGGATCTTCTTATGATGGATTCTAATTTCAGTCTTAAGAACTTGTACTGGTGTATAAGTAATATTTTTTAAGAAAATTACTCCATCTTTTGTAATCATACAGCTGCCATTATTATGTAACATAAAGTCTAATCCTATGACAAAATCTACATTTATATTAAGGTCTCTTACCCATATCTTGTCCATTTTATAGCTTGGTTTGTAAAATTCTGAACATGTATTTATAAAGCTAATGTAGGCCTTATGAACATAATGTCTATATATGTTATGTGTTCCATCCATTTGCATGGCTGCAACTGGTTTTTCTAGAATTTTTATTAAATTAGGTGGAACTATTCTTTTATTTATTATGCACTTCGTGCACCCTGAATCTACTAATGCTAATGTTTCTATCTCATAATCATCTATTTTAATTCTTGCAAGTATTTTTATTGTTCCTAATTTTTTATCTTCATTACATAATAATGCTTCATGATCTTCTATACTCATTAATTCAGCTTGAGAATCTTCTGGTATTATTCTTAATGGTCTCATTATTGGTTGTATATTCCATAATCTTATTTCTTCATCTTCATTATCTACTTCTTTTTGTTTTCCTTTTTCCAGTTTACATAATCTAGTTTCTAATTCATTTATTCTTGTTTCTAATGTTATCATTGTTAGATTAATAGTCGGGTCTTCAATTTTTTTATGGGTTTCTTCTCTATTTATTTTTGTTTTAAATTCTTTTTCTATACACATTGTACATCCTTCTATATAACAATTTTTACATTTAGCCCTTTTGTCTCTACTAGGATACCATTTACAAAAGAAACACGCATTACTATCCAATCCTTTATTTCTTTCGAACTCATGGTTATTGTCTTCCGCTATATTTGCTAAATTATCTATTGCTTCTAAGTCTAGATTTTCTAATCCTATTTCATTGATTAATTCTTCTGCTTCTGAGTCTGACGAATCTATTTTGATTTTTTCTTCAGTGTCTACACTTACTATAGAATATATACTTTCCGTATCTGACATATATTCATCTACATTTATTAATGTTTCTTGAAAATCTTCAATTAGTTGAGAATTTCTTGTCTTATTATTTATTCTTTTTGGACATGTATTTGCTAAGTGTTCTACACTTCCACAAGTAAAGCATTCTAGTTTATTTTTATAATTCCTTTCT
>NC_081353.1:47845330-47995116 GCF_029784015.1 Lycium ferocissimum | reverse complement strand
TGTGTGTGTGTGTGTGTGTGGGGTTTGGAAAGAACTCGGTGACTAGGCCGATATATATATATATATATATATATATATATGTGTGTGTGTGTGTGTGTGTGTGTGTGTGTGTGTGAGCTTGGAAAGAACAATGTAGCGGCTTCGACCGTGTATACACGTACGAAATAATAGAACCGGCAAGGCTACGTCATGCCAAATACATATTTGTCTACGGAGACCTTTCTTGGAATAAAAAGTTGTAGAAAAGGACGGGAGGCCCCTCCATACCCATACACATATATATCTCAAAAGAATAGCATACGAAACGGATGCCTCCGGATCAAATGAGTGCACCGACCACCGATGGGCAGAGGTCCTTACTAGCCGCACCACCTATCATCTCTCGAACACACGGGTATGAACGCGGCCCGAGCACGATAGAGGAGTCAGTATGGATAATTTACTGAGTATGTAAATCATAAGAGTAACATGAACATAAGAATCATGAACGGAGTCCAAAACTCAAAAGCCAACCGGCAGCAAGCGACCGTACGAAAGCATGCGTACGACCGGGGATCGGAAAGTATCTTCGCTAAATACGTATAACTAACAATGCCTCTGTGGGGGTATAACGTGCTCCCACTGATAATCATACTCATGTATATATATATAGAGGTCATAGTACTGAAGAACGGTCAGCCCGATCCATATATCATATAATAGTGCTGAGGAACGCACGACCCGATCCATATATAATGTAATAGTGCTGAGGAACGTACTGCCCGATCCATATATAATATAATAGTCTGGTGCCGAACGTACCCCATCCATATATAATGTAATAGTGCGAGGAACGTACGGCCCAATCCATATATCATCGTCAAAATCTACAACTGATCGTGCGGTAATGCGTATATAACGCCTATCCCTTTCCCCATACCCCATATACATATAATATTCGCATATATAATGCCTTCTGGTGACGGGTCAATATACATATGAATGTATGAATGCAATGCATGAATAAACTGAATACATAGAACTCTCGGAGTGACACAAGGTCGTACTATCTCCGATGAACATCTTTTGGGCTAACATCATCAAAATAAGAAATCTCAAGACCCATGACCCGGAAGAACAATCATAAACGGGGTATAGAACATCAAAGCATCGGCGAAGCTCCCAGTCTTCTAAGAGTAGAGTAATATGGAAGCTTGTTGCTTGTTTGTTCATATCATAAGATCATGCCAAAAATGAAGGAAAGGATAGCCTTAACATACTTTATCCGCTTTTTAAGCTAGCTATGCTACTATCTAGAGCTTGAAAAATCTACACACATGACCAAGTACCAATTATTAGACTAGAACATACTCATATACCAACCTTAATCTAGTTTACAACTTTACGCAATTCGGGCAACATCTCCTTTGTAAACTTAATAACCCTTCAATTCCCAACCCAATCCAAACATCGATAACAACATCATCCATAACAATATCAATTCCTACATATCAAGATATAAGCAAATCCGTTCCTAATCATCTCTTCTAAAAACGAATCACCATCTTACCCTTCATCAACTTACCACCTTCATAACTATCTTCTCTTTACCTAAAACCACTAAAACTCTTAGTAATTAACTTAAATACAAAGGTAGGAATCATTTACATACCTTGAGGGTCTAAGATTCCAAGGATCAACTTCATCCAACTTCCCAAGCTTCACAAGCAACTTCAATGTTAAACCACAGAACGACCTTGCTTGCGAGAAGCTCGGGTTTACGGGGCTCGGATCTTACTAGAAGTCCTCCAATATGATGGAAATTGTAAAGGGGAAATATTCTAGAGTTTGCTCTGATTGGGGAGTGGAAAATAATGAAATAAAATGTGAGGGCTCTATATTTATAGGTGGGACAAAACAGTCCCAGTGGTTGCCGGTCGACGAGTAGGTCGACGGCCCGTCAACACGTCGACGGTCCGTCGACTTGCACCGTCCCTGCTCCATCTGAGATTTAGAGGCTACTGGAAGTTGACGGTGTGAAGGACGCTGGCGTCAACATGTTGACGGGCCGTCCCTTTGCATCGTCAGTGTGCTCTGAGGCCTAAATTCCTTGAGTCGCCTAGTTCGCGTCGATTCGGCTCGTTTCACTTCTAATCCTATTGTATTGCAAAGAATGCATACTTATACTTTTGTACACGCAAGGTAAGCACATAATATTTCAAAAATTCGAGTGTGGGTTTCTATACTAAGGGTATAACCTTCCAATAAGCCAAAGACTTTCTTGCGACAAAAGCGGGAGGTGTAACGTTCTCTCTCTCTCCGTCCGGTAAACATTTGTCCTCAAATGTTCATAAAAGTCATAGGCTATAAAAATTTTGGCAAAGTCTCCCCTGTAAATGTACCAATCCAACCTGTACACAGCAACCTGAAGTAATGCCACACAGCGACACATGCTAAAATATACAAAACCATGGCCTCACACGACCAATCACAATAACTATAAATGAAACCAATACCTGGAGGAGATGATGCCTTAGACTGAGCCTCCTGAGATGAAGGGAATAAATGGGAATATTTAGCCTTCATGTCCTTCTCAGCTTCCCAAGCCATTTCTTCAACATTATTATTTCTCCAAAGAACTTTAACAGAAGCCACATCCTTAGTTCGCAGTCGACGAACTTGTCTATCTAATATAGCCACTGGGGTTTCCTCATATGATAACTGCTCAGTCACCTGGATATCATCTATCGGTACAACCCTCGAAGGATCTCCTATACACTTGTGGAGCATGGACACATGAAATACCAGATGTACAGACTCTAAATCAGAAGGTAGCTCTAACTCATATGCCACCTTACCCACTATACGAATAATTTTATATGGCCCAATGTATCGAGGGCTCAACTTAACATTTCTGCCAAATATCATCACTCCCTTCATAGGCGAAACCTTCAGGAAAACCCAGTCACCTACCTCAAACTCTAACTTGCGTCACCGATTATCTGCATAGGATTTCTGCCGACTTTCGCCGCTAGTAATCTTTCTTGAATCACTTTCACTTTGTCGACCCCTTGTTGTATCAAATCTGGATCTATTAACTGATTTTCCCCAACATCAAACAATCCTATAGGCGATCTACATCTCCGCCTATATAAAGCCTCATAAGGATCGTACGAATGCTTTGGAATGGTAAGCTGGTATATGCAAACTACGATAAGAGAGGTAAATGATCGTCTCGAAGTCAATCACACAAAAATCTCAAATACGTGTCCTCGAGTGTACGTATAATACGCTCCGCTTGTCCATCTTTTTGTGGATGAAATGCAGTACTAAGACTCACCTGGGTCCTTAATCTGTTCTGAAAAGATTTCCAGAAGTTGGTTGTCAATTGCGCTCCTCTATTTGAAATAATGGTTGTAGGAACACCATGAAGTTGTACAATCTCTTTAAGATAAAGCTTCGCATAATCTTCAGCTGCATAAGTAGTTCTGACAGGCAAAAAGTGGGCTGACTTTGTAAGCCTATCAACTATGACCCATATTGAATCATACTTTCACGGAGTACGGGGCAAACCTGTAATGAAGTCCATATTGATTACCTCCCATTTCCATGTCGGAATGTCCATAGCCTGCAATAAACCTCTGGGCTTCTAATGCTCTATCATAATTTGCTGACAATTTGAACATCGAGAAACAAATCCTGCTATATCTCTTTCCATACCATCCTACCAATAAACTTCCTTGAGATCATGATACATCTTTGTTGTGCCTGGATGAATAGAATAGCGGGATTAATAAGCTTCCCCCATAACCTGCTGAAAAAGCCTACGCAACATTAGGAACACACAATCTACCCCTATACCTTGGTACTCCATCTCCTGTAATTGTAAAAGGTGTCTTTTCTTTTACGAGGAGTTGTAACCCGATAATGGATTAACACTGGATCCTCGTACTGACGTTCCTTTATCTCAGCCACCAAAGATAACATCGCGGTATCTTGAACAATAACCCCTGCATCACCTGAATCTAACAACCAAACTCTGAGGTTAGCCAGTTGACGAACTTCACGGACTATCTCCCTTTTCTCTGGCTGCACATGTGACAGACTACCCATATACTTACGACTAGGAGCATCGCCTGCTACATTAGCTTTTCCAGGATGGTATAGAATATCAACATCATAATCTTTCGACAGCTGGCAGCCATCGTCTGGCTTAAATTCGAGTCCTTACCTTAAAGATGTCTTTGGAGGTTCTTATGTCAGTATAAATATCAACATGAACACCGTATAAGTAATGCCTCCACATTTTCAAGGAATGAATCACTGCAGCTAATTCAAGATCATGGGTTGGATAATTCTTCTCGTGCTGCTTTAATTGTCTTGAAGCATAAGCGACAACCTTGCCGTGCTGCATTAATACACAGCCCAAACCAATACCTGAAGCATCATAATATATCACATAGCCGTCTGTTCCCTCTGGAAAACCAAAGATCGGGTGTTTTAAGTTTTCCAAAAATTTGATACTTTGGTGGAGAGGGAGACAGGTCGAAAACTAAAGCGTCTCCGCAGTGACAATTGAGGTGAGTACACTTCAAGGGAATTTGAAAGGTATTGTTCAAGCCATGAGATCAGACATGAAAAGACAATTCCTGGAATCCCACAACACAATGGTGCAGCTGAGAGGATGAATCGCACCATTGTTGAGAAGGTCAGAAGCATTCTTAGAATGGCTAATGTCACGACCCAACCCCGTAGGCCGTGACTAGTGCCCGAGCTGGGCACTCGTATACACCTGTTAACTATAATCATCCACAACTAGCATAATAAAGAACTTATATATAGAAAGGCATGACGTCGTCTCAAAACTGTCGCATACATGTACATATCACAACAACCTGTCTCCTGAGGAGTTACAACTTCCAACAGATAACATCGTACATAAGCCGATAAGGCTATCATAACATGTAGGAATGCCCCAACTATATATACGCGCGACAAGGGGCCGCCACTATATACGCATCCCAAAACATATATACATACGCAAGCGACAATGCGCCACTACGAATGGAAACGTCCCCGAAAACATAAGTCATACGAGCGAATCGAACAAGAACTATATACAACCCACGTATGTCTACGGACCTCTAAGAGTAACAACGATGTCATATGACGGGACGGGGCCCGCCGTACCCCCGGATAAACACATATATACAACAAGAGAATGCGTACCAAAAATATAGGCTCGGGACAAGGGAGCACTCCAAGATAGCAGAATAGATATCCTAAGGTGGCGGATCACCAAAGCGAGCGTACGTACTGCGGGCATGAACGCGACCCCGAAGAAAGGGGGGTCAGTACGAGATATGTACTAAGTATATAAAGCATGAAATACAATAAGGAGGGTCATAACTGAAGTAGGAATTCCAGGAGACAAGTATAATAGTCAAGAAATCACTGTACCTGTACTTTACAAATGAAATCATGCATATCATTATCATATACCGTACCCGGCCCATTATGGGACTCGGTGAATAATCATATATCATACTAGGCCCATCATGGGGCTCGGCGCCATCATCACATCATCATATCATCGTATCATCATATCATCATATATATATACCATACCCGGCCCTCTAGTGAGGGACGCGGTGAACAATGCAGTGAAACTGTGCACGATAACATACCCGGCCCGGGACTCGGTGAAAGATGTAGTAACAGTATGCACGAGCAGAGTAGTGAGTAACCATATGCATATAAATCATTTTTTGAGACTCAATAGATAAGTAGACTAATCAACGCTCGAGTATCCGGATAATAGTCACACTCAGTACTCTTTGAATATCATTACGAACTATGTCAAATAACGTCTCAGGGATCATAGACATGTATCAAGTCAATACGAGACAAACATAAAAGTTATGGTCATCGATCGAATATAGAGTCTTTCAGGAATAGAAACTTTCATGAATCATTTACTATCCGATCATATAGAAAGCTCGAGGGCAGTAGCCCTACTATTTTAAGAATTCTAATATCAAGAAGTGAATAAGAATCATAATATATGCTCGGAACTTATGAATAGAATTACCCCAAAGCTCATATCGTTTCATACTTACATCTAGGACATGCCAAAAAAAAAGAAAGGATAGGCTTTACATACCTTTAGCGTTTACTCGCAACACAACACATATACGCTGCCCAATAGTGTCTCAACCTATATTAAGACGTCAAGAACTACGATTAAACTACGGAGAGATTCAAAACGTATCCTAACGTTAATAATTCCTTTCTAGATAATTAGACGACGTTTCGCTTATATTCAAACTAACTACGTACAACCAAGCCAACATCACTAATCATGCATTCAAGTATCAACCCGAGACTATTCAAACATGACTCGAGAACACTCCGGACAGCCCGTACAACCCTCCAAAATAGCCCAACCAACACACAACACAGCATATAACCTTCCAAGTTCAACAAGAATAACAACAACACATTCTTTTCTTCCAATTTCATGAACTATACCAACAACCACACGTTAACAACATCATTCACATAAATGCAAGAAACTATATTAACATCATATTAGCTTCTACAACAGCCCACAAACAATTACAACTTCAACTTGAACCATTAAACCCTTCATTCTCATCATAAAATCCATAACAACAACAACCAAAATACCAAGTAAAAATCAATTCACCATTTCATACACAAACAAAATTTCCTACCACTGCTTCAACACCAACACACATAGTTCCACAATTTCATTCATTTCTACACACTACAACACGTTCAAAACCACCCTTAATACATGCAAAAGAAAGTTAAACTTTACCTTAACACTTGACTTCTCAACTTGGCTAGGATTTGTAAATTGCAAGAATGAATATTTTGATTGCTCCCAAAGCTACTTCACGTTACTAGGGACCTTCCAATTAGTTGGAATACTTGAAGAACATCAAATTTGATCAACATTTCATAAGCATCAAGCTCGGCCAGCCATGGCCGAGAGCTTCTCTCTCCCTCTCTAGGTTTTCTTAAGTTTGTGAAGATGATGAAATGGTTTCCTTGTCATCAATTTACCTTAAATATGCTTTCTACATTGTGGACACATGTCCCACTCATGGCTTGAGCCAATCAAATTTGGCCAAGCCATGGGTGGGGCCCACACGGCCATTAATGGCCTATTAGTGAAGTAATTAAGTTTTTAATCCTACTTAATAATCTAATCATGATTAATTAATCCCTAATCTCCATTAATATTTTCATACCAAGTAAAATTTATAAGCAACTTGTGCATTAAAACAAAATCGGAGGTTAAAAATCTCTACCTCGTATCCCAAAATAGTCTTGTTCTTAACTTGTCGCGATTAGCTTAAAATATCCCAATGTACAAAAATACGGGATATTACAGCTAAACTGCCTAAGTAATTCTGGGGTGAAGCAGTTCAGACAGCCTGTTACTTGATCAATAGGAGTCCATTAGTTCCATTGGAGTTTGACATCCCAGAGAGAGTTTGGACCAACAGGGAGGTGTCCTACTCGCATATGAAGGTGTTCAGTTGTAAAGCTTTTGCACATGTACCGAAAGAGCAGAGAACAAAGCTAGATGATAAATTTGTTCCCTGCGAATTCATCGGATATGGAGATGAAGAGTTCGGGTACAGACTGTGGGAACTTGTAAAGAAGAAGGTCACAGAAGCAGAGATGTAATCTTCGGAGAAAGTGACGTTGGAACTGCTAATGATCTGTCAGAGAAGCCGAAGAATGGTATAGTCCCTAGCCTTGTTACCATTCCTTCTAACCATCCCAGAAGTACAGAAAGTACGACCGACGAGGTTGCCGAGCAGGGAGAGCAACCTGACGAGATTGCTGGGCAGCGGGAGCAACTTGGCGATTATGCCGAGCAAGTTGAGTATCCTACTCAGGAGGAAGAAGAATAATCTTAACCTCTAAGGAGATCAGAAAGGCAAAGGGTAGAGTCATCCAAGTACCCTTCCTCGGAGTACGTCCTTATTAGTGATGAGGGGAGCCAGAAAGTCTGAAGGAGGTGCTGTCCCATCCAGAAAAGAGCCAGTGGATGAAAGCCATGCAAGAAGAGATTGAATCTCTACATAAAAATGACACGTACAAGCTGGTTGAACTTCCAAAGGGCAAAAGACCACTCAAATGGAAGTGGGTCTTTAAACTCAAGAAAGATGAAAATGGCAAGCTGGTCAGATACAAAGCTCGATTGGTGGTAAAAGGCTTCGAACATAAGTTTATTGATTTTGACGAAATTTTCTCACCCTTTGTCAAAATGACTTCTATTCGAACCATTTTGAGCTTAGCAGCTAGCCTGGATCTTGAAGTGGAGTAGTTGGACATGAAAAATGCATTTCTTCATGGAGATTTGGAAGAGAAGATTTATATGGAGCAGCCAGAAGGATTTAAAGTATCAGGGAAAAAACATATGGTGTGAAAATTGAATAAGAGTCTTTATGGGTTAAAGCAGATGCTTAGGCAGTGATACAAGAAGTTTGACTCATTCATTAAAAGTTAAACTTACACAAAGATCTATTCTGGTACATATGTATACTTCAAAAGATTTTCTGACAACAACTTTATTATTTTGTTATTGTATGTGGATGGCATGTTAATTGTAGGACGGGATAAGGAGGGCGATTGCAAAGTTGAAGGGAGATTTGTCCAAGTCATTTGACATGAAGGACTTGAACCCAGCACAACAAATTCTGGGGATAAAAATTGTTCGAGAATGAACAAGCAGAAGTTATGGCTATTTCAGCAGAAGTACATTGAACATGTACTAGAACGCTTCAACATGGAGAGTGTTAAACCCGTTAGCACACATCTTCCCGATCATCTAAAGTTGAGCAAGCAGATGTGTCCTACAACAAAGAAGGAGAAAGGGGACATGGCCAAAGTTCCTTATTCGTCAGCGGTCGGAAGCTTGATGTATGCAATGGTATGCACTAGACCTGATATTGCTCATGCAGTTGGTGTTGTTAGCAGATTTCTTGAAAATCCTGGAAAAGAACACTGGGAAGCAGTCAAGTGGATACTCAGGGACCTGAGAGGCACTATTGGAGACTGTTTGTGTTTCGGAGGATCTGATCCAGTTTTGAAGGGTTACACAGATGCTGATATGGCAGTTGATCTTGATAATCGTAAATCTACTACTAGATACCTGTTCACATTTTCAGGGGGAGCTATATCATGGCCATCGAAGTTGTAGAAGTGTGTCGCACTCTCTACAATTGAAGCAGAGTACATTACCGCTACAGAAGCTGGCAAGGAGATGATATGGCTGAAATGGTTCCTTCAAGAGCTTGGATTGCATCAGGAGGAGTCTGTCGTCTATTGTGACAGTCAAAGTGCAATAGACTTGAGCAAGAACTCAGTGTACCATGAAAGGACGAAGCACATCGACGTGAGATATCACTAGATTCGGGAAAAGATAGAGGACGGATCTATGCAGGTCAAGAAGTTCCCTACAAGTGAGAATCCTTCATATATGTTCATGAGAGTGGTACCAAGCGACAAGTTCGAGCCATGCAAGGAACTTGTCAGCATGCACTCAAACTAGAAGCCCGGCGTTGCCTCCTTCAGGTGAATGGGACTGGAGGGGGAGATTGATGAGATCCCTCCTATTTGGTTGTAATTGGCATGTGCCAATTTACTTGGTTTGAATTCTTACTTGGAGCCAAAGGCAAAATTTGTGGATTACAAATTTTGGGTCTTTTTTTCTTTTTCTTCTTTTTTTGCTTGGAGGCCAAGTTTGGTCTCTGATAAATGGAGAGCATTTCTTCCATTTGTAATCACACCAAACAAAGAAAGAAAGAAGAGTGAGGCACTCACAGATAGAAAAATAGTCTGTGTGAAAAAATAAAGAGTGGGAGCGATATTGTCTTGAGGTGGGAAAATCTTAAAAGAGGATTATTTCTTTTGAGTGTATAGTGGTCCTTGGAGTATTTTACTCAGACCTGCAAAGTGTAAAATTCTTGCTATAGTAATATCAGTTTCTCCTCTTGGCCTGTTGTTTTTCGCTTTTGGGTTTCCATGTAAAAATCTTGGTGTCATTATCACACTTTTTTTATTCTTGTTGATTAACCGTATCACAGTGCTATTATTATTCCACTGTAAATACCGTGAATATTATTTCTTTAGCAGGTTTATTCCCAACAAATGATCTCTTATGACCACTTACAAATTGAATAGAAGAAAAGAGACTTTTCAGATCTCTTATGTGTACAAATAAAAATTTCTTATGTGTCAAGATAAAGATCTCTTGTAAAAAAGACATAAAACTAAAAACAAAATTATAAATGACTACAAATCCTTGCGAAGACAAAAACCTGTATTTCCATGTGAATTATAGACTTTATATTCATGACAATGTATAAGCTCATATCCAGGAATCGCAAACCACAAATCAGCTAAGAGTAATTTGGGCCAAATTGAATAAAAGTTTGGGCCTCATACATTTAATCGGAGTTCACAAGCCCACTCAAAATAAAATAAAAAAGGGA
This sequence comes from Lycium ferocissimum, assembly GCF_029784015.1. Lineage (NCBI taxonomy): Eukaryota > Viridiplantae > Streptophyta > Magnoliopsida > Solanales > Solanaceae > Lycium > Lycium ferocissimum. Next base: position 47,984,599 of record NC_081353.1, on the reverse strand, counting down.
TGCAAAGTTTTCCTTTTTTCTGTTTAGAACAAATATCTTCAGGTACCTCAAAAATCCTACTAACAAGATTATTTGCGTAAAAAAAAAATTGCAAAGGTGCAAATATACCCCTCAACTTTGCGATTTAGAGCAGATATACCCCTTGTTACAAAAGTGGTGTATATATACCCCTGTCATTACAACATGGTGCAAATATACCCCTGCCGTGACAAAATGGTGCAAAAATATACCCTTTTCGTTGACGAGATTTATTTAAAAAAAATCATTTAGGTTATTTTTTAATTAAACAAATGCCACGTGACTTTAAAAAAAATCTACCTATTTTTTTTTTTTTTTGAGTAAACATATATTTCTAAACCCATGGTAATTTTTTTTTTCTGAAGTGTCGGGTATGCTTCGTTTTAAAAAATATCTCTGTGACTTTAAAATAAATAAGTCTACCCATTTTTTAAAATGAACCAGACCCGACACATCAGGAAAAAAAATGGGAATTTTACATAAATGACTACACTTTGGGGGTTTAAAATTTGCCATAGCTACAATTTCAATATTTACATTGCGTAGCTACAGTTTTCCCGATGTATTCAAAAAATGGCTCGCTGTATTCATAAAACGGCCTAGCTGTATTCATGAATACAGCGAATAAAAAAAATTCAAAAATTCTTTTCACTGTATTCAAGTCATCTGTATTCAACTCAGTTGTATTCATGTCAAATGTATTCAACTAAGTTGTATTCATCTATAGCTATTTTTACATTGTATTCACTTTATTGTATTTAAAAATCAGTGGTATTCAAACAACATAAATACAAAAAAATATTGTATTCATCTTGTTGCATACAAATTTTTTTTAGTGAAGGCAGCAAGTAATACACTAAAAATTGAATACAAAAAACATAGATACACGAAAAATGTCACGACCCAACTCCGTAGGCCGCGACACGTGCCCTAGTTGGGCACTCATACGTACCTTAACCTAAATTAGCAAAGTATTAAAAAATAAGCAGGAATAACAATTTAATGATGTCAAGCGAATATGGCGCACGAAGGCCGATAAGGCCGTCACAAAATACATAAGCCCCGATCGTACGCAAGCCTCACGAAACATATACAGAACCCACACCACATGTCTACAGACCTCTACAGAACAAAACATAATCATATGACGGGACAGGGCCCCGTCGTACCCAGAATAAATACGTACATATGAAATAGAAAAATCTATACCAAATTATGGGCTCTCTGACAAAGGAGTACTTTAAACAAAATGTGAAAGCAGATAACCCAGGTGAGCGGATCAGCAAAATCAAACATCTGTACACGTGGCACGAAACGCGGCCCCGAAGAAAGGGGGTGATGCACGAAAATGTACTGAATATGTAAAGCAACGACTGTAATAAATAAAACTAAGATCAGAACAGAATGTGCGGAGAACGAACGAAATACAGAGGTAGTCAAAAATGCATATCAAGAGTCATAAATAATGCATGCAGAAACATATGCCAAAACCGGCCCCGCTATGGGACTCGGTGGACAGAACATAGGCGCCCCCGTCTCCGGCGCCATAACACATCATACTTCGGATAGAGGAATATCTCCGAACCACATCATACATACCAAATGGCCATATCACATCACATCATCAAATATCGAATATATGTACATGGCACGACAGATACTTCGGACCCATGTACATGTCATACTCCGCCCCTCACACACCGACGCACGGCGAACAATGCAGAGGAAAGCGCTTGATAACAAATCTGGCCCGGCTCGGTGGAAGGAAGCGTTGAGGCATCCACAAGTAGAGTAGTGAGAAACTAAATGCAATGCAAAACATAAAATATTTACACAGACTCGATCGAATAATCCAGATGACAAATCATTAGAATGAAGTCGGACGGTAATCAGAATACGTACCTCACAGACACCACGGTGGGTTATGTCAGGACAGAACTTTCAGATTCGAAGTACATATCAAAACATTTCATAGGACTTAATGGAATATTTCAAGCAACCAACATCTAGGAATTTGAGGAGCAATCAAAACATTTCCTTTAAATACTGTTCAAAAATAAATCATTAGCACAATAGAAGTGGGTTCGGGAATAGCGGGTCCACCTCGGTCAAATGAGGTGGCGTACTTAAATCACACTCGTTGAACTTCATAATATCATTAGTAAGTGTTTTAGAGTATTCGGATTAGATTTGTACAAATTTTAGAAGTCTAGAATCAATCTAGTCAATTGTGGCCTAATTGGGTACAATACCATTGAACGAAAAGGGCTCAACTTTAGATGTAGAATTCCAAGAGATAGGAGCGAATCCAAGGGTCGAATTCGAAGCTAACACACCTATGTCGTGCCATGAAGAGGAAATAGAAAGCTTTACATACCTTTCTTGTCCTTCGCACTTGCCAAAACTTCAATCCCGTTTCGTCAAAAATCTGCAAATGGTCACCTTTACCACTATTCATGAGACTTAGAAATTCTATTCTTTGACCAATACTTGTCTATAAAAATTTGGGCAGCACCTCCCCTATAAATACGACACCCCGAGAATTAAACTCAGCTTAAGACAATCAACAACACCCAACAACAACACCAACGACAACAACAATCGCTACAAAACACAATATAATACAACTAGCCCACTTTCCAACATAATACAACAACTTCCATTCCGACTTCACATGTCCCAATCAATACCATCATACTCACATTCATTACCAATCAAAATCATTACAATGCCATTCGGAAGCATTTCGTACCATTTCTACAATATATACACAAGATATACAAACTTTCCACCCAAGCCATAATTTATCCAAATCTCCTAATCTTTAACATACTTATTCATAGCATGTTTCCATCACCCAAGTTCATCAATATTAACCATGATTTACACCTTAACAACTTAATTATCATAATGACACGAAATCATACTAAAACGACATAAGCCTCTACATTCCATTTCAATGCAAACTTACCTCGTTTAACTTCCATTTACATTGCAAGGATCACATAACACAATTAACACGTTAAACAAAATAAATCCATCACCATTTCCCCCACCTATAGGCCACGGCCAACATGCAACTTTCAACTTCATTCAATTCTCATTCGACTTTCATTTCCAATACGAATTCCACATTAACCACAACTATAATACAACTTAAAACTCAACATAACCATACTACATATATTCGGCCACATGCACACATGCACTTCCGCCATACAAACTTCCATATTTCTATATTTTTCTACTCATTTACATATACTACTACGCACATAAACCTTCATAACATAATTAGAAGGGATGAATTCTTACCTTCCTCTTCAAGTTTCTTCACTCCACCAATTTACTCAAACGACGAAACCAATGGGTTATCTTCCGAAATAATCGCACCACGTTGTAGAGGGACCTTGAATTGGTATAAATATCACAAGAAAATAATTTTGGAATCAAGGTTTCAAAGGGGCAAAAATTTGGGTCTTGGCCGAATGCCTTGATCCCTTAGCTCTTATTGTTCTTGTTTTCTCCTTGTCTTCTTTTCTTGAATTTTCTACACACTTCAAGACTACTTAATGACCCTTATATTATAATTATCACATGGGAATTAATTAGGTCCATGGGCTTGGACCTTATTGGCCGGCCACCCATCTCTTTTGGGCTTGATTTTTCCTTTTGTTTCTTGAGCCCAATTAGTCAAAATTCTTATTTGCAATTCCCGAAACTAATTTCCAAAATTCCAAATTTTACCCCTGGCCTTCTTTAACACTTCCACGTTAATATTCTTCCATGAACAACTCATGTGTTAAATAAAATCAGCTATGACCTTATTTTCTTACAAGCGAGGTTACTTCCAATTTTTCCAAATACGCAAAAATGCCGGATGTAACAAAAAATTAACAAAAACGCTCAAAAAAACTGAATACAAAACAATAAAATGAATACAATCTAAAAAATTTCTCTGTTAATTTGATTTTTCCGGTGACGGCGGCGGAGATTGCAGATCTGAAGTTCAGATTTGAGGGGGCTAGATCTGGAGGGTGGCGACGGTGATAGGATTGCGGCGAGTGGGAAGCCGCCGCCGTCGTCGTGGTGGTGGCGGTGGTCTTTGGCTCAGTGGTGGCCGAAGCTCATTCGTCGGAGCTCCGGCGATCGTACGCTGAGAGCATAAACAGTGAAGATAATTTTTTTTTATAAATAATTATAATAAAGTATTCCACTTTAAATATATATGTAGCTATTAATTGTATTTAACATATTAATCTTAGCTATAGGATGTAATTAATCTAAACTATAGCTACTAAATATAAATATGTACTAGAGTTAGTTACGTCATGTAGATTTCCCAAAAAAAATTACGATGCGGCTTTAGAAAAGTATGTCTACTCAAAAAAAATGGGTAGACTTTTTTTAAAGTCACGTGACTTTTTTTTTAATTAAAAAATAACTTAATTGATTTTTCTAAAAAAATTCCGTGAGCGAAAAAGGTATATTTGCACCATTTTGTAATGGCAGGGGTATATTTGCAATATTTTGTAACGGCAGGGGTATATATACATCACTTTTGTAACGAGGGGTATATCTACTCTAAATCGCAAAGTTGAGGAAAGATATTTGCACCTTCCCCCAAAAAAAGGAGATGTAAATTATGATGTAGTATGATTATTAAAATGAGGATTGCTTCATAATTAAAGTAAATAAGTTGATCTCAGTATGACACTGAAGTGAACATTACATTCATCTATCTCATAAAGCCATCCTATTCCTAAGTATTTATTACATTGAATTTTGAGAATTTTTCCCTTAGAACTATTTGATTTCCCAATATGGGCCACGTTGAATACAAGTTTTGGGCCTCAGACATCAGGTCAGAGTTCACAAGCCCACTTAAAAAAACATGAATTTAAATCGTTAACGAATTTAAGATCGGAGGCACCAGCGACACCGGTAATGAAGTTCCAGATCTGAAATCACACACGCACAGATCTGCTTCGCAACGAGATAGTCAACACTCAAATGACACACATATAGAAGAAGGATGCCGTCGGCGAGGCACCTCTAATGCATATTCTCGGCGAGACAGCTCTGATATATATTCACGGTGAAGAGGAGGCCAATACCGATATCTTTTTTAGGAGGGAACAGAAGAGAGTGAAGGAGAAAACAAGAGAAATGAAATACACAAATATAGCTACGTACGGGAATATAAGTTTCGTTGTAGGTACGTATGGTTATATATTTAAAGTGTAGTTATTATATTATATATTTAAATATCTTTTATAGTTAGCTATATCATATAAAATTTCTTATAGTTACTTGAAGTTAACAAGACCACTTCATAAAATTGTCCTTTTTGTTAGTCTAAGTTAAATTTATATTTAGCAAATCGTTTATAAGTTAAGTATTTCTTTAAAGGTAAAAGTCAACTTAAACAAAACAAAAAATTTACGCTAGAAGGAGGGCTTGAACCTCCGACCTTGTGGTTAACAGCCACACGCTCTAACCAACTGAGCTATTCCAGCTTTTGGTTCGTTTATCAGCCAATCAATAATATATCTTTGGTTTGTTTAGTACAAAGATGCAACCTGGTCCAGAAACTTGTATAGAAGAATTTCTCGCGGCGCAAGAGTTCCTCAATGCCAACTTAATTAACAAATACAAAGAAATGAAAGATCTTGATATCCTTTTTTTCTTTTTAATTTCTAAAGAAACAAATTTCTATTACTGAGAAAACAAACAACTGATCTAGCAACACTAGAAAACATTTCACAATACTATGTAAAATAGATATGAAACCAAGATAGACCATATATGATAGCAGCTAAGTTTCATGATCTAGCAATATGTAAAAAAAAAAAAATTATATCATCCAAATATTTGATCAGCTACCAAATGTCTTCATAAGAGTAATATTTATCAAGCTCTCATCATGTGAATGTTAATTTTCTAGTAAGAAAATGAACAATATTCTTTGCATCAGAGAGGATATATGTGAACTTTTTTCCAACCTCTCTATTTTGCATATTACAATGCGTCCTAGGCAACGGCTTCAACTGTCATATCTTTCCAACAAATTTGTGGTATTTCTTTGAATCTCTTGTTTTCATGTAGAAATTCCAACATGCTGATGGGGCAAACTAAAATTTTATGAGATATAGCAATAGATAGATCTGAATTAACAGAGGATTAAATTAATATACTCTTCCCTCACCTATCGTTTATAATTTGCATATGATGCATGGAAAGCTTCTTTAGCTGATATTTTGAGTAATTAAATTAATGTTTTGGGATCGATGCAAATCATTCCGTATGTGTGCCTCGTAAAGAATAATATTCTAATTAGTCTTTTTCACTAAACATCACACGTTTTATTAACATAATCATGGAATTATGTATTTATGTTTTTTGCTACTACTCTACGATGAATTAGCATTATTCCTTTCATGAGATACTTCTAATTAAAGCAATCCTTTTAATTTTGTGAGCTCTTACGCAAAACTTCCAAGAAAATCATAGAAACAAAGCAAATATTAAATCTAGCTAGACTATAGTCAAAGAGACTCTAGCTAGGTTAAAAAATAAATTTAAAAGCTAAAGTCACTAACGAAATTTTGAGATTTGAGGAGTTCAATAATTTTTTTCCTTTAAAAGTTTCCTTCTAGAATTATTCTTTAGATTCCTGATTATACAGAGAAGCAACTTGCTTGTGGTACAGATTATCACATTTCAACAACTAGCATACTTTTTTCTTGAGTTTGATCAACTTGAGATGGACCCATATAACAAATACTGGAAAATATTACCATAATAATGTAAAAGAAGTGTGCGAATTAACACTGCATTGGCTATTAAAATAGTGTTTGCTGGGTAGGCACTAATTATCTGAAAAGGTATCTGAGTGGTTACGTAATTATAAGATAATACAGAGGTAACTTTTTAAGTATTCATGAATAAATAATTATATTATGAGAAGATATATAATAATGTCTATTCCACTTGCTTCATAATGCAAGTGAAGTATTGTACCGAACTCCTTGTATCAACTATGAAGTGTCTATTAGTTGTAAAAATACTTTAAAGTTTAAACTATCACTTTCATTATTTCAGACTAATAATTATTCAATGCTTAATTATCACATGGGACTGGCTATAATTTAGTATGAAATGACATGATTAAGTGCAAATAATTTTTATTTGCGTGGTTCAGAGCATAGAACTTAAATTCAAGCATATAACATGTTTTACCGCTATTCCTGACTAATTCTTTTTTACTTGTTAGGATGATTATATGATTTAGAAACATGACATTCATCTTTAGGCTTATTATAGAAATGTTTAGGGAAGGATACATAGAGTGTGAGTTATGGGTCTAAATTGCCAGCACTATATATGGCGGTAGCTAAATACTAAATAAGTACAGATAATTGATTTCAAACCTAGTAAATCTAACGAGTTGCGGGATTCTAGCTTGAACCCATAAAGTTTAAATCCTGACTCTGAACTTCACATCAAGCAGTTCCATGTAAGATCAAGGTACAGAAGAGCTACCAAGCTATTTAGTCGAGAGTTAGCTTAGTCTAAATGTGGAATAAATCGTTAAATCATGGTTATTATACATTATTCGTGTTTGGTGTGTAGATTTACCAAGTCTACGTAGTTGTTACTTGAATTCAAGGACGCCTTTTTAGAAATGTGATGTTTTAATTTATAGACGCTGAATAATTATAAAGTACTGATATCCTTTTCCGCCCAATTTCAGAGAAGATAATTTCCAGATTGATGGAAATTGACCAAAATAGTTTAGGCGTTTAACAAAATATTTGGATGTGTGAACAATAGAAGATAAATTTGAAATTAAGTTGAAATATAGAGTACGTTATGTTTGGTCACAAATTTCACTTTGAAAATATGTTGAAGATTCGTGAGCGACAACTATTACTTATTTCATTCAAAATACTCTTCAAACAAGTTTTTCTATATTTCATAAACCAATATTCGCCAAACATTGATATATTCGTTATGGCAAAACATGGTGGAATCTCGAACATGATTTTTATTTAAGAGGAAGAGCAAACTAAGTGTAGCGATTCAACCCTTTATTTTGTGATTTCGTGTTCCAAATTGTGCTTTGAACATGTCTATATGCTGGTTATAATGTTTATTGACTTATCAACAAAATGTAGTTCGATCCTGAAGAATTTTAGACATGTTTAGGTAAATTTTTGAGTTGAAATTAAAATTACGTTGGCACACAGTATTTAGTGCCACCTTACGATCACAAAGCTAGAGTTGCGATCACAAGGTTGGCTAGGGTAGTTGATCAGTAGCAGTTGACTATCGCGATGGCGAAGGGAAAATCACAATCACGGTGACTGTTGACCCGGTCATCCACCACTTTGGCGGTGATTGTCGACCCGGTCAACACCAAAATTGCATGGTCTTGAATCACGATTGCGGGACATGCAAGAAAGATCGTGTTCGCAATAGCAATGTGTCAGGCTAGGCCCAAAGGTTGCGATAGCAAGGGTTGAGTTGCGATCACAATACTTGTTGGAATTATTCCTCCTAGTCCGGATTAGTTAAACCATATTATGCATTTCTGATTTTATTATTTGTACCGGGCTTGGCCCATCATGTATTATTATAGTGGAGTTAATATTGGGTCCATATAAGAGAACAGGTCCACTTATTATGTAATGAGATTTTTCCCTCATTTTTGACTCCCCCAAAATCGATTTGGTAATTTTTCATTGTTAATCAATAATTCCGCTGCTAACATGGTATCAGAGCCCGAAATATCGTGAATTCCGGCTCCGTTATAGTCTCCGATAGTATAAATATTGGTTTCACCGCTCAAGCTCATTCCAAGTTTTGATTTCAATGAAGTTTGCGGTTTTGCTTCGCTGAGGTGTAGCTCGTTAGGGTTTTCGCGAAGACTGTGCCTCTTTCAATTACAAAAGAGGATTGGTAACTTCGTTCCTTTACATTTTCAATCTTATCTTCAATTTATCGATTTCTAGGATTTTCGTGACCTACATCGATGTGTGTTAGGGTTCTCAATTACCTAGGATTTTGTGTTGGTATATCGATTTTGACTGCAATTTGTATCTGACCTTAGCTGATTTGTCTTTAATCTACTTTGATTTCCCTTGTATTAGTGATTTTCTTTGTAAAATTGCACATTATTTGATGGCTCTTATGGATATAACCAATAACGTTAAGAATGTTCACTCAAATGGAGGCATGAATACGTCTACGAATTCTACAAACTCGAATTCTACCACATCTCGAATCCTATTTCACCCTGATGACTACACGCATCCATGTCACCTACTCTATGTCCATCCTTCCTTCTACTTACTAGCATCATCCCTAGTTTCTGAGCTTTTCAATGGCACATGCTATGGTAGTTGGCGTAAATCTATTTTGGTTGCCTTATCTGTTCGAAACAAACTTGATTTCATTCATGGAACGTATGAAAAGCCTTCTGCCGACTCTCCTTTATTTCAACAATGGCAGAGATGCAATGACTTAGTAGTTGCTTGGCTAACTAACTCTGTAACAAAGGAAATTCACAAGTCCGTGGTCTATTCTGAGTTTGCTATAGATATTTGGAGGGAACTGGAAAATAGGTATGGAAAGGCTGATAGGCAAGGGTATTTGGATTGAAAAAAGAGATAGCCCACATTTCTCAAGGTTTACTCGACATGGCTTCATATTTCACTAAGATCAAACAATTATGGGATGAGTTGTCCTCTATATCTACAAATAAGTACAATTGCCCTAATGGTATGCAATCTGAGGATGAACAAAGAGTTTATTAGTTCCTCATGGGTTTAAACTACACCTATGCTCAAGTTAGGAGTAATATACTGATGATGAAACCATTTCCAAGCATAGACACCACCTATAGCATCTTGTTGAGTGATGAAAAATAGAGACAAGTACCTAATTCTTCCCAATTCTCATCTAAATCAACCTTATTCCATGCCTCCTTTCACAGAGGTGGTTCTCCTGGTAGTTATGGTTCTTTTCCTAGGCAACAACAACATTCTTCCAAGGTGCATCATGATACTCAACAATCATCTCTCTTCTGCAAATATTGTACAAGGTCTAGGCATGTTATTGATAAGTATCACAGACTCCATGGTTATCCATCAAATTTTAAGTTCACAAAGAATCTTGGCTCTGAAAAGGTTGCTGCCACTGCTACACTTGACCCATCTAGACCACAGACAGAACACCTTTCCCACCAAAATGAATCACTTGCTGCCCCTTTTTAGAATTATGGTTCATTTTCTGGTTTGACTGCAGATGAGGAGTCTCAACTGCAACACCTCTTGCAGAAGTCTCATGATGGGTGTAAATTATTCATGGAATTTTATACATAGAAAAATAAGTTTTAAAATAAAACATGAATAATTATATCTTATTCTCGCATATTTTCTACGGTCTTGAAAAAAGAATATCCCGAAGAATGAAAAATAAGCAAATGCCAAAGAGATAAGAAAATATTTCATGGGTGCAACCACAAGTCCATGTTCACAACCGTGAAATTTCACACATGAGAATTACATAAAGACAACATTAGGAGAAGTTGCAAAATCCACGGGTGTGACTACTACTTTCATACTCACACCCGTCGAGTGTTGAAATCCACGGGTGTGACCGCCACTTTCATACTCACACCCATCAAGTGTTGAAATCCACAGGTGTGGCCGCCACTTTCATACTCACACCCGTCAAGTAAGGTCACGGATGTGACCACTACTTCAAGGAATGCATTCGTAGGGGGAGGCACTATATTTTCATGTAAATAGAGGCATCACTTTGCTTAGAAATTATGGAATCCAATCTTGAGAAAGACATTAGAAATAGTCTTTGCTCTATTTCTCTTCTTTTTATTTATATTTGTAGGAGTAGTATTTTATTTTAATTTCTTTCTTACATACTCCTTAATGGAGTAGTTTCTTTTTGTTGGGATAATTGAAAAAGCTTGGTTTGATGTTATAATAATTATCTTTACTTTAATTTTTTCATGTCTTGATATTCAAATCTTTGATCTTGCTTCTTTTAGTCCTAATTCTCAATGGATTAATTCAAGCTAGTTTATAGATTTAAAAATCTCAATATTATTTCTTTTAGTCCTAATTCTCACTTAATTCAAATAATTTTGTTGGTTTAAAATTGTTATCTTATTTCTTTCGGTCCTAATTCTCCTTTGACTCAAATAAGTTTAATGATTTGAGGGGTCTCTATTTTATTTCTTCTTTAATTCTCGCGGAGGGACTGACTCAAATAAGTTTATTGATTTTAAGGGCTAATCGGAAGAGGTCTTTATTCCTCATAACACAAATCAAGTCAAGTAAGTTTTCCTATTCTTTTGTGGAATTTACTAGAATAAGATTTTATTATAATTGTACCAAGTAGATTCAACGACTCCCAACTTCTTTCTTTTTAAATTTTCTAATAAGTTGTTTTTTTTTTTTAAGTAATTGATAATTTCAAAACCTCTCCTTTCATCAATTTGATTTTCTCAAATAGTACCCAAGACAATACACATCTGTAGCTTAGGTGGTTTCAATCTCTGTGGGACGATATCTTAAACTATACTAGAATTTGACAGAGTACGAGCGAATTTTACTATGCACTTTGGCCTCGTCATCCCACCTTACAACAAGCTCATCCCACTTTCTCTTGACTTCTGCACATTTTGCTGGTAGGGTTGCCACACATAGTGTTCTTCTTAAACCTTGCTTATTTTAACAAGTGAAAAGTTCAGAATGGATTATAGACTCTGGAGCCTCTGATCATATGACCTCTCAAATTTCTCCTCTCTTCAACATCAAACCTTTATTAGTTCCTTGTCTTGTTTCTCTTCCAAATGGATATAAGGTCAAAGTCACCAACACTTTTTCCCTATCCCTGTCTCCTGATTTTATTTTGCACAATGTTCTTTATGTTCCTTCTTTTCAATTCTATCTCATCTCTGTTTATCACTTAGTTTCTCAATTTCATGGCATTGCTCAGTTTTCCAGTACTGTGTGCATGTTTCAGGGCCCTTCTTTGAAGAGCCACTGGTACTTGGTAGACTGATCAATGGTTTATACAAATTGGATCTCACTCCTACATCTCCTGCAGACACTATCATTCCTCCTCCGTCTGCTTGTAATCTCACCCTTATTATTTCTACTGTGTGTGATTCAGCACCTGCATCTAGTTTTTCTACTGTTTCTGATTCAACACCAAAGAATACCTATTGTTTGTAATCCTGTTCTCCACTCTGATGTTCCCATTGTTCTTCTGCAAATTTGAATAAAATGGATGTTCTATGGCATTTTAGACTTGGTCACATTCCTTTTTCCAGAATGAAGGCTATACATGCTATTAATTCATCTTTATCTTCTTCTCAATCTTTTCCTAGTTTTGTGTGCCCTTTAGCAAGATAGACTAGACTCCCTTTCCCCTCTAGTGATATTCATACTTCCTCTCCTTTCCAATTAATCCACATAGACACATGGGGTCCTTACCACTCTCCTACTTTCATGGGGCTAGATATTTTTTAACCATAGTAGATGACTATTCTAAAGCAACTTGGACTCATTTAATGGGTGCTAAGAGTAATGCTTTTGACTTACTCAAAGCCTTTGTTGCCATGGTTGAAACTCAATTTAATTCTAAGGTCAAAACTGTAAGGGGTGACAATGCCTTGGAATCAGGCTCTAGTTTAGTAGTTTTTTTTTTTTTTTCCTCAAAGGGCATCATTCATCAAACTTCTTGGCCCCACACTCCACAACAAAATAGAGTTGTGGAGAGGAAACATAGACACCTTCTTGAGACTACTAGAGCTTTGCTTTACCAATCTCAGTTGCCCCATTCTTTTTTGGGGTGACTGTCTCTTGACTGCCACATAATAAATAGATTTCCTACCTTAATTCTCAAAAATAAAAGTCCTTTTAAAGTACTTTATGATATTGTCCCTTCATACCTTTTGAAGTACTTTATGGTACTGTCCCTTCATACTCTCACCTTAGAACTTTTGGGTGTTTATGTTATACTACCACACCTAGAGTACATAGGCATAAATTTGATCCCAGATTTGTTCCTTGCATATTTCTGGGATATCCCTTTGCCAAGAAGGGTTACAAACTCTACAATTTACTTTCCAAGTCCACTTTTATCTCAAGGGATGTTGTTTTTTATGAACACATTTTCCCTTTTTCCCCTCCTTCTTCCACTTTTTTACTTGTTTTCCCTTCATCTGTTGAATTGTCCTCCACCTTGTCTGATCTGTGTCCTCCTGGTTTTACCACTTTTCCTTCTCCACCACCCAATCCTTCTACCCTTTCCTCTCTTGATCACTCTGCTGCTTCTTCCCCTTCCTCTGCTCCTTCTCCTCCTGCTCCAACCACAACTGCATCTCCTTCTCCTCCTGCTCCAACCACAACTGCATATCCATCCTCTTTTGTTCCTACAATTCCCACTAGAAAGTCTTTTAAAACTCATACCCTTCCTAATTACCTTAATGATTATCACCTCTCCCTTCCTCCTTCATGTTCTGGTTCAAATTTGCTATATCCCTTACTTCCACTTGTGATCAGCCTGTGTTAGAACCTCACACATACTCTCAGGATGCTTCTTCACCTGAGTGGCAAGATGTAATGGCCAAAGAGTTTGAAGCCTTATAGGCTAACCATACTTGGGTTGTTGTTGAGTTGCTACCTGGCAAGAAGCCCATTGGGTGTAAATGGGTTTATAAGGTCAAATACAAGGCTGATGGTCATATAGAAAGATATAAAGCTAGACTGGTTGTGAGAGGTGATACCCAAATTGAGGAGATAGATTTCCATGAAACTTTTTCACCTATTGTCAAGATGTCCATTGTCAATACTTTAGTTGTTGTTGCTATTAAGAAACACTGGCGTATGTTCCAATTAGATGTCAACAATGCATTTTTGCATGGTGAGTTAGATGAAGAGGTGTTTATGAAGTTGCCACCTGGTTGTAACCCTCTTTCATCCTCATCCACACTAGTTTGCAAGTTACAAAGATCCCTATATGGTTTGAGGCAGGCTTCCAAATAGTGGTATCCCAAACTGTCCTAAGCTCTTTCCTTCAGAGGTTACACCTCTTCTTTGAATGATTACTCCTTGTTCACAGGAGTTTCTGGTGATTCCATTATGGTTTTAGTAGTCTATGTAGATGATATTATCTTGACTGGCACTGACCTACATGAGATTTCTTCCCTCAAAGCCTTTCTACTGCTCAGTTCAAAATTAAGGATTTGGGTAACTTGAACTATTTTCTGGGGATTGAAGTTCTTTACTCCTCATCTGGTGTTCTATTGCATCAAAGGAAGTTTATTCATGATCTGCTCTCTGAGTTCCACTGTTCTGATGTTTCTTCTGTCATTTGTCCTCTTGAGTTGACTGCTAAACTCAAGGCTACTGAGGGTGATCCTATTCCCAATCCAGAAACATACAGATCCTTGGTTGGGAAACTTAATTTTTTGACCCATACCAGGCCTGATATCAGCTTTGTTGTGCAGAAACTAAGTCAGTACATGCACTCTCCTTGTCTTCCTCACCTACATGCTGGTCCGCATCTTCTAAGGTATATGAAAAGCACCTCTGCACATGGTCTTTTCTTCAACAATGCTGATGATCTTTCTTTGGATGCCTATTGTGTGCTTCTTGGTAGGTGTCTTATTGGTTGGAAAGCAAAGAAATAGCAGGTTGTTTCCATACCATCAGTGGAAGCTGAATACAGAGCAATGAGCAAGGCTGGTGCTGATCTTACCTGGTTATCTAGGATCCTTGGCGATTTGGGTGTTTCATGCTGTTCTCCTATTCCTCTTTATTGTGATAGCCAGGCTGCTATACATATTGCTAAAAATTCTGTATTCCATGAAAGGACTAAACATGTTGATCTTGATTGTCATCTAGTTAGTTCCAAGCTTACCAAGGGTCTGATTTCCTTACATCACACTTCATCCTCTACACAGTTGGCTGATCTTTTCACCAAGTCCCTCCCTGGTGCTGCTCATCATGGTTTTCTTCATAAGTTAGGAGTGCTTTCCCCCTCCAACTTGAAAGGGGTGTTGGAATTATTCATCCTAGTCCGGATTAGTTAAACCATATTATGCATTTCTGATTTTATTATTTGTACCGGGCTTGGCCCATCATGTATTATTGTAGTGGAGTTAGTATTGGGTCCATACAAGGAACAGGCCCACTATATATTATGTAATCAGATTTTTCTCTCATTTTTGACATCATCAATAATATTTCTCTCTCTTCTCTCCCCCAAAATCAATTTGGTAATTTTTCATTGTTAGTCAATAATTCCGCTGCTAACAATACTGTTAGGTTTAAATACACTGATTCAATTTTGAGAATTAATTTTTCACCATTTTCTAAATCTAGAGCTACGAGATAGGGCTATTTTGACCAAGGGATTGACACTTTGGACCAAAGACTATTCTTTACACACTTATTTGGATTTAGTACGTGATTTTACATGGATTTTTATGCCCCTTCATGAGATTTGGTGGGTAGAATATTGAATTTGAGTGCTAAAAATCCCTAAAGTAGAGAATTAAAGTTTTGAATAGCTAAATGGACTCTGATTGAAAATCTAATTATATATTTGAACTATACGTACAACTTATGAATAACTCAAAATCGCACTGGGAATGTGAATCTAACATCATTGACCATGGGCAGATTTTTAGGGCTGCCTTTAACTTTATCGAAGTCTTAAATTATGAAATGGTCCTAGTGAATTTTTTTGACACCATTGCATAGATTAGAGTCAATTGGAAAAGATTTGACGTGGGAAATTAAGGTAAAGCAGTAGCTTGGCTTGGAGTGGGCTAAGTCATGAACTCTAAAAGAAGGGTCATTTCTTTAAGTATAAACATGTATGATTGCTCGTGTTGTGTAATTATGTTTTAGTTGTATAGTATATGTGAGATGACAAGCATATACATGGGAATCAGGTTGCCAAAGTCTGGCCTAAATATGTATGAGCGTGACTTGCTGCATGTTCTATATGACTGTTGTGTCTATGTTAGAATTGTGTTATTTGATATATGCATGAGTTATACAAGTTATTGATCAGTTGTTCACACACGTTGCATAGAAGAAATTGCACGATATGACCTTGGTCTAAAAATTTTGCCTTCAAATGGGTTGGTCTTTAATTTTTGCCCTTTAGGAATTGAACTTATGTCTAATGGGACACAAGCTTTATAAGAAAAAAAAATGTGGCGCATAACTTGTGGGATATGCTGCAAAACAATACACTTTTCCGCCTTGTGAAAAAATTGTTTGTTATGAAGGACAAAATTAAAGACTAGCATAAAATAGGGGCAAAAGTTCAAGTGACCCCATTGGATATGATAAGATGGCTTGAGCACGTTTAATACATAGTATATAACTCCAATATTGTTGCTGAGCTAGCATGCCTAATGCAATATTCAACCAGTTATTCAGCATGCGTGATGCCTCCAAATAACTTGAACATATTAAATAGATGACCATTATATGTGGAAAGGATCCCCCGTCATGAGTCATAAGCCATGGAGGACCATGAGAAGGATAGATACAAAATTTCTAGCATATTGTAGAGTGTTTGATGCATCTATTATTGTAACTATTCGGTGCATATTCTTATTGCTTATTTCGGAATGTGATGTTTTTTTAAAAAAAGGTGTCTACTCAATTATTACTCAAATCAAAAGTGAGTATATCAGAAATAAAAAATGGTGGGATTGACCCCCATTCCATCACACCAGATATAGAAACAGCCGCCCTACCTAAAGCGTGAGCAGCCTGATGTGCTGATTTTCTAATAAGAGAAACAGACACTAATTGAAAACTTTCATTCGTATCGTACAATCATAAACAAGAGAATCAAAATAAGAATTATTTGAAATGTTTCTTTTGAGATCTTGATGAAGTAGTTGATTATTTGTCTCCACACAGCTATTAGCAAAGCCGCTCTTAAACTAGCTGAGAGTTTCCTGAACGCCCGTAATTTCTGCAACTAACGGCTAGGTACTTTATTTAAAAACCTTGCTTGCCGCCAATGAAATATCCTCTAGTAGTGCGTATCAACATTCCTACTGTGATTATCAAAGCTAGCATCTATGTTACATTTAATTTCATTCTCATTCGCTTTTTGCAATTTAGTAACCTAATTTTTCAGTGGATGAAGCACCATGTGATGATGACGTGTTTGTCATTCGAAATTCTTTATAAAAGTGTTGTGCCTTCAAAATAATTACATCTGGCGCTAGCAATTTATTATTCCAGAGTAAGGTATTTCGTGCATTCTATAATTCCCAAACCACAAAAATTTTCTCCTCAATTTTACCTTTGTCAAAGTTCTGATGTAGGTCCTCAATCCATTCAACAAGGATAGATTTTTCTTGTAGTCAGTGGAACTCAATTTGCTGCCAACATTATTTAGGTGTAGTGCATTCCACCAAACAATGAATAATAGTTTCCTCAGGGCGAAGACATTGTCGATAGGCGTGTGGGAGTTGCTTTTTTTTTTTCACCAATCGGTCACAAGTCGGCAATAATCCTCTCAAAGACCGTCAAAGAAAGTTATGTATTTTAGGAGGTAACGAGAGGCTCCAAATAAATTTCTAAAAACTGCAATATGTACTGGTCGTATGTTCATTGTCGGACAGGACTTGACAAACACTTTTCACAGAATACATTCCCTTACTATCCCAGTACCACCTCCAACATCTTCTCGTGGTATAATACTCAATGGGATCTATCTAATCACTTCTACCTCTAACACGGTAAAAAGTTCTTTCAGAATATCAAGATCCCATTCCCATTTCCAAGCTTGAGCAAGTTAGATACCATTAGATCATCAATACCAGACCTACTTTCAGTAGGAATGAAATGAGAACCAGTAATGGGTATCCACGGGTCAGTGTATACCTACACCCATCTCAATTCGACGTAAGCACCCTCATTGTAACACAATTTTTCATTCACATAATGATTGCCAGACAAAGCTCGGATTGGTAAATATTAGACTGTAGAAAATTAGAGTTAGCATAACTTTTAGCCTTCAATAATTTACTAACAAGCGAATCTGGTCGGGTCATAGTATTTCATCCTATCTTTACTAGCGTTGCCATATTAATTAGTCTTAATTCACGAAAGTTCATACCTCTATCTTTCTTCATAGAACACATATTCCCCAATGAGGTTAATTATTGTATGAGTATTTGAGGTTACCCATGACTAGTTGGGAGCTAGATGTTTAAATTAAATCATGTTGTTATGTACACTACATTTGTACGGATATACTTGGGATATTCTTATTCTATATTTTTTAAGTCTCGTCATGATAATTTTTTGGAAGCCGGTCAATGAGACTTAATATTAAGTATGTTCCTCCTGATCACTACGCCCCTTCCCCCCCCCCCCCCAATTCATGTTATTATGCAGATATCACTCCGGCACTAGCGAATAGGGTGTTGGTTCTCAGCAACAAGCCAATCAGATCACCAAGTGAAAGATACAAGAGTAATAGGTCAGAGAAAAGAGAGTACAACACAAAAATACAACAAAACAGAGAACCAAAACCCCGAATTTCAACTAACACAATATTTACACACTCGAATTCCTAAAGACAAAAACCCACAAGCAAAAATAATGGAAATAGCAAAAGGTTATGGTTTTTCATAAGCAAAAACAGTGATATTCTAATATACATGCTAACAGCATTGAAACATGACAAAATACATAGAAAAAGATGCATTATCTGTTTTTGCCCTAAAACATTCACAAGTCAATTAAAACAGACAAAAAACAACTATTTTGGAAATACAATGAAAAGTGAATTTTTTTATTTTTGATAAGAGAAAATGAAAGAGAAACAATTTGATTACACAAAGAAACAACAATTTTGGCTTAAAAAAATGCAAAGTTGGAGCAATGGATAGTATGCGACAACGCATTCACAAAATGTGACCCCCCCCCCCCCCATTCACTAAATGCGACCCCGCATACGCGAGATGCGACCCCTATTCACTAAATGCGACCCGGCATACACGAGGTGCGACCTCACATACATATCGCATAAGAGTACATTTTTTAATCTATCACTGACCATTTGCAAGATAAAGTATACGATGCCAAATGCAGTCACATATGCGGTGCACTGGTATGAAATTCAGTGATTCTACAAATCAAACCCTTATCCCCCACCAAGGTTTTGTCACAAATCTAAGCACTAATGCTAATGTGAATCATTAACAAGGAGCTAAAACATGGATTCAAGTTATTTATTACTCTACCCACTTTTTCAATTTCTAAAGCATGCCAATCATGAGGATTCAAAATTCTATCAACTAAAAGGCATAATACACACACTCCTCAGATTCATAAGGCTCGATGAACGTGCATGTCATTCAAAACCACCTTATTTTTCAAAGAAAAAGTGCAAGAGTGGACATAGCTGATAGACAATTGAAACCCTAGGTCGATTTGAGTGATTCCTTCGATTTAGTGTCTTAAGCATGTGAATGTGAAAGAGATGTGCAAGTGGGTGCTCTTTTATTTTTCAAGTTACAATTACTTTTTTTCATTAATTCCATGAGTCATTAACTAGTGATTATGCAGACATGATTGTTTACAAGACACATATTTGTCAAGTTTAATTTATATCTGTTAATTCCGTATATTGGTTAAAAACTTTTAAAAAAAATTAGTTAGGCTTAAAAAATAGGGTCCTGAGAATAGTAAGACTCACAATTTTTTTCTGTACAATATATTGGTTAAAGATGGTAATAAAAGTTAAGTTATTGATTGGCTTAAAATTAGGTTGTAATAACAATTAGGTCCTAAGAATTGTAAGACTCAAAATTTATTTATGTAAATCACTATATTGGTTCAAAATTGAAGAAACTTTATGGCTAGGATTAATAGTTAGTTCCTAATAATTGGATTAACACATTAATAAAAAATACTCATTGATGTACAAATTATATGGCTTAATAATTAGCTAAATATTGGTCTTAAGACTAAATCTTAAAAAATTGTTAAACCTTAGTTGATGATAAAACAAGAAGGCTTTAACAATTGTGTAATGACCCGTTTGGTCGTTATAGTCCTTTCGGTATTTTCGCCCTTTCCCGAGCATTGATTAGCTCATTTTTTATCTGAGGGGACCATTGGCAGGCTTCCTGAGGTGTCTAGACTGGATTCGGGCGACTTTTGTGAAATATAGGCTTAAAGTGAAAAATGCTTGACCCAAAGTTGACTTTTGGGTAAACGGACCTTTTTCAAAATTTCATCAATTTCGAGAGGTTCGGATGGTCGTTTAGAACTTTTGTGTGTATTTGGTTCGGTTCCCAATGCACTCGGATGCATTTTGGGACTTGGGTTGGGAAATTGAAATTAAGACATCGTGGGTTGACTCGATCAGCGAGAGCTCCGTTGGGAATTTCGAAGCCACGGGCGCATTCGTAGCGTGTTTTTATGTGTGTCTATGTGTATGGTGTGTGAGCAGATGACCGAGAGAGATCTCCGTCTCCTGAGCCCGAGGATATGGCTCCAGCACAGACACAGCCCGAGGTTACTTCTGGTCAGGCCATGCAGGATACTATGGCCAGGGTCTTACTTCATCTTGATGCCCAGCAGGCGACAGTCAGTGTTACTACTCCCGGCGGGGGTTTATAGACTAGGGTTGGGGTGCAGACCCCTAAGCAGGGACCTACGCGGGCAGCACATCCCGCCGCAGCTATGGCTCCTCTCATTGATGTGATACCTGCTCCTAGTGATGATATTAGGCCCATGGAGGGTGCTGTTATGACTGCTTCTGATCAGGACCTTGTTAGGAGATTTCGAAAGTTATAGCCGCCGAGGTTTGCTGGTACTTCGTCTGAGGATGCTTATGAGTTTATTCTTGATATGGATGAGTTGCTGCACCGTATGGGGATAGTGGAGACCCACGACGTTGATTATGTGTCCTATCGGTTTCGCGGCAATGCGAAGACGTGGTGGAGGTATTTCGTGGCGTGCAGACTTGAGGTTCCCCTCGTTTGACTTGGACTCAGTTCTACCGAGCCTTCCTTGAGAAGTATGTGTCCCGATATTTGAGAGAGGCGCATAGGGAGGAGTTTCTACACCTTGAGCAAAGGGGCATGTCTTTGGAGTCCTATGTGACCCGTTTCCTTTATCTGGCCCGTTATTCTACTCTGTTGATCCCTATTGAGGCCGATAGGATCAGGCGCTTTGCTGGGGGACTAGTGGGCTCTCTATAGATTCCTTGTCTTCGGATAGAGTCTATTGGGGCTTCCTTTCAATCCATTATCGAGCATGCTTCTATGGTTGAGGGCGCTAAGGCCCGTGCTTTTGGTGGTGGTGACAAGAGGCCACGTCAGACTGGCAGTTTTGGGGGTTCTGGTTTGAGGGGCGCCGGTCAGTTTTTGAGGCCGCATCAGCCATATTCCATCCGTCCTGTGCATTCAGCATTACAGGCTTCCCCTAGTGAGCCACCCAGGCAGAGAGCTCCTGAGAGTTCGTTCTCCAGACCAGTGGACAGGGCTTCTTCATCTAGGTCTTTAGATTCCGTGTTTCAGCATTCGTCTCCTATTACCTATTATTCTTGTGGAGAGATTGGGCATGTTACTAAGAGATGTCGCCGACCCAGGTGGGATTATTAGCCGCCGAGGACTCCTATATCATCTGGTGGTCGAGGTGGGACTTCTAAAAGAGGCGGTGCTCAGTCAGGCCGCGGTACTTCCCATGATTCTAGAGGTGGTTTCCAGCCAGCTGGAAGTGGTTCTTAGAGTACGAGAGGGGGATCTCATACTGGGCATGGTAGAGCCCATTGTTACTCATTTCCTGGTAGGCCCAAGGCAGAGGCCTCAGATGCTGTGATTTCAAGTACCATTTCTGTCCGTCATAGAGCAGCATCTGTGTTATTTGATCCTGGATCCACCTATTCGTATGTATCTGCATTTTATGCCGTTGGTTGGGATTTGCCTTGTGATAGCATAGATATACCTATTCATGTGTCTACTCCGGTCGGAGATTCTATGATTGTTAATCGAGTCTACCGGTCTTATTTGGTTACTTTTATGGGGTATGACACTTAGGTAGATTTGATGATCCTCGATATGGTGGACTTTGATGTTATATTGGGGATGTCCTGGATTTCTCCTTATCATGCGATCTTGGACTGTCACGCCAAGACAGTCACCTTAGACATGCCGGACATTCCTAGGCTTGAGTGGAGGGGTACTCCTAGTCCCGCTCTGAAGAAGATCATTTTCTTTCTTCGGGCGAAGAAGTTAGTAAGTAAGGGGTGTCTAGTTTATTTGACTCATGTTCGTGATACGACAGTTGCATCTCCACCCCTTGAGTCTATACCTATTGTGAGCGAGTTCGCGGAAGTATTCCCGTCGGATCTGCCGGGTGTGCCACCCGATCGCGACATTGATTTCTGTATTGACTTAGATCTAGGCACTCGCCTTATTTCTATTCTGCCATATCGGATGGCACCTGCTGAGTTGAGAGAGCTTAAGGAGCAATTATAGAATTTATTGAGCAAAGGGTTCATTAGACAGAGCGTCTCCCCTTGGGGTGCTCCTGTGTTATTCATGAAGTAGAAATATGGGACCATGAGGATGTGTATTGATTACTGCTAGTTGAACAAGGTCACTATTAGGAACAATTGCCTTATGCCTCATATTGATGATCTGTTTGACCAGCTTCAAGGTGCTTCGGTGTTTTCGAAGATTGATTTGCGTTTCGGCTATTACAAGTTGAAGATTAGGGCGGAGGATATTCCAAAGACAGCATTTCTGTTCTTGGGTTGTTGAAGAAATATAGCCTGTTTGCTAAGTTTTCTAAGTGTGAGTTCTAGTTGGAGTATGTAGCATTCTTGGGCCATGTTGTGTGTAAGGATGGGATTATGGTTGATCCACAGAAGATTGAGGCCGTGAGGGGTTAGGCGAGGCCCACTACTGTTACTGAGATTCGTAGTTTTGTGGGTTTAACCAGTTATTACCGTCGCTTTGTGAAGGGTTTTGCTGCTATTGCTTCATCCTTGACCAGATTGACTCAGAAGAATGTTCCCTTCCAGTGGACGGATGATTGTGAGGAGATCTTTCAAAAGCTCAAGAATTTTTTTACTACAGCCCCGATCTTAGCATTACCCGTGGAGGGTAAGGATTTCACTGTCTATTGTGATGCCTCCCGTATAGGCTTGGGTGCTGTGTTGATGCAGGAGGGTAGAGTGATAGCTTATGCATTTCGTCAGTTGAAGGTTCATGAGAAGAACTAGCCTACCCATGAGTTGGAGTTGTTGGCTGTGGTCTTCGCTTTGAAGATTTGGAGGCATTATTTGTACGATATTCATTGTGAGGTTTTCACCGGTCACTTTCAGCATGTGTTTACACAGAGAGATCTTAATTCCAAGCAACGCTGATGGATGGAGCTCCTGAAGGACTGTGACATCTCTATTCTGTATCATCCCGGGAAAGCCAATGTGGTGGCTGATGCCTTAAGTCGCAGGGCAGTGAGTATGGGGAGTTTAGCTTGATTGATTGTTTTCGAGCGTCCGTTGGCCATGTAGGTTCAGACTCTGGCCAACAGTTTCGTTCGTCTTGATATTTCGGCCCGGGGGGATTTTGGCTTGTATAAAGGCGAGGTCGTCTTTATTGGATCGGATCAGGACTCATCAGTTTGAGGATGCTCAGTTGAGCAAGGTTCGAGATAGAGTTTTGAGAGTTGAGGCCAAGGAGGTCGTTAGAAGTGCCAAAATGGGCTAGCCCGGCCCGGTAACCCTAAAGGGCCAAAGAATTGATAGGTTAGGACGGGCTGGCCCTTTTAATTGAAGGGCCTGTAAAATGGCAGCCCAACCCAGCCCTAAGCGGGCCGCGGGCTAGGATGGGCCAACCCTTTAAGTTATTTCGTGGCAGAATAGCTTGGGACCCCTCTGAACTTATCGATTTTTATTCGGTGTACACCTAAACTATACGTTGGCTTAATTACCCCCCCTAAACTTGCTAATATAATAGTCTAGACGCTGACAACCCCTTGACGTGTGACACACGCCCTGCCACATGGATTTTTTTGTCCATGTGGCATTTTTTAAGGATAAAATATATATTTTTGACCTTTTTAAGTTCACCAACTATTTAGATCATCTTTTTTCTGGCCAAATCTGTAAAAAAAAAAAAAAAAAAAGAACTTGAAACAACAATATTTTGACCATACTTTTTTTTATTTGGTGAAAGATAATGATATTCTAATCAAGTTATTTTTATATATTTGGCCAGGAAAAGAAGAAATACACAGCTAAAGCAAATAATCATTGTATCTAAAAAGAAATAAATAAAATATCAACCAAATATTTTAAGAATTTGACCCCAAAAAAATAATGCAGAGTTGAAATAAATAGTAATTGCATGAAAAGAAAAATACATAATTTTTTTTGTAGAAAATGCACCATCTAAACTTCATTAATTTTGCTAAACCATCTTTTTATTTGGCTAAAATAAATAGAGTTTCAACTAAGTTATTTAGATTTGGATCTAAAAAAAAGAAAAAAAATACATAGTTGAAATAAATAATCATTATATCTAAAAAGAAAAAAAATACAATTGGGATAAAATATGTAATGAATATTAAGAAAAACCAAAAAGAAACACAATTGGAATAAATAAATCATTATATTGATTATATGGCGATTAATAGTTGAAAAATACTCCACTTGGAAGCTGATTTTTTGATTTTTGACCCATCCACGCGCCTAAAAGAGATTGTGCTCACGCTCTTTGCCACATAGCGTCTAGGGGGGGTCGAGACTATCATATTACTAAGTTCAGGGGGGTAATTAAGCCAACGCATAGTTTAGGTGTACACCGAATAAAAATCGACAAGTTCAGGGGAGTTCGAAGCTATTCTGCCTTATTTCGTCTTCCGAATAATATTTTCTAAGTGATTTTTAGTACAATTTGAACATGAAACTTTTGCAATATGAAATAGAGGAAACTTTTGCAATATGAAATAGAATCTTCTACCACCCATTCTTGCGCAAATCCATGTCATAGAAAAAAAATCAACAACAAATATAAATTATTATTTTTAATCATTAACTCAGATCACGTTCAAAAGAAATTAAACATAATATAAATTCTAAAACTAAAAAGTATTACTCCAGTTTCTAATTACTACTTTGTAGTAAGTACATTGTTTTTGTTTAATTTAATTATATTTTTTAAAAAATTAATTAATTTATTATTCTTTTCTGGCTTCAACCCAAACCATGAGGCCGGCGGACCAAGAAAGGCTGGGCTTTTGAGCCTCACTTTTATAAGGGTCAACGAAATCTTAGCCCAACCCTATTTAAATAAAGAGTTGGGTTGGGCCGGCCTCGCGGGCCAAGCCCATATTGACAACTCTAGAGGCCGTGATTGATTCAGAGGGCATTCTGAGGATTAAAGGACGCGTGTGCGTTCCTCGTGTTGGTGATTTGATTCAGTTGATCTTGTCTGAGGCTCATAGTTCCCACTATTCCATTCATCCGGGAGCGACTAAGATGTACCGTGATTTGAGACAGCACTATTGGTGGCATCGAATGAAGAGATACATAGTTGATTTTGTGGCTAAGTGTGGGAATTGTCAGTAGCTAAAGTATGAGCACCAGCGACCCGGTGGGGTGCTTCAGAGGATGCCCATTCCCGAGTGGAAATGGGAGAGGATTACCATGGATTTTTTCACGGGTCTTTTGAAGACCCTTCGCAAGTTTGATTCTATTTGGGTGATAGTTGATCGGCTGACTAAGTCCGCTCACTTTGTTCCAGTTCAGGTTTCCTATACTGCGAAGAAGTTAGCCAAGATGTACATTCGGGATATTGTGAGATTGTATGGGGTTCCTATTTCTGTTGTATCTGATCGGGGTACTATTTTCACTTCCCGTTTCTGGAGGACGTTTCATGTGAAGTTGGGTACCCGATTGGATCTTAGTACAGCCTTTTATTCCCATAACGATAGCCAGTCCGAGCGAACCATTTAGGTGCTCGAGGACATGTTGAGAGCATGTGTTATTGATTTTGGCAGTCAGTGGGATCAACACTTTCCCTTGGTAGAGTTTACGTGCAATAACAGTTATCATTCGAGTATTGGTTTGGTGCCTTTTGAGGCTTTGTATGATAGGAGATGTAGATCTCCGATTGGTTGGTTTGATGGGTTCGAGGCTCGGCCTTGGAGTACAGATTTTTTAGAAAGTCCCTTGATAGAGTAAGAGTTATTCAGGCCAAGCTTTTGGCAGCTCAGAGTCGGTAAAAGATGTATGCGAACCGTAAGGTCCGAGATTTGGAGTTTGCTATTGGTGATCAGGTTCTATTGAAGGTTTCACCCATAAATGGTGTTATGAGGTTTGGTAAGACGGGCAAGTTGAGCCCCAGGTATATTAGTGTGTTTGAGATTGTTGACTATATAGGTGATGTAGCTTCTGAGTTAGCTTTACCGCCAGGCTTAGCGGGACTTCATCCGATTTTTCATGTGTTGATGCTGAATAAGTACCATGCCTACGGTACATACATTGTTCATTGGGATTCTATATTGCTTGATGAGAATTTGACTTATGAGGAGGAGTCTATCGCGATCTTGGATAGGCAGGTTCGAAAGTTGAGGTCGAAGGAGATTGTTTCTATGAAGGTGCAATGGAAGCACCGTCCAGTTGAGGAGGCTAGTTGGGAGATCGAGTCCGACATACGTAGCCGATATCCTCAGTTGTTTGCTGATTCAGGTATTTCCCTGCTTCTTTTCTTTTCTTCGCTCGAGGACGAGCGACAGTTCAATAGGTATCTAATGTAACGACCTGTTTAGTCATTATAGTATTTTCGACATTTTTGCCCTTTTTCGAGCATTGATTAGCTCATTTTTTACCCGAGGGAACCGTTGGCACGCTTCTCGAGTTGTCTAGACCGGATTCGGGCAACTTTTGTGAAATATAGGCTTAAAGTGAAAAATGGTTGACCCAAAGTTGACTTTTGGGTAAACGGACCTTTTTTGAAATTTCATCGATTCCGAGATGTCTGGATGGTTGTTTAGAAGTTGTGTGCATATTTGGTTCGGTTCCCAATGCAATCGGATGCATTTTGAGACTTGGGTTGGGAAATTGGAATTAAGTCATTAGGGGTTGACTCGGTCAACGAGACATCCGTTGGGAATTCAGAGGCCACGAGCGCATTCGTAGCATATTTTTATGTGTGTCTATGTGTATGGTATGTGAGCAGATGGCCTCGGAAACTAGTCGAAAAATCGGATCAAATAGTGCAACTTGGGTAAGTTGCTGGTGTCTGGTGCCCACTTTGGTGGCACCAGCGCTGCGACAGAGGTACCACTGGAGCGGTCTAAGGATTTTTGCCTTGACCGCTGAAGCTGCTCCGCTGGAGCGGTCCTAGTGCCGCTAAAGCTGGTGACAGGCAGTTTGTATTATTAATGATGTGTTAAAAGCCTTTAGACCCTCATTTACTCCCATTTCGAAATTAGAGCTTTGGGGAACTGGTCTTGGGGGGGCCCTGTGTAAGGGCGGACGGGAATGCCTACCCCTCTAAATCAGTTGGAGATAATTTGAGAATATTCTTGGAGGTAATCATCTTAGATTTCCCCTTTCCTTTAATAATCCCCTAGTAATGGAAGTTGGAAGAGGGTTTTGATGAACATTTTCCCTAGGCTTATTAATGATAAATTAATGGGGTTTATGCTAGTTTTTGATGAATCTAAGCTTGTTAATCATATATCTTCCATTTCTAGTGTTGAATTTCGGAATCAAAGAGTTAGGGTTTATACTCAAATTGGGGGTTTTGCTTCAAATTCAAAATTGGGTGAATCTATGAGTTAATTTAGCAATTAGTGGTTGGGTTATGATCACCTAGTGCTTAATTTGATATTTTGTTTCCGAATTTTCCGTTTTGACCTTGTGGGCCCGTTTCCCCAATTTACGGGTTAGAATTGACCTAAATTGAATGGTAGTAATATTAGTATCATTCTTCATGATTTCTAATCTAGATTTCAATTATGCTTAAACTACTTTGGTTCTGAAATTCAGGGGAAAGGCAAGGCAAAAGAGTGAGTTGTTGGTGTTGCAGTTCGGCCATCCAGGTAGGTTATGGCTTACCCTTGGTGAGACTTCATATAGCGAAGCGCATATTTATATTATATTATCGGAGACAACATGTGAACCTTCGAGTATGAAGTTGGGTTGGATATTGCCTTAGGTTAGGCCCTGTTGTGTGTTTGGGGCTAGCCAACTCGTTATGTTGTAATTAGATTGTTCTATTGTGTTGGCTTGATGCCATGAGTTGTTGATTGATGTTGGATTCTATTTCATCATCTTGATTACGATATTGTTGGCGTACCCATTGTTAGTACTTGTGATTCGGTTATATTGTTGGCATACCCACTGTTGGTATTTGTGATTCGGATATATTATTAGCGTACCCATTGTTGGTACTTATGATATTAAGCATGATTATTGATGTTGATAGATGCATTGCATGCACTCTCATTTTCATGATACACTGTTGAGATACTGATGATATTTGATGAAACACTTGATGAGCTAGGCTCAATTTTACTTGAGTGACGTGAGATAGCTGATGTCCGATGTTGGTTTCAGAATCGTTGCTTGAGTGAGTGCATGGACTCCGCGGGTCCCCCAGAGTGGTGCCGGTGGGAACCCCTCGTGGGCAAAGATCCGGGGTCCCGTCTGTCTGTTGGGCAAAGATCCGGGATGGGTGGCACTTAGACTTCGCGAGTCACACTGGGTTGTGCTATCATGATGTCGATATTTCCGTCCGGAGTACATGTGTACACAGCATTTACATGGCATTGCACTGCATTCATATACTATTTCATTGCATTATGGCTTGACTTTGAGATGTTTGGTGTTGTACTTGTGATGTTGGATTCAGACTTGGCACATTTGGGATTAGATGCTTACTTAGCCAATGACGTGTACTTGGATTCGATTACATTGGTTTATACTTGTTAGTTTATCTGCTTATCTGCTTTATTATCTGGATTGTGTTAGCTATGCTTAGTCGGCCTATGATGCCTACCAGTACTGTTGTTTTGTACTGACCTGCACTTGCTGCATTCTTTTATGAATGCAGAGTATCAGGTTGGATCCACTTCCGTGACACGTGGCTGATAGTCGCTTCAGCTTTATCTTCGAGTCTCCAGGGTGAGCATAGCCGTCCGCCGCCTTGAAGACTTCTCTATCTTTATATCCTATTCTATTCAGAGACATAGACACTTTATGTATTATTATTCCAGACTTGTATTATTTCCCTTTTAGATGCTCTTGTATTATTCAGCCTAGACTCTTGGGGTATTATTATCATTCTGCACTATCTTGTTATATTTATATATCTATCGTGAGACTTACTTATCTATTCTTTTCCGCTTGATTAGTTATGTATTTGTGACTTTATTTATTGTTGGGTTGAGGCGCTTACCGACGTGGGAAGGTAAGTACCCGCACGGCTTAGGCAAAATAGGTCATGAAAAATTGTAAGCAAAAAAACTCATTGATGTAAAATGTAAATAGCTAAAAAAAATTGGATGCCCGTGCAAGACATGGGCCATAGGCATGCCTGACATTAACACATTTCCATTATTTGCTGATACATCACATACATATGTTTGAAAGGTATTTCAACACGGTAAATGAGAGTTACATATAATATTTATAAGTAATAAGAGAGTTCCAATGATAACTCAAAAATCTTTTATAACTCCTTAAAAAGAGGAAAGAGATTGCAATTACACATAATAAATATAACACCAACTTCCAAATTCACAAATAGATTGAGCCATGTGAACTATCTAAACCCTAGTCTCTCAACCTAACAATCCACCCTTCCATATTTTGCTCAAAGATATATTTGTCATTACCAGTTCCTTACGCTTTTAATAATCTTTTTACGAGTTTGGAGGAAAAGATATAAATTGATGGAATCAACTCATCTTGCCACTGATTTGGGGGGAAAGATAGGAATCAAGGTATAAACTCGTCATGGAAAACTTTTAATTTAAACTTGGAGAAATTGTTGATGAGCGTAGTGGTATTCATCAACATGTTTAACAATTCTTAAGAATTAATGTTTTTCCCTACACTTTTACACCTTTTAAGCGTATTTTTTTTTTATTAAGACCTAATTTTAAAGCCTAACCATTATTTTTCTAAACAGTTTTTAACCATATTTAACCAATATATTGAATTCACAGATATAAACTAAATTTGACAAATATGTGTCTTGAAAAAAGATAATAGTAATTGTAACTTAAATAACATAAGAAATAAAACAAGTAAAAGGAGTTTCCCGTTTCTTTAAACCCTAATTGTGGAAGTCCCCTCTTTATCCCCAGCTGTGTTACAAGTGAGTTTTGCCCAGCTTCTTAAAACATCAAGTGTTGTCATTATCATTCTTGTAGAGCTCCTCATCCCATAGCAAATTTTAGTTCAACTCCTCTTACTTTTGTATTTCCAAATTATGCGTTTTTTTTTTCTTTTCTGTTTTAGTTGATTTGGGAATGCTTAGAGAAAAAACATATAATGCATTTTTTGCTACAAATTTTGACCATTTTCAATGCTTTTAGTTTGTGTGTAACAAAATCTCTCTTTTTGCTTAAGAAAAACCATGATCTTTGGCTATTTCCATTCTCTGAGTGTGTGAATGTTGTGTTTTAGCTAAAAATTTTGATTTGGATT
This sequence comes from Lycium ferocissimum, assembly GCF_029784015.1. NCBI lineage: Eukaryota > Viridiplantae > Streptophyta > Magnoliopsida > Solanales > Solanaceae > Lycium > Lycium ferocissimum. Next base: position 47,953,819 of record NC_081353.1, on the reverse strand, counting down.
CTATGTTTCTTTTAGCCCCAAGTATGGTTCTTTTGCCCTAAATATGATTTTTAAACCTAAATATGGTATTTTTTTGTTAATGTTTTTGCCTTAAATATGATTTTTTAGCCCTAAATATGATTTTTGCCTATTAATGTTTTTAGCCCTAAATATGATTTTCTTGCCCTAAATATGGCTTTTAGTCCTAAATATGATTTTTTTTTTTTTTTGGCCCTAAATATGATCTCTCCCCCCCCCCCCCCCCCCCCCCCCAACCTAAATGTGGGTTTTATAGCTTGTGCATGCTTTTAATTGTTGTGTTATAGTTAAAATTGTTGGCGAAATGATGTTTTGATTTGTCCCTCTAGTAAAAAATGGTTGTAGCTCAAGACTATGGGCAATCCATTGGAGAAAAGGTAATAATTTTAACTCAGTATATTTTTTAGATGTATTTGATGTGATTTTTAATTTTTTTTCCTTTCCATTAGGCTCATTGTAATTAGACCGGGCCTCAATTTATGACCCCTGTCAGGGACCAACTCAATACACGTAAGTTTTAACTATATAACATGTTTAGCTTGTTTGAAAAAGAGAATCCTTTTAATTTTTTGTTTGTTGCAGAGCCTTGTTTATGTCACATCGTTTGTGACTGCATATCTGCAAAGCTTGCAATTAGTAAGAGGGATTTATATATGGCTCTTCGTGGCAGAGTGGTGCTGTGGGCAGAGGTGTTGTTGCTCCTCTGGCCATAGGTGGTGCAGAAGCTGTCCTGGCTCCCCCCCGCGCCATCGTATTTCCCCGCAGGAACTCTACGATTATGTCCCTAGAAAAGGAGATAAAATTCTGTCAATATTAATAATTGCATGAACTATGTTATTCAGTGTGGGATTCACACTCTCAGTGACTATCCGTTTCCCGTGGTATCCGGTCTCCAAGATTGTGTAATTGGTATTGAAGTAAGTGAAAATCTGTTTTCTTTCTATAATATTTAGTTTGGGTAATTGTAATTTCATTTTTTTCTGCTATAGGGACACAAAATTTCAATCGTAGATTAGTCAATAGTTTTTTGGAGAAGTTGCAGTTCTGGCAGCGTTGGATAGTCACCCAATAATCGTTGTTGCCCGTCATTATGGCATTCGGGGAGGGTTTAATGTCTACAATCCGACGGTGAGCAATCTCTTATTATTCATTTTTATAGTTTCTTTTACCTTTTATGAAGTCTTCCAATGCTATTGATGTTTCTTGATTGTCTGATCTTTCCTTGGGTTGGAAATATAGCAAGACGATTTCGAGTTTAGGAGTCTCACTGAAATGCATGAGCTAAATTATGTATATATGTGCACCGACCGCTGAAAACTCTTAATATTTAGTTTCTAAAGTCTGAAAACTTATCGGAGATGTTTTTCTCCTCTTATAAGTGAGAGTTAATTATCAGAAATGTTTTTCTCCTCTTATAAGTGAGAGTTAAGCAGCTCTCCGTCAACATGTTAACTTCTGGTCAGAAAATTTATTTTGAGGGCATTTTGGTTATTTTGGCTTTACTCTTGTGCATTACTTACTTGTTCTCCGGGCTTTTAGTATTTTCTTGTAGCTCACAATATCCAAAAAATAAAAATCATTCCCTCAGATGCCATGCTTGTCCGATTTTTTGTAATATGGGCCTAGGAGGTTAGTTTTGTAAATGTACTAAAGTGATGCAATGCTAATGGTCAAGAAACTGATTTACTATTATAGTCGTACAAATATTTTGATCCCTTGACCAATTTACCCCTTTGCTTATATCATCAATGTTACATCTTACGTAATTATTTTCATGCCATTATGTTGTGGGCCCGCTGATTTTTTTTAATTTCACCTGCTAACGTTTTCTCTACCTAGACTCTTTCATTGACATTCATGATTTTTCACCAGCTAACGCTTTCTCTTCCTATAGTACTCTTTCATTGACATTCATGATTTTTGTATTGACAACTGAATTCTCTACGAAATAGGGAAAAGGTAAAATAATTCATTGCAGCTCATACAGAATTGATCAGAGATTTTCAAGTGTATGTTTTCATACACGAATTTCAATTATTTAAACTGATCAAAATTTTCAATAATAACTTGATCAGTTAAAAAGTTAATTAAATTACTCAAATTATTTTGGAACGAAATAACAAAAGTGAGAATAAAAAAGTTAAAGAAGAGGTTGAGATGGGAAATGGGACCCAAGTACGGGTTGGGCGTAGCAAGGATAAATGGGTTAGTGCAGTCATAAATTTGTATGCGACCTACAGTAAAATCTTTTATAATGAAACAAAACAAGACAAACAATATTACCTCTTAAAATTATATAACAATACTGTGGTACACCTTAAAATGAAATTGACAATAAGAAATACATAACTTAATATGCTGATGCTAATTCTACAATATGTAAAAACAGACTTGAAATGTTTGCAGGGGTATAAGATTTGATCTCGAAATATGACACTACCTTGGCCTCATAGGCAAGTTGGTATCCCTCAACCTTAAGACATGATTTATGGTCATTCTCTCAGTATTCATTCTGTAACAACCCGGTTGGTCGTTATGCGTGCATTGACCATTCTACCCTAGCTAGTACTTTCCCGAGGTTAGGAATGAGCGGGCTTAAATAAATTGGGTTGTGTTTCACGTTGTGTTTTGTGACTTATAAGTGACTCTGTGAGGTATTTTTAACTTGGTTGCTTGCTGGCTCGTGTTCATAGGTCCTTAGAATGATTTTTAGAGACTAAGTATAAAAAGTGAAAAATTTCCGTGCTCACCGCCCAAAATCCACCGCTGCAGCGAGAAAGGGTCCCGCTACAGTGAAGGGTTGGTTTTCCAAATGCCCGTTGTAGCGAAGGTGTTGCTCGCTGCAGCCGACCTCGTTAAGTTAGAAACCCGATTTAAATACCTTATTTCGACCCCACTCCTCACATAATCCCAAAAACAGTTCCCAAGAGCATAGAGGCGACTTTTTAAGGCTAGGGCACTATTCTCCATCAAAGGTAAGCCTTAATCACTATCTTCCTTCACATAATATTCTTATTCGATTCTTGTTTCAATCAAAGGACCTTTAATGGGAATTGAAGGGTAGAACACAAATACCAAGGAAACCGTAGAACATTAATGGGCATTGTTTATGGTTGTTTAATTATCTAAGATTAGATATTATCGCTTTATAGCATGAGAACTTGATATTCAATGATGGAAATTGGTTGTTGAGACCTAGGGTTCCAATAAAAACGGGAACTTTGGCTAAAAACAATTTTAGGGTTGAAATGATTGTGGAACCCATTAATTGAATCAATATGATGCTTGAGACTAGCATTAGGATGATTATGACCCTAAAGACAATTAACCCATTTGATTAAGGGTAGAATTGGTGGGCTTGTCATCCCCAGTTTGTTATTGTTAAGTTGATGATCCTTTACTTACTTAGAATTGTAATTCTAGACTTTGAACGTTCCGAAGCTTTGAGGAAAGAAAAGGCTATTACGAAGTGATTGCATTGTTCCAGTTCGGCTTCGAGGCAGGTTACAGTTTACTTGAGTTACACTTTGATTAGTTGATTGTATATGTCGTAGAATCTATGGGAGAAAGCATGTCTAGGACTTCGGATATGTAGTTTGGGTGAGTGTTGTTAGTTGTATGATTTAATTGTGTGAAGTGGTTCTCCATTGTCGAGGCTGATAAACTTGCATTGTATTCTTGATATTATTGAGAGGAAGGGGTTCATATATTCCCTTCAGAGATGAGTTGTTGTTAGTGACATGTTCTATTACGTTGAGCAGATTATTTGTGAGTCTTATTGTGACTTGGGTTATTTGACTATACTTCATTGATGTTGAATTGATACGTGTTCTTGACTCATTCCTTGTGATTTGATTATGAGACGTTGTTGATGATGATTGAGATGAAATATATACATATTTTAAGGCACATTTGATAGGGGTGACGATGTAGCCTAGTGTGAGCTCGTGGTCCGAGGTTCTTTCCGGAACGAGTGGTACATGGACACCATGGGTCCCCTGCAGGTCATGGCTATTTGGGGAAAACATTACCATCTAGCATGTGTGTACAAATATGTGACAGAGATGGAACTTCATTGTTTATTTTACTTATTTACCCTGAGCATTGGTGTTTCTTTATTGATAATTGGTGATTTATTCTGAGAGTGGATTGTTTGAGGATATTATTTGTGATACATGTTTGTTGTGCCTATCTACCTATTTCATTTATTTTATGTATGTATGAATGATACTATTCTTTGTCGGCCTATGATACCTACCAGTACGTGTTGTTTGTACTAACCTACGTTTGCTGCACTTCTTTTGTGAGTGCAGATTTTGAACCAGAGACATCTTCCTGACCTCGAATCTAGTTGAGGTTGTTCGATACCAAGATCAGAGGGTGAGTTCCTATCCGTGCCATGCCGCCTGAAGATCTTTCTATATTTCAGATGTCTACTTTCATCGCAGACATTATGTTTATTTTTAGACAGTACTTCTTCTCTAGACATTGTTGGATAGAGTCCTTGTACGGTGACTTTCAGATTTTGGGGATGTAATTGCTAGACTTCTGCAATTACTATTTAGTTTATTTTATTGTCAGACATTTTATGCTATTATTCGTAAGCAATGTTTATTAATTGGTTTAAGTATTTGAAATTGGCTTGATAATGGGTTAAGGGATTGGTTCGCCCACTATAGGATTAGTGTGGGTGCCACTCATGTCTGTTTGGGACGTGACACGTTCCAACCAAAATCACTCGCAATCTTCTAACATGATTTCTCACAAAGCAAATCCAAGTATTACTGATGGAATTGTTGTTATTCGATCAAGTATTGAAAAGTGTAGAAAAATCAGGTAGAGAAATATACCAACCCCCATTTTCAATATTTTTTTGCCTCATTTCCATCATTGTGGAATGTATTAGTTCCATAGAAGTTGTTCTACAATTAACATTCCATATGTCAAATAATTTTTCAGTATTGGAAGTTGTCCAAGATAAAAATTTAATACTTGTCCAAAAATCAGAAGATGGAGGTGGAATATTAACTTTCATTCATTGAAAATTCTCCACAAACATACAACTAATTGTATGTACTTGAATGTCAGATTTTCAAAAAAGTCTCTTAGCAAAACAAAGCACAGCAAATAGCACAGGAACAGTAGATAAATTACTCTAAAGTACCTAGTAAATATCCACCGAACAATATTTCGTAGACACATATTTGGCAAAGGAAAATGCAAACTGAACGATACTTGCACCAACCCTAAACCTATCCTCCAACGAACAGTGTCTCAAACTTTTCCACCTAATGCTAATCTTGCTAACTATTTGTTTTTCAAACCAAATAGTATAACCAGCTAAGCCATCCTGTACCTTGCCGGGGTACAAGACATGAACATGAACATGAATGGATCCAATAACCACAATGGGTAAACATGAAGGTATCGTCCTAACTGGGCAGAGCGATCCTTATCCTACGCTGGCATATGTAGTTTCAGGCTATCTGAGCCTTCTCGGTAATCTGTGCAACTCCCAAAACATGAACATGGATATAGTTGGCTTAGTAGCCCATGAATTATATAACTTGCTTGTAAACATGATTCTTGCTTGTATTACAACATGAAGGTACTATATAATATAACTTGTACGAAAACATAGGGATATGTAGGATTTTCATAAAAATAAGCATAATAGTTCATATCTTGCATGTAAACACCCATGGAATGCAAAGTATGGGTTTTCATGGATTATAGATAGATTCTCAATAACCAAAAGGGAATATTAAGAACACAATTACGAAGTAATCATACAAACATGGTACATCATGGTACATGAACTAGGGTTATTATGAACATGGCTAAAAATCTAGTTTTGGTGAACTCCTGTATAATCATGGAGGAACGTGGCGTGAGAAAGAACAAAGATGTTTCCACATATAGATAGAAATCCTACATACCTGTAAACGCTCCAAAACTTGTGATAGAATTCCAAAAGCTTAGACCTTGAGCCTTGAGGTGGGTTTTCTTGAAAACCCTAGGTTAGGAATAATGAATTCTTATTTAGCAATCATGGATACAGAATTCACTTGGAATGATTGGAATGGGCTTACCTTGGTGTATTTTAGTGGTGGAAAGAGATAACCTTCGTGCTAGGGCTTGGGAGTATGAAAAATAGAATAAAAGACTGAAGTCTCGTATTTATACTTAACTGAGTCGGAAAATTATACGGTCCATTTATACTGTCCATATTTTGATATAAGGTCCGTATAAACTGATCGTATTTAACATGGTTGAAAATTCCAGAAACTGTGATTTCCCAAACAATAATTACGGACCGAGATACGGTCCGCATTTCTTTACACGGCCACCAAGTACGGTCCGTATTTAAGCATTTAATAAATTGGAAAATTCCAGTGACTTAAGATTTTTTTCATGCTTCGATACGGACCAAAGTACGGTCCATAAAAATCTTTACAGAGGGAAGTACGGTCCGTATTCAATTATATTGTCCGTATAATTGATCGTAAAAAGTGATGTTTCACTGAATTGAAACGAATTTAATTCCAACACTTTTCGTCTAATCTTCTAAGTCCCAAATCATGGACGTTGCTTAGTTTAAAGGTACGAGGTGTTACAATTTTAAAGACTAACCATGACTTTTCTAAACACTTTTTAACAAATATGGTGAATTAATTTAACCAATATATTGAATTAATTGATATAAACTAAACATGACAAATATGTGTCTTGTAAAAAGATAATAGTAATTGTAACTTAAATAACGTAAGAAATAAAACAAGTAAAAGGAATTTTCATATTTCTTTAAACCCTAATTGTGGAAGTCCCCTCTTTATCCCCCAGCTGCCTTACAAGTGAGTTTTGCCCAGCTTCTGCAAACATCAAGTGCTGCCATTATCGTTCTTGTAGAGCTCCTCATTCCATAGCAAGTGTTAGTTCAACTCTTACTTTTGTATTTCCAAATTATGCGTATTTTGTCTGTTTTAGTTGATTTGAGAATGCTTAGAGCAAAAACATATAATGCATTTTTTGTTGCAAATTTTGTCCCTTTTCAATGCTTTTAGTTTGTCCGTAACAAAATCTCTTTTCTTGGCTTAAGAAAAATCATGATCTTTGGCTATTTCCATTCTCAGAGTGTGTAAATGTTGTGTTTTAGCTGAAAATTTTGGTTTTGGTTCTATGTTTCTTTTAGCCCCAAATATGGTTCTTTTGCCCTAAATATGATATTTAACCCTAAATATGGTATTTTCCTATTAATGCTTTTTGCCTTAAATATGATATTTTTTAGCCCTAAATATGGTTTTCTTGCCCTAACTATGGTTTTTAGCCCTTAATATGACTTTTAGTCCTAAATATGGATTTTCCCCCCCAAATCTAATTTTTTTACCCTAATTGTAGTTTTTATTGCTTGTGCATGCTTTTAATTGTTGTGTTATGGTTAAAATTATTGGCGAACTGATGTTTTGTTTTGTCCCTATAGTGAAAAATGGTCGTAGCTCAAGACTATGGACAACTCATTGGAGAAAATGTAATAATCTTGACTCAGTAAATTTTTTGGATGGATATGATGTGGTTTTAATTTATTTTTTTTTCCTTTCCATTAGGCTCATTGTAATTGGACCGGGTCTCAATTTATGACCCCTTTCAGGGACCAACTCAATACACATAAGTTTTAACTATATAACATGTTTGCTTGTTTGAAAAAGAGAATCCTTTTAATTTTTTTATTTGTTGCAGAGTCTTGTTTATGTCATGCCGTTTGCGACTGCATATATGCAAAGCTTGCAATTAGTAAAAGGGATTTATATGTGGCTCTTCGTGGCAGAGTGGTACTGCGGGCAGGGGTAGTGTTGTGGGCAGAGGTGTTGGTGCTCCTCTAGGCATAGGTGGTGCAGAAGTTGTCCTGGCTCCCCAGCGCGCCATCGTATTTTCCCCACAGGAATTCTATGACCGTGTCCCTAGAAATGGAGATAGAAATTCTCTCAATTTTTCGCCTGTTTTAGTTGATTTGGGAATGCTTAGAGCAAAAAATATATAATGCATTTTTTGCTACAAATTTTGGTCTTTTTCATTGATTTTAGTTTGAAAAGTGTTTCAATAAAAATATTTGAAAAAGTGTTTAAGCAAAACATATATCGTCTTTACTCAAACTTCAGAAAAGTGTTTCAACAAAAATGACTTAGCAATGCAAGCCATTAACAAAGTTGGGATTGCCCACAAGAACATTAGAAATGGAGTTATGTTTGACAAAAATGGTGGGGGTAACTTTTAAGGCATCGGATTGGCCTGATCCGACCTCATTGACAAGTTTAAAGTTGGTCACGAATCTTTAAAATTTCAAAGCATGACAGAAAGAGTAGTTCCACAACTACCACGGTTGTCACCAGGGATGCCCCACTATATGCACATGCATTTTCAAATTATAATCAAGGTTGATTTAATAAAATTAGTGTACTAAATTTTTAATTTTAATAAAAGGCCTGAGTCTATTTTTTTTCCTTTCATATTTGTTGTTTATAGTGTATTATTCTTAAACATAACTTATTTAACTTCACATGGTAATACTATTGCTATTATTTATATTAGTAAGGATTAACTTAAGTTAATAAGATGTTAGCCATGTGTTTGCAATACAATCTTTTGGATGTTGTTGTATAAAATTTTATTTACTAATATGAAGATGTGAGTAGTTTAATTCAAAATACTAAAATGTTTCTACTATAAAAAGTGGGCAGTGGTTTTTTTTCTTTTTTCAACAAGCTTCAGTATTGTCAAAGCGAAAATAAAATAGTAAAATTCACTATTAATTAAAAAAATTGGGGCCTTAAGTAAAATTCACTAGCGTCTCCTCTAAGCTACTCATGCTTATAATGCTTGTGCCTCTAGCACTTTTTGTGGAAATGGGAGTTGTAACGTACTTCATACCCTCCTTTAGAACTTAGAAGTAGGGGGTGGAGCTAGTACACAATTTGTAGGTTCGGTTTAATCCGGTAATTTTAGTCCAAATATGATATTTATCTTTAAAAAGTTCATTAAATATTTATAAATTGTTTAGTTTATAACATAGTAATTTAAAAGAACTAGAATCCCGAACTCAAAAACTTCAAATCCTAGTTTTGTCTCTGCTTAAAGTCATTTTCTTTTAGTTGTTTACTTTGAATCTAATTTTGTTTCAGGCACTTAGTGTGGCCATTTCTTCTCCTTTTTTTCTCAATTCGACCACTCAAAACATACTGAGCAAACTGTTGAAACGACGGTTAGGAAAGGAACACACTATTAATTAATTAAAGAAAATGGCAGAGACAGAACAAATTTTGACTCGCTCTTTTATTATTATCGACTTAATTTTACGTCTTCTATAATTACTTGTTGGCGTGGAAGCAACTTGGAATAGATTGAAAATATGTTTGTCATGTCGAAACATTGCACCCATATATCTAATAATTTTTTTAAGCTTATTAATTTATTAGTGAAAGTCTCGGTTGACACTCATCTCCACCTAATTTGTTGTCATTGTTTAGATAGAGGTTGATGTAGTGCATAAGTTACAGATCACTCGACCTCTTATATATAGATAAAATAAATTTTAATGCTAAAATAAATGAATTGTGATAAAACTCTGAACTCATAATATCAAAGCAAAATTGATTGAACTACAAGAATCTTGTTAGAAGCTATGCGTCCACCAAACAATGTATGAACGGACCTGGTTATCTACCAGTTTCCTTATGCAGTGCAGAAAGTAAATGACACAGAATAAACTCCTTGCTCAAGAGATTAAAAATCACGACCTACCACATAGGATTTCAACTCCACTACACTGAGCAACTTTCATATTACAACCTATTGTAACCTAGGAATTAACCTCTTAATCCCTCACCCTTACAATAGCCCTATTGTAAGCAACTCTTGACTACCTCTAGCCAAGCACTCAACAAGGTTTCACTATCTCTAGCCAAATAAACTAATACACCTTGACTACCTCTAGATAAGTGTACCTCTCTCAAAAGCTTGAAGAGGCAAACTACCTACAACAACTTCTTCCGAGAATTTAAGCTACCTACAAAACAACTTCCTTTTGAGAAGAGTAGGTTTACAAGTTATAGAACAAAAGAATGAAAGACTTAACACTCCTAGGACTTAACACATCTTCAGTTGTAAGGAACAAGTCTTTGGATTAGTTGAAGCTTTGTTCTTGAACACACCTTGATAGGTGGAGACTTGCACTCAAGATCTGAACAATTTTGGGATGTTTCAAGAATGATGTTTCCCTTGGGATATGTTGTGTATATATAGAGGAGAGGCAAGGTGAGAGTGACAAGTCATAAACCATGGACCATTGGTCAAGATGCAGCAACTCTGCTGTTATGTTGCGATCTTCGTTGTTGCGTACCAAGACTTTCAGTGTAATGTTGCCTTTTTACGGACAGAGATCTGATTCCTTACACGTCTCTCATTTGATCTCTCATGATATCACAAAGTCTGAAATAACTAGACAACTATATCCCCCCGGCTAGTGTATCTGGTTCTTTATACATATTTGTCAAATCATCAAAACAATAAAAATCATAGCATAACTTATCAATTTCTCCCTTTTTAATGATGACAAACATCGAACTAATGCTCCCCCCGAGAACCAAACATACTTGTAAGTGATGTTACCCCTGAGAACTAGATCCCACTTGTTCTTCAAGGAATAGCAACCATATCATTATCCGAGGTTCTTCTCTCTTACTCCCATTACACATTACCAATCAAAATACATATATATTCTTTTCTTTCCCCCTTTTGGCATCATCGAAAAGAGGAACACAAGAAAGGACAAGTAAAAGGAATTTTAGCGGTATAAACTCTGAGCCATACGGCCAACACATAATGAACACAATCAGGAGCAGCAAAGCATATAGCAGGAGCAGTAAAGCATATAACATGTAACGACCCGTTGGGTCGTTATAGTCTTTTCGGCATTTTCGCCCATTCCCGAGTATTGATTAGCTCATTTTGACCCGAGGGGATCATTGGCATGCTTCCCGAGGTGTCTAGACCGGATTCGGGTAACTTTTGTGAAATATAGGCTTAAAGTAAAAAAAATATAGGCTTAAAGTGAAAAATAGTTGACTTTGGGGTAAACGAACCTTTTTCAGAGATCCGTCGATTTCGAGAGGTCTGGATGGTCATTTATGACTTATGTGTATATTTGGTTCGGTTCCCAATGCACTCATATGCATTTTTGGACTTGGGATAGGAAATGAAAATGAGGTATCGGGGGTTAACTCAGTCAACGAGACCTCCGTTAGGAATTCTGAGGCCACGAGCGCGGTCATAGCGTATTTTTGTGTGGGTCTGTGTATGTGGTTTGTGAGCTGACCTCAAAAATGGTTCGGGATTTTGACTGGGACTTAAAAAAAATTAGGGGATTCTGGTACTTGGTGCCCGCATTGGCAGCACCAAGGCCGTCCCAGCGGCACTGCTACGGTGGTATGTTGGTCGCTAGGGCGGCAAAGAGTATATTGGCCCAGACTGCTGGGACAGTTTGGAGGGCGCTATCCCGGCACCGGTGTTGCTGTGCCGTTACCGTCGTGGCGGTAACGGGCTTGTTATTTCATTAAATGTGATTTAAATAAGCCTTTAGACCCTCATTTATATCCACTTCAAAATTAGAGCTTTGGGTACTGTTCCTGGAGATATTTGGAGAATATTTGTGGAGTTAAACCTTGATAATCCTTTTACTATTCCATTAATCCTAATCATCACAGATTCCTCCTTTCCTTTAATAATCCCTTAGTAATGGAAGATGGATGTGGGTTTTGATGAACTTATTCTCTAGGCTAATAAATGATGAAATTGATGGGGTTTATGTTAGATTTTGATGAATCTAAGCTTGTTAATCATATATCTTCCATTTCTAGTATTGAATTTCGGAATCAAAGGGTTAGGGTTTATACTCAAATTGGGGGTTTTGCTTAAAATCAGAAATTAGACTAATCCTTGAGTTAAATCAGCAATTAGTGGTTGGGTTATGATCACCTAGTACTTAATTTGACTTTTTGCTCCCGAATTTCCCCTTTTTGCCCTTCTGGGCTCGTTTTTCCAATTTCTAGGGTTGGAATTGACCTAAATTGAATGGTACCAATATTAGTATCATTCTTCATGATTTCTAATCTAGATTTTGATTATGCTTAGACTACTTTGGTTCTGGGGTTCAGCGGAAAGGCAAGGCAAATGAGTAAGTTATTGGTGTTGCGGTTCGACCATCTAGGTAGGTTATAGCTTACCCTTGGTAAGACTTCATATAGCGAAGCGCATATTTAGATAATATTGTCGGAGATAGCATGTGAACCTTCGGGTATGAAGTTGGGTTGGATATTGCCTTAGGTTGGGCCCTGTTGTGTGTTTGGGGCTAGCCACCCCATTATTTTGTGATTAAGTGTTCTATTGCATTGGCTTGATGCCGTGAGTTGTTGATAGATGTTGGATTCTGTTTATCATCTTGATTATGATATTGTTTCCATACCCATTGTTGGTATTTGTGATTCAGATATATTGTTGGCATACCCACTGTTGGTATTTATGATTCGGATATATTGTTGGCATACCCACTATTGGTACTTGTGATATTGAGCATGATTATTGATGTTGATACATGCATTGCACACACTCTCATTTTCATGATACACTGTTGAGATACTGATGATATTTGATGAAACACTTTGATGAGCTGGGCTCGATTTTACTTGAGTGACGTGAGGTGGCCGATATCCGATGTTCATTCTGGAATTGTTGACTATGGCTGATATCCAATGTTAGTCGCGGAATCGTTGATTGAGTCAGTACGTGGACTCCACGAGTCCCCCGAAGTGGTGCCGGTGAGAACCCCCGTGGGCAAAGATCCGGGGTCCCGTCTGCCTATTGGGCAAAGCTCCGAGATGGGTGGCACTTAGACTTCATGAGTCACACTGGGTTGTGCTACCGAGACGTCGATATTTTCGTCCGGAGTACATGTGTACACAGCATATGCATTGCATTCATACACTATTGCATTGCATTGCATTCTGGCTTGATTTGAGATGTTTTGGTGTTGTACTTGTGATGTTGGATTCGGACTTGATGCATTCAGACTTGGCTCATTTGAGATTAGATGCTTTACTTAAATGATGACGTGTACTTGGATTCGATTACTTGTGACTTCTACTTGTTGGTTTATCTGCTTTATTATCTGGATTGTGTTAGCTATGCTTAGTCGACCGATGATACCTACCAGTACCGTTGCTTTGTACTGACCTACAATTGCTGCATTCCTTTATGAATGCAGAGTATCAGGTCGGATCCACTTCTGTGGCGCGTGCCTGATAGACGCTTTAGCTTTATCTTCGAGTTTTCAGGGTGAGCATGGTCGTCCACTGCCTTGAAGACGTCTCTATCTTTATGTCCTATTCATTCAGAGACATAGACACTTTATGTATTATCATTCCAGACTTGTATTATTTCCCGTTTAGATGCTCTTGTATTATTCAGACTAGACCCTTCGGGGGTGTTATTATTGTTTCACACTATTCTACTACTTATATATATATATATATATATATATATATATATATATATATATATATATATCGTGAGACTTACGTGTTTATTTTATTCCGTTACTTAATTTCATTATTTACGTATTTATTCATTTTTGGGTTGCGGGTTCGCTTACCGAGGTGGGAAGGTAAGTGTCCGCACGGCTTAGGCAAAATAGGTCGTGACATAACAAAAAAGCATTGCATATTTAGAGTAAATTCACGGAAAAAAAAAGTTATAAAAACAGTAGGATCAATCAGTAATCTGCATAGCACAAAAAAATTTAACCAATTGCAATGAGTATCAATGTCATTAAGAGAGGGAGTAATCAGGAGAGTGCTTGAGAGGAAAGAAGATGAGCTGAAAGAGCAGGGATAGGCAAGATGGGACAGATCAATTTTTCTTGAGGGCTTGAGGATCAGATCAATTCGGTCATTGGCAGCCCTTTGATCCTTGACTATTTGATCTCGTAGCTCCTCATTCTATTGCTTCAATCTGTCGTTCTCAGCCTGCAACGCTGCTACCAGTTCGCTATTTGGACCAGGTTCTCCTGCTTGCTTTACCAACTGAGCTTTGAGCAAGGCATTCTCAGCTTTTAAGTGCGCAATAACCGCAGTAGCCTTCTCTTGGGCTTCAATCAAGCTGTAGATAGTGGATTTGTTGCCCATTCCATCCTTCTTTGGCACGCATCCACATTCCTCCTATTTGGACCAGGTTCTCCTGCTTGCTTTACCAACTGAGCTTTGAGCAAGGCATTCTCAGCTTATAAGTGCGCAATAGCCGCAGTAGCCTTCTCTTGGGCTTCAATCAAGCTGCAGATAGTGGATTTGTTGCCCATTCCATCCTTCTTTGGCACGCATTCACATTCTTCCTATGTGGACGTTATGAACATCCGCTTGCAATCTACTTTGGGGGCTTTACCTGTTGGTATCTTGAAGTGATTAAAGACTTTAGTCGGGAAGAACCCATATGGCAGACCATGCTTTCCTTCTCTAGCATTTGCCACCTTAATCATATGTTTAATCAATATAGCGGGCAAGCTAACAGAAGTGAAATCGGCTAACAACTCTAAAAGGACCAGGTCCGTGATGGAAGCGATGCATGTCCCCTCAGTCCTTGGAAGCACCACTTTGTTTATGAACTCAAACAAAAGCTGATATTGGACCTTGAGTAGCTTCTTGAATAGTGTCTCACTTGTCACTGAACCCTCAGTCCTCACTATCATGCTTTTGAACCCCATCAGAAGCCTTTCCTCCAACTGTTTTTACTCCATTTCTGGGAACTCCAAGAATCTCCCCAAGTATTTCTTTATTCAATTCAAACACTACTACATTCACAAAGCATGTTAGGGTTGAGTTATCAGTGCATGCAAGATTGCAGTAGAACTCTGCTACCTTCTCTTTAAAGACACTAGGGGCCGGAGAGAAAACAAGTGCTGCCACTATTGGAAGTATACAATTTCCATCAGTTCTTTCATTTCTGGCCTCTCAATGATTTTAGGGTCAAAAACCCTTCCCAACAGTACTTTTTGATTTTTCAGATTGTTCTCCCTTCTCTTCTTCACATCTTTGTTTTGATTTCTTTTCTTAGAGGAACCAGGTTCCTCCTTAGCACATCCTTTTCTTTCCTTGGTGTGTCAGGACACTCTCTTTTTTTCCTTAAGACTCTTCACCTTCAGCAGATTCAACAGCTTCCACAACCAACTTTTTCCCTTTTTCTTGTCTGCTATTCCGGGTAATTTTCTTCTCTGCTGGAAACTGTTCCTTTTCCTTTTCTTTATTGGACACTATCATAACCTCCTCTTCATCAATCAACTTCTTTAGGTCTTCTTTTCTAACCAACCCCCTACTGCTTTTTCTTGAGCTACCTCCCTTGGTGGTTTTTTTAGCTACATCAAATTGAGCCTTGCTTCGTTGTCTCGTGACAGGTGTCCTGAAGACAGTGGGTTTTGAAACAATGTTGTTACTCTATTTCATGGAGCGAATAGCACTTGAACGAAGCTCATCATCGGAAACATCCTCTTGATCATGACATAGAGAACCAGGTTCCTTTTCGGAAGAAGGTTTTCCCCAAGGTACATGGATGGTAACAATTCTTTATTGGGAGGCATCTACAAACTCTACCTCTGAGGTACCAGGTCGCTCATTTATCTCACCTGATTTTGTTAAACCTTGATTTTCTACACTTATTGCCTCAGTTGGTTGGTTTATTAACATTGCTAACACCCACATTCTCTATGTTTTCATTTACACATTCTTCATTACCAACCAAAATTTTAACATTTTCAACCCTAACATCTGATAATTCTTTATCAACCATTACAAACGCATCCTCTGACTTTTTATCACTACTAAAAGAAGTAGGATTACTTGAACTTGAAGGAGCATTTTCGAAGACATCTCCCTTTTTAAGCATCGTTGTATCACCAACATTACCAGTATCACGCATGACACCTTGATCATTCTTTTCACCACCATCACTTTGTTCTTTAACATTTTTATCCTTAGCATCTTTAGGCTTACAAAAAAACCTCTGCCCCATTATTTTTCTCACTTAATTCTTCCGTGATTTGAAGGAATTGTGATGTAGTCATAGACCGATAGCTGTTATCTGAGTCAGACCTTTCATTTCCCTTGTCACTCAGACCGGGTCTTGTAGGGGAAGATTCAGAATTTTCTAGGGTAAGATTTTGGGGGTATTTAGAGAAATAGGAACCGTTGATTTTAGGGGTGATGAAATGGGATTTTGGTTTGTGGAGCTTGGAATGTCTGGGATGGCTCAGGCAGCACTAGGTCTTTCAAAGTTAGGTCTTTGGACGGTGAGCGAGTAAGATTAGTTTTAAGAGCAGTGGATGAGGAGGATTCATTGAGAGACATTTTTCCTTTTAATATGGAGTGAAAGTACATTTCACACATAGGGATAAGAGGCGAAGAAGAGAGTTTAGACGAGATTGATTTGGAAGAGAGAGAGTAAGAATTTTGGATTGAAGAAGAAGTAGAAGGGACTGATTTTGATTGGTTCAAAAATCTTTTCTCACAAGCTTGAGTCGTTTCAGGAGAGTTGTAACGTTAGGCTTTAAGAGTTTGAAGTGGAGGCGGGTAGCAATTAATAATATGACACTTCAAGCAATTGTTCATCATGTTAGTGCTGAAAAGACTACTAACCTCAACCATAGAGACTATGTCACGACCCAACCCCGTGGGCCATGACTAGTGCCCGAGCTGGACACCCACACACACCTATTAACCATAATCAGCATACAAACAACTTATATACATACACAGGTCAGTCGCCGTCTCAAACTGTCGTATCTATAAACATATGTATACATATCGCATATAAGCCGGCAAGGCTATCACAATAACCACAACATCTCAAGAAAACATATATATACACGCAGCCGACAAGGCTGCCACTGCGGATGGGACCGCCCAAAACATAAATCACACAGACATAGCCGAACAGTAACTATTCACAACCCACACATGTGTCTACAGACCTCTAGGAGTAATCACAGAACCATATGACGGGACAGGGCCCCGCCGTACCCCTGAATAAATGTACATATATACAACGAAGGAATCTGTACCAAAATATGGGCTCCGGACAAGGGAGCGCTCCAAGACAGCAGAATGGATGTCCTAAACTGGCGGATCACCAAAACGATCGTCTGTACCTGCGGGCATGAAACGCAGCCCCCGAAGAAAGGGGGTCAGTACGGAATATGTACTGAGCATGTAAAGCATGGAATACAGTAAACAGAATCATACTGAAATAAGGAGCATAAAAATCATAAGGCTTGCCTCTGAAACATAAATCATGCGTATCAATATCATATCCAGCCCATTATGGGACTGAGTGACATAAGTAAATAATCATCATGTACATATGCATGTATAACGTGTCCCGGCCCTCTAGTGAGGGACTCGGTAACTAAAATCATCATATACATGTACATATAACGTGCCCCGGCCCTCTAGTGAGAGACGCGGTGAATGAAGTCATCATATGCCATCCTGGCCGCCTCCCCCATATCATCATATCATATAACGTGCCTCGGCCCTCTAGTGAGGGACGCGGTGAATAATGCAGTGGAGTTGTGCACGAACACATGCCCTGGCCCGGGCCGCAGTGAAAGAAGTAATAACAGCTAGCACGAGCAGAGTAGTGAGAAATCATATGCATATAAATCATCATTTCAAACTCGATAGATAAGTAAGTAATCACGCTCGAGCATTAAAATAATAGTCATATTAAATCCGTTCTAATTGCCATTAGGACTACGTTAAATAGAATCTTAGGGATCGTAGACATGTATCAAACCATTCCGAGCCCGCCTATGAAAGTTAGAGCCATTATTCGTTATAGAACTTTCTACGAACATATCGAAGCGATCCGAGCCCTTCTATGAAAGTTAGGGACCTTATTCGACATAGAAGCTTTCCGGAACAAAACTCTTTATGCAACATTTAATAACCAATCATACAAAAGACATAAGAACCATAATACTACTATATTAAGAATGCTAACATCAAGAAGTGAATACGAATCGTATACATGCTCGGATCTTAAGAATGGAGCTAACCCAAGGCTCGTATTATATCTTACTTACGTCTAAGACATGCCAAAAGAAAGAGAGGGTAAGTTTTACATACCTCGTCCGCTCCCTATGCTAATCCAAACTTAAGTCTCGGGCTTCCCAAGATCTACAACAACGTCATTATATACCAAACATTAGCTATAGATACTTAGGATTCCACCCCAAACTAGCACTTTATCTACGAAATTTGGGGCAGCATTTCCCTATAAATTCAACAACCCCGAGAATTCAACTCGGCCAAATCATCAACAACAATACCAACAATCATATTAGCAACATCAACAATCAATTCAAAACGCATTCTAACGTTAGTAACTCTTTTCTACATAATTCGACAACATTCCATTTACATTCAATCCAACTACATACATTCAAGCCAACATCAACGCTCACACGTTCAAGTACCGATCCGAAACCATTCAAACAAGATTCAAGAACACTTCAAACAACCCGCACAATATTCAAAACAACCCAACCAATATACTACTTCACCCGAAACATCCCCAAACCCGAGAACAACAACAATAACACATTCCTCTCTCCCAAATTCATGAATTACAACAACAATCCACACGTTAACAATATCATTCTCATAAATATAGAAACTACACTCAAATCATGTTGGCTTCTAAAACAGCCCACAACAATTACAACTTCAACTTGAATCATTAAACTTTCATTATCATCATAGAATCCACAACAACAACAACCAAAAATACTAAATAAAATTTAGTTCACTATGTCATGCCAAACCCGACCACACACGGCTCAACATCACCATGCAAGACTTAATGAATTTCATCCGTTTCCACACACTAAAACATGTACAAATCATCATAACACATGTAAAAGAAGATTAAACCTTACCTTTTCCACTTAACTCCACAACTTGACTAGGGTTGTAAATGGTAGGAACGAATGGTTTGTTGACTCAAACAACTACTCCACGTTAATAAGGGCCTTCCAATTGGTTGAATTGCTAGAAGAAAATATTTTTTTGATCAAGATTTGAGGGCTTCAATTTTCGGCTACCATGGCCGAATGTGGCTTCTCTTTTTTTCTCCAAGTCTCTCCAAGGTTCTAAGGTGTGAAAAGATGATGAATGTGATTTATTTGTCATCTTTCATCTACATATATAATTAACACAAGTGGACCATGCCCCACACATGGCTTGGATCAATTAAATTTGGCCAAGCCATGGGTGGGAGTCCACCCCAAGCCACACGGCCAACTTGTGGCCATTTCATGAAATAATAACTTTCCTTAATTAACTTTTAACCCCAAATTTTCCTTAATATTTCATACCAATAAAATCATAAGCAACTTATGCCTTAAAACAAAATAGGAGGTCAAAAGTCTCTACCTCGTATCTCGGAATAGTCTTGTCCTTAGCTTATCATGGTTAGCTCGGATTATCCCAATGTACAAAATACGGGATATAACATCCTTCCCCCCTTTAGAACATTCGTCCTCGAATGTTAAACTAGTCTCATAAGGTCTTATAAGGATCTCAAGGGGGGGGGTTCCTATATTTCTATCACATACTTTATTCATCTTCTCTCTGACTCTTTCTCAAGTCATCTCCTTCCTGTTATTATTCCGCCACAATACCTTAACAAAAGCCACGTCTTTAGTACGCAACCTTCTTACCTGACGATCAATGTAATAAGGCCCAATATATCTCGGGCTAAGCTCCTCCTTCTTGTCGAATCTCATTACACTTTTCATGGGTGCCATTGTCAAGAATACCCACTCGCCAATCCGGAACCCTAAGTGTCGACGTCGATTATCTGCATATGACTTCTGTCGACTCTGAGCTGTTAACAACCTTTCCCGAACAAATTTTACCTTATCAATGACTTGCTGAAGCATAACTGGCCAATTAACTTAGTTTTCCCAACCTCAAGCCAACAAGAGGGTGATCCGCACCCTTCACTATCCTTCACGGTACAGTTACACTTATGGCAACTCATAATTCGAGTTCAAATTAAATCCTTGGGCTTTTGCCGCGACTTTTTCTTTAGCTTTCAACTGTTTCTTTAACCTCTTTCTCTCAAATCCCCAATACAACCCAAAAGCATAGGGCTACGAAAATTCTTACTCCCTTATGATTCTCTCATTACACTAGTATACGTGTCTTCGATTTCCTTGTATTGGCGATCGTTTCGTCAGTCGTTATTCCTTGTTGGCTTTCCAGTGTGGCCTTCTTACAATTGCAGTTGGGCATAGCTTCACGTTAACTGTTCATATAATCCTATAGCATATGCTCCCATGTTTAGTATAATTAGTAATCCGTGAGATGTTCTCTAATATCCGGTGAACTCTTTTATTTTCATTCACAGGAGCAGCGTCTTTTTATTTCTTTAAAAATTTTCAAACCACCAAGCATTGTTCCTTTTATTACAATTGTCAATCCGTTCCTGCTGCCTGCTGATACCTTCCTGATATGCCGATATGTTCCGAACTCTGGCTCTAAGCTAATAAATTTTCCCTTTTGGAGCAGGAGAACGCCATAATCCCTTCCAAGCCCAATATGTTCTTCCCCCCTTATTAAGGAGGTCCTAATACACCAATAGTTTTTAGGTATCCATCGTCTTCGGCACTTACCTTTCGAGAGTTAGAAATCTCTTAGCATCGTTGCACGACCTAATCATTTTTTATTTTACTTCTCATTCCTCGTCGTGGTCACTATCCTTTCGTCCCACTTGTCAAAGCCTGTTCTCCAACCCCACACATTCCTCTTTTGTTCCATACTACCACACTCTACCCCTTTCACACGCCTACCTTCGAATGTTTACCCAAATAGTCCCGTGTTTTGCCCGTCGTCTCTCTTGGAGGTTTTACTCGCTAGTGTTCCTCACTTTTCACTTGGTCCGACATTTTGATATCCTTACCTTCCATCTACTCACTCTCTTTCTTTTCCCAAATATCATTGTATTAGAACTTTCCAAGCTTACCCTATAGCGAAAATAGCATCCGCTTACCTGATAACGTTTGTCACTTTAACCTTACTACCCTGTCCGATCAATGCCTCCAATATGCCGCAACGTCGATTGCTGGGATACACATACCCGCTGATATAGCCATGTATGGGATATCCTATACACACGTATACATATAATTGCTACCATCTTGCTTACAAAATATTTCCAAACTTTTCCCAACTCACCCTAATTCTAAAGCTGTGATGCACCTTCTTTCTCTTCACCGGTCTAGTCCGTCTCGGCCTACGCGACCTCTTAAGGTTTCCACCCACTCTGTATATTCTAATTTCCCCTTAGGCTACTCTAGATTCCCATTTGGCTCTCCTGTGTCTGACTTTATAGGACTTTTAATACACTTCCCAGGGGGTCACCCATCCTAAAATTTCTCTCACTCCAGCACGCTTAACCTTGGAACTCTGATGAAATACAATGCTCTAATGCTAATATGATAGCGTCCACCTCACCGCATGACCTTCATCGCATAATCTGGAGTAAGTTGAAGGCTTGACTGATTTCAAAACGTTCTCATAACACATCTCCCTCCGAATTAGAAAAGGTCTCTTACTCTTCTGACTTCACAATTACTATTTTAGCCCTTTTGCAATCCTCAATATTAACTTTTCACCTATAGATATGACTACTTCCTGTCCTAAACTTCCAGATTCCCAATGGTGATGGACACACCTTGATCGCCGTTGCTTATAAATTCTTGGTTATCGGCCTTTGAATTTCTACTTGCCGCTATTAAGTAACAATCATACAGCCAATACACATACATAAAAAAAAAAAAAAAAAAATAAGGACTCATATACCTGTAGCCACATCTGGTGACGCCTCCTGATCCTGTCGGCTAGCCAAAGCATATATGCGGTTCGAGGGACCGCTAGAACTGGAGGCTCCGCCACGACCTCTACCGCGGCCTGCTGGTGTCGGCATACCCCGCCCCACAGGGCGCATAGCTACGAAGAGAAAAATGAACCAAAGAATCGACCCAAAGAGGGCCGAGCGCACCACCCGACTATCCCTATACGGGCACTCCCTCATAATGTGGCCTTGACGGCCGCAAGTAAAACAAGCACCTGTGGCGCGGCGGCATTCTCCCAGATGGCGCCTACCGCACTGAGGGCACTAAGGCATAGATGGCCTCGTCTGGCTCAAACCTCTGCTCGACTGCGAACCCGAAGCCCTGGAGCTCGACCGCCTCCCCGAATACCCCGTGCCGTCAAATCTCCTACCGCAACCGCGAGGGTGCACTCCGTGCTGGCTGAGAAGGATACCCAGTGTACTGCTGAGGCAGCCCGCCTCGAAACTCTCCCGAAGAGCCGGCCGATCTAGCCCTCTTGGGCTGGCTCCTATCATGATCTCTGTCGGGCTGACGCCCTCTATGTCGATCCTCCATACCCTGGGCATACGTCTGTACCCGTGCAATATCCATACCGGGCTGAGAAGCCATCACCATAAAGCTATCGACCAGATAACGATCTAACCCCATCACATACTGATGCATCCTATCGGTCATATCAGCTACAATAGTGGGTGCATATCTAGCCAACGAATCGAACTCAAGGATATAATCTCGAACGCTCCTACCATTCTGCCTCAGGCGTAGGAATCTATCAACTCTGGCTCGCCGCATCTCTGGAGGCGTAAAAGTGGCCCGTAAAGGCCTCCACAAACTCGTCCCATACTGCTGGAGGAGCATCCTCGCCCCTAGACAACTCCCACGACTCATACCAATTGACGGCTACATCCCGCAATCGATATGAAGCCAACTCGACAGACTTAGTCTCAGAAGCCTTAATTAGCCGCAACGTACGCTGCATCTATCTAATAAACTCCTGGGGATCCTCCTCGGGCTTTGACCCGTAGAACTCTGGGGGATTACAAGTCAAGAAATCACGGGCCCTCAGACTATCATGCCTGTCCGCATAATCACCTCCTAATCCGTGCCTGCGAGTCTGCCCCGCCACTAGTCTGGTCAGCAACTGGACCGCATCCCTCATAGCCCTGTCCTCCGCCCCTGGCTGGGGAGCTCGAGGCTCGGGTACTAGAACCCCGGGAGCTGGCGGTGGAGCCGCCCCCCCGGTCCGCACGCCCGCGCCGCCATGCTCCTCTCGATAGCGGCGGTGTAGCGAGCTCGCCGACGGAGCACAACCTCGAGCTCGGCCGAGTACGGCCCTAGTAACTATCCGGCCCGGCTAGTCTCTCCACTCTTTGTCGACTTGCCCTTCTGGGCAGCTGTCGCTTTCCTTGGAGGCATCGCTGTAAACATAACAATTCGTTAGGGAGGAGTCATCCTGATAATACAGCTCTATCGCACGATCTAGAATAAGAAGGAAAGATAACATCCTAAATGTCCTGTAGCTTCCTGTTTATAGATGTGGTGCACAACACACCGATAAACAAGACTCTACTAGACACGGTCTGTAGACACTCCGAGGACGAACCGCTCTGATACCACTTTTGTCACGACCCAACCCCGTGGGCCATGACTAGTGCCCGAGCTGGACACCCGTACACACCTATTAACCATAATCAGCATACAAACAACTTATATACATACACGCCGGGCCGGCCTCTCAAACCGTCGTATCTATAAACATATGTATACATATCGCATATAAGCCGCAAGGCTATCACAATAATCACAACATCTCAAGAAAACATACATATATACACGCGACCGATAAGGCCGCCACGCGGATGGGACCGCCCAAAACATAAATCACCCGTACATAGCCGAACAAGAACTATTCACAACCCACACATGTGTCTACAGACCTTTAGGAATAATCACAGAACTATATGACGGGACAGGGCCCCGCCGTACCCCTGAATAAACGTACATATATACAACAAAGGAATCTGTACCAAAATATGGGCTCCGGACAAGGGAGCACTCCAAGACAGCAGAATGGATGTCCTAAACGGACGGATCACCAAAACGATCGTCCGTACCGCGGGCATGAAACGCAATTTCCGAAGAAAGGGGTCGATTTAATATGTACCGAGCATGTAAAGCATGGAATACAAGAACGAGAATCATACCGAAATAAGGAGCATAAAGATCATAAGGCTTGCCTCTGAAACATAAATCATGTGTATCAATATCATATCCAGCCCATTATGGGACTGAGTGACATAAGTAAATAATCATCATGTACATATGCATGTATAACGTGTCCCGGCCCTCTAGTGAGAGACTCGGTAACTAAAACCATCATATACATGTACATATAACGTGCCCCGGCCCTCTAGTGAGGGACGCGGTGAATAATGCAGTGGAGTTGTGTACGAACACATGCCCTGGCCCGGGACGCAGTGAAAGAAGTAATAACAGCTAGCACGAGCAGAGTAGTGAGAAACCATATGCATATAAATCATAATTTCAAACTCGATAGATAAGTAAGTAATCACGCTCGAGCATTAAAACAATAGTCATATTAAATCCGTTCTAATTGCCATTAGGACTACGTTAAAGAGAATCTTAGGGATCGCAGACATGTATCAAACCATTCCGAGCCAGCCTATGAAAGTTAGAGCCATTATTCGTTATAGAACTTTCTACGAACATATCGAAGCGATCCGAGCCCTTCTATGAAAGTTAGGGACCTTATTCGACATAGAAGCTTTTCGGAACAAAACTCTTTATGCAACATTTAATAACCAATCATACAAAAGACATAAGAACCATAATACTACTATATTAAGAATGCTAACATCAAGAAGTGAATAAGAATCGTATACATGCTCGGATATTAAGAATGGAGCTACCCCAAGGCTCATATTATATCTTACTTACGTCTAAGACATGCCAAAAGAAAGAGAGGGTAAGCTTTACATACCTCGTCCGCTCCCTATGCTAATCCAAACTTAAGTCTCGGGCTTTCCAAGATCTACAACAACGTCATTATATACCAAACATTAGCTATAGATACTTAGGGATTCCACCCCAAACTAGCACTTTATCTACAGAAATTTGGGCAGCATTTCCCTTGTAAATTCAACAACCCCGAGAATTCAACTCGGCCAAATCATCAACAACAATACCAACAATCATATTAGCAACATCAACAATCAATTCAAAACGCATTCTAACGTTAGTAACTCTTTTCTACATAATTCGACAACATTCCATTTACATTCAATCCAACTACATACATTCAAGCCAACATCAACGCTCACACGTTCAAGTACCAATCTGAAACCATTCAAACAAGATTCAAGAACACTTCAAACAACCCGCACAATATTCAAAACAACCCAACCAATATACTACTTCACCCGAAACCTCCCCAAACCCGAGAACAACAACAACAACACATTCCTCTCTCCTAAATTCATGAATTACACCAACAATCCACACGTTAACAATATCATTCTCATAAATATAGAAACTACACTCAAATCACGTTGGCTTCTAAAACATCCCACAACAATTACAATTTCAACTTGAATCATTAAACTTTCATTATCATCATAGAATCCACAACAACAACAACCAAAAATACTAAATAAAATTTAGTTCACTATGTCATGCCAAACCCGACCACACACGGCTCAACATCACCATGCAATACTTCATGAATTTCATCCGTTTCCACACACTACAACATGTACAAATTATCATAACACATGCAAAAGAAGATTAAACCTTACCTTTTTCACTTAACTCCACAACTTGACTAGGGTTGTAAATGGTAGGAACGAATGGTTTGTTGACTCCAACAACTACTCCACGTTAATAAGGGCCTTCCCATTGGTTGAATTGCTAGAAGAAAATATTTTTTTGATCAAGATTTGAGGGCTTCAATTTTCGGCTACCATGGCCGAATGTGGCTTCTCTTTTTTTTCTCCAAGTCTCTCCAAGGTTCTAAGGTGTGAAAAGATGATGAATGTGATTTATTTGTCATATTTCATCTACATATATAATTAACACAAGTGGACCATGCCCCACACATGGCTTGGATCAATTAAATTTGGCCCATGGGTGGAGTCCACCCTGCCACACGGCCAACTTGTGGCCATTTCATGAAATAATAACTTTCCTTAATTAACTTTTAACCCCAGATTTTCCTTAATATTCCATACCAATAAAATCATAAGCAACTTATGCCTTAAAACAAAATCGGAGGTCAAAAGTCT
The DNA here is from genome assembly GCF_029784015.1 of Lycium ferocissimum. NCBI lineage: Eukaryota > Viridiplantae > Streptophyta > Magnoliopsida > Solanales > Solanaceae > Lycium > Lycium ferocissimum. Next base: position 47,927,509 of record NC_081353.1, on the reverse strand, counting down.
CTACCTCGTATCTCGGAATAGTTTTGTCCTTAGCTTATCATGGTTTGCTCGGATTATCCCAATGTACAAAATACGGGATATAACAGACTAGGTCTCTTGACAAACCAAAGTTTCGGCAAGTAGTCTTAATTATGCAATATCATGTATACTTTTGCTATCTTGAGACTGCCATTTATGTATACCTGTAATAGTATAAGAGTGAGTCAGATTCCACTATAAAACACTTTTTAGCATTATACCTTTTCTCTTAACATAGCCAACCAAGAAAAGATCAATTTGTTGAGCTAGCTTGATCTGGCACAACTTTAAACGACTTCTTTCACAATACTTCCCTGCTTAGTGCCTTGGGAAGATATTGCTGACCTGGTCCTCTGATGTTTGGCTTCAAGCGTTAAAAAAGAGAGACCAGGTTCCTTTGCCCTTCTGGAGATTAAGCTGCATTTTCTTCATTGATCTGCCTGTCTTGACTCATCAGGAGCTTTTGAGAAATTCTCATCTTCAGTTTTGCTTCATTCTTATACAACACCTCATACCTTGTGATCTTTGGTCTTTGTTAAATTATTCTTCATTTTCTCTATCACAGATTTGAGAGGCATTCAGTTGGTACGTTCCTCAAGCCATGCATCTAGAACACATTATCAGTTTTATAAGGGAAAATCTAGTCAACCTGTCGATGCCAAGAATGTGTCCCTTCTTCTTATTACTAAAAGACACACTCCCCTTTTGAAAGGCTATGAGTTAGAGGAAATCCTCTATTTTTGTCATATGCTTTTGATTGGTCACCAACCATATACCATTTGACTGCCTTCTCTTACTTCAGCCTACAAACAGAGTCACTTGCTGGACTTATAGGAACCCAATCCAGCTTGGGTCCCTTATAGTGGTAGAACGGGTGAATTAGACTTCTGTTTGCCCGTGCAGGCAGCATATTATTCTTTTTCCGAAAACTAGGTCTCTCTGTTCCAGATTTCTTTTCAAATAATTTTTTATTTTTATAAACAACTTGAATTTTGGCCTTGCATGTATCTTCACATCGACCTGTTTGATCACAGTGAGTTAGTAACCACTTTTCGGAAGTACTAATATACTTGCTATGTGGATTGTAGAGAGATTTATCCCTTTGACCTCTAGAACCTTCCCTCATTCTCGTGTTTCTCTTGTCCATAGAGTTGATCATCTCAGAGGAATAGGTCCATCGAAATGACATATCAATATCAATTTTTATCCTTTTTAAGTCTTCTTGAAGCTGTTCATTCCTTTCAAGAGCAACAGTGAGATTCATCTTAGTTTTGTTAAGTTTTTTTTCTACCTCAAGATGCATCTTACTGGCTTCTCCTTTTCTTTTGGAGGGTGCGTATACCTTCTTGTTGAGTAGACTTTGTTGCATGGATCTTTCACTAGACCTTTCATCAATCTTATCCTTCAAACCTCATCGCCATCTTCATCTTCAGATCCATATCTCAAAGATCTTTTATCAACAGTTGAGACATATGCTCTTTCATGATCATCTCCATCTTCAGATCTGTGACAGCTTGTTTTATTTCTGGCAATCTTGATGGCAGGATTCTTCTTCTTTTTCTTCTTCTTCTTCTTCTTCTTCTTCTTCTTCTTCTTCTTCTTCTTCTTCTTCTTCTTCTTCTTCTTCTTCTTCTTCTTCTTCTTCCTCCTCCTCCTTTTCCTCTTTAAGATTCTTGTCAACCACTTCACTTGTCTTCCACTGGCCATTGTGCTTTCTATTTGAGTTTGGTGATACAACAATTTGAGAGATTCTTTCTAGGTGTTAACCTTTTAGAAAACACCTGCTCTGATACCAATTATTAGAAGCTATACGTCCACCAAACAATGTATGAAGGGACCTGGTTATCTACCAGTTCCCTTATGCAGTGCAGAAAGTAAATGACACAGAATAAACTCCTTGCTCAAGGGATTAAAAACCACGACCTACCATGCAGGATTTCAACTCCACTACACTGAGCAACTTTCAGATTACAACCTATTGTAACCTAGGAATTAACCTCTTAATCCCTCACCCTTACAATAACCCTATTGTAAGCAACTCTTGACTACCTCTAGCCAAGCACTCAACAAGGTTTCACTATCTCTAGCCAAATAAACTAATACACCTTGACTACCTCTAGATAAGTGTACCTCTCAAAAGCTTGAAGAGGCAAACTACCTACAACAACTTCTTCCGATAATTTAAGCTACCTACAAAACAACTTCCTTTTGAGAAGAGTAGGTTTACAAGTTATAGAACAAAAGAACGAAAGGCTTAACACTCCTAGGACTTAACACATCTTCAGTTGTAGGGAACAGGTCCTTGGATTAGTTGAAGCTTTGTTCTTGAACACACCTTGATGGGTGGAGACTAGAACTCAAGATCTGAATAATTTTGGGATGTTGCAAGAATGATGTTTCCCTTGGGATATGTTGTGTATATATAGAGGAGAGGCAAGGTGAGATTGACAAGTCATAAACCTTGGACCATTAGTCAAGACGCAACAACTAACTTGCGTTGCGTTCTTTGTCGTTGTTCTTTGTGCCGATAGCTTTACAGCTATAATGTTGACCTTTGTACGGACAGAGATCTGATTCCTTATCTGGTCTCTCACTTGATCTCTCATGATATCACAAAGTCTGAAATAAATAGACAACTATATCCCCCCTGCTAGTGTATCTGGTTCTTTATACACATTTGTCAAATCATCAAAACATTAAAAATCACAGCATAACTTATCAATACTAAGACATGTTTTAGTCAAAGTGCACGTCCTTTTAGCAAATTCAGTGGATGTTTGTGTCAAACTGAAAAGTCGGTTTGACATCCATTGATTTGATATAAACACTCGGTGTGAATAAGTTTTTACTTTCTCCTATTGTTAATTACGACTTCTACTACAAGAAAGAAAGATAACCTAACAAGTGTTAGGTAAACATATGTTCGTATGACCAAATTAAGCAATTTAATCTTATAATTAAAAATTAAAGAACACATAACACTTGACTATAATTTAGTGAAAATATTTATATTTATATTCAAAGATACCGCTCCGTCCACTTTTTTTGTTGTTGTAACTATCAGTATATTACCAAGTGAAGAAGTTTACAACTCAAAAAGAAAATAAAACTGTGTAGCTTGGACAACAAGCCCCAAACTTGCATCTCATCTAACCCTCCATCACCTACTTACATCTGCATCTTTGCTAAGGATAAAATTTCAAATCTAACATAGAACTGGCTAGTTTACTATTAGTGTAAGCTCTTGAGTGAACCTCTTGAACAACTTGTCTCACCACTTGCTCAACTGATTTGGTCCTTGTATTGAAGACTCAAGCATTCCTTTCCTCCCAGATATGATAGACACCACATGCCATAGTCATTCTAAACACCTCCTGGCTAGCAGTCTTGCCTTTGACATGTTGTGTTGCCCGTCCACTTTTACCTGTTCATTATACTAAAAATAGGTGTCCACTTTTACTTATCGAGTTTGGGAAACCAAGACTGAATTTATTACTTAGTTCTTAATTTACCCTTATTATTAACTATAATCATTTCGCAATGTATTTTCCAAGACATTGAATTTACTATATTCAAAAGGTGAAATAGTAAACTTATCATTTTGTTAGTTACTCCTTAAGAAATGTGCCGAGTCAAATATGGACAAATAAAAATGAACGGAGATTGTATATATATCTTGCACTTTTGTTTGGTATAAATATTGAGTATAAGGGAACTTATACCCAAGAACTACTCCTCCGGTTCATTTTACTTGTCATTTTTTCTTTCTCTTTCGATGTCCCGTAAGAAAACATTAACTAAAAGGGTAATTTGACTAAAAATATCCCTATTTATTATTTGATCTCAATTTAATTCTACTCTCTTTTCACCACATTGATCTCTCTCCAAATTTATTGAGTAAAGATAAAGATGAAAAAAAATACTTAATTATATCTTGGTTTTCTAAAATGACAATTATTTTGGATAATTTATTTTTAGTAAGGACGACAAATAAAATGATCGGAGAGTGTACTAAAGGTGTACACGTGCCGATACACCATGACAATGGGATAGTTTTGTCCCCTTTTTAGCATATTTTGTGCTAATAATGGGATTGGTTTGTCACCGAAACTTATTTCGTATCCTCTTTTATAACTTACTAGTCTTTACTTTTTGGTTGTTAAGTGAGACTTTGAATCTAATTTTGTTTGAGGCAATTAGTGCAGCTACATCATACAAGAAAAATCAGCGGTGACTTTCTCTTAATCTTGTTTCTTGTTTTTCTTCTCTTTATCTTTTTTAAGGTTAGAAATCGAAACTAGAGTCTAAAGAAGTTTATTCTGAATGTTTAATTAACTTTCATTACGACTTTTAAAAAAGTTAATGGAGCAGACTATTCAAATGACGGTTACGAAAGGATTGAACTCACTTAATTAAATGAATGGTGGAAGAGAAGGAATGTTTATAAGGTGGAGTAGAGAATTTCATCTCTCTTATTAATGTCAATAAAATTCTTTGGCAGCAATAAGAAAATTAATATATTCAAAGGATAATAAAACATGGTGACGACTGACGACAATACTGTTAATAAGAATTGTAAAAGATAAAATGCAATAATGGAAATTTCCTCCCAATAAGAGTGCCGGGCTTAAGTCCTGGATATTAAAAAATCCTTGGTAGGGAGAGCTTCCCCCCGAATGGGGCACTACGCGGCGCGAATCCTAATATAATCGGGCTCCAATGTAGTTACCGGACACCTGGGGGAAACAAAAAAAAAAAAAAAAAAAAAAAAAAAACCTAGGAAGAGGTTTGTACAACATGTAAAGCTTGTGTATACTACACGCCTAAAATATACATATAATATACATACTCTATACACAACATATACACTGAAGGAAACTAGTTAGCCGAACTGAAGGAAAAAAAAAAAAAGTTTGGCCGAACTATACATATCCGTAACTTTCCCATTTATTTATATATCACACCTATTCTACTGTATGGGGAGAATTTTCAAAAAAGATATACAACCCAATATAATACTTTACACCCATATAGTTATATTTTTCAGTCTACAACCGCATATATATCTAACAATATATTTTATTTTTTTTTGCGACAATATTTATACAAACTTTTATGCATATATTTACCTTGTATAAGAGTGTATAAAAATGTATCTACCTTGCATAATAATGTATAAACGTGTATAACATGTTGCTAGTTGCACAAACAAATTTTTATGTAATTTCAGTTGCAATTTGTGTTTAAAACCAGTCCAAATCTCTATTAAATAACTTTAAATTTTCTAGACAACCTTCTTAAATTATTTTCAACAAACTAAACATCACTCCAAATTTCTCATGAAAATCGCTATTGAAGTTCAAATCCAATTCTTTAAACCTGTTTAAAAAGAATGATAGATTATCTTTCTATATGATTTTCACCACTCAAATCTTACCGAATCAGTATTCTAATCACGATTTGAACTCCAAATACAATAACATCAGATTTATCAACAAACAATTAAGATGCGGTTGGATTAATTAAAAAAGAGAAATAGGGCAAATGATATCAAATTAAGTTCAGCCGAAATTTGTGCTAAGTAAAACATTCGGTTTGATAAAAGTCTTTTTACACTTTAAATATTGTTACGAGTTTAATTTACAAATATTGAGCGTTAAAAAATGTGTACATCTGTTGAGCTGATTAAAAAAGAAAAGAAAAACATTACACAGAAATATCAAATCTCATTTTATGTGTCCAGATTCAGGATAGGGCATGCTAGTTTTCACACTGTGCGTTGTGCAACACATGTTTTCTACTTTCTTTTTCCTTTTATTACTATTGTTTTTCCAGTTGATAACAATTTCTTGTCTTTGTCAAAAGATATTCCATCTTAAGATTATTTTTGTGTGTATTATTAGGTTTTGAACACGAGGAATTAATACTTAGCTGACAAAGCAAAGTAGGTAGGTAAATATCAATTTTCACGTTTAATTTAATTAATTACAGAATTCAATTTTAAAGGATTGCTATGGAAAATTACTATACTTGTCTTTACTGCGGTAGCACCAAAATGAGAAAATTCTCCAAAGAGTGTTCGAAATTCAATATATATAAATAAACAGTGATTTTTATCTATATATAAAATAATTTCTATATAACAATATAATTATTGGATGAAGGGTATTCAAAATCCAAAAGTTCAATTTCGATAAGATATATATTGATATTTAGCACAAATATCATGTTTTGTGTCATTTTACATCCTACTCTTATGACTTTTATCGCTTAATTCGTGATGCAATCGTCGTATTTGAACTTATGTCGTCATATTTCATGTGCATAGGTACGAAGATGACGAATGATGGAAAGCTGTGCTGAAAGTGAGTGATTTTGGAGCTTATGACGATTAGACGAGATGAAGAGTCGAGGACCACAAGCGATGAACAAAAAGAGAAAGAAACTGAACTGAAGGCCCGCTTTTCATCCGCATCGCGTGAAGAAAGCGGACAAAAATCAATCCCCAGAACTATCACGCGATCCTTCCGCATCGCGGAAGGAAAGCGAGAAGCCCCAGAACCTTGCGCGATCCTTCCGCGATGCGGAAGGAAAGCGGGGTTCTGCGCGGTTTTCCCGATTCGACTAGGATTTGATTTCCTTATTTTTATTTCTACCCTAGACTATATATAGACGTTTTATTTTGCTGAGAACGTGTGCTGGGATTTATTCAAAGATTTGTAAGCCACCGTTCTCTTTTCTCTCTCTAGGTTTATTTTATTTTTCATCTTTTTCAACCCTAGGTTATTCATGAATTCTTTTGTCTATGATCGAATCATGAGTAGCTAAACTTCTTAATTCTAGGGTTGTGGCGAAAGACTTGAAAGTTGATTTGATGACAATTATTATCTATTGATTTTCCATATTTTGGGTTACTTATTTATTCTTGATCTTAATTGTTTGATTATCTGGCCAATAGTTAGACACTATCTGTGGTGCGCGAATTGAACTTAAGAAAGGGAATTCACGTACGTAATAAGAATAAATAGAGTTTGTTCGATTTAATCGTTTCGCTACTGAGGATAGAGATATACCCTTTAGCCCTACTTAGTTGAACACGGAGAAATAAATGCGTTCTTGTTACCTCTGATGACCATAGAGATATAGGCGTTATAGTAACATCTGCAAGCTTGTGAGTAGTTCGAGAGAATATCACAAAGTATAATTAACCCGTCAACTAGTACCCCAGGAAATAAAATAGGTGAAATTGTCTGAAGATCAACTGGATTGTCGAAAGCCATGACCCTAGATCTTTCTCTCATCTGATAATTCTTACAATCTTTGTCAAGATACTCCCAGTTACAAAAACACCCATCACAAATTATTTACTTTTCAGTTTTAGTTTAGTACAACAAACATCTTGATTTTCACTTTCTTGAATAGTTTCATTTGAATTTGAATTAGCTTAGCAGTAGAATCTAAGTCTCTGTGGGATCGATATCTGGACTTAACAGTCTATATTACTTGTACGACCACGTATACTTGCGTGTGCATTTGGGAGCAACATATATCGATTTCCCAAACTTGAGAATTATTATTTATGTCGTACTAGTAAACTTGGAAGTGCACGAACAAGTTCATTCTTTTCTCTAAAATGACTTGGTAGTGCAGTAGTGAAACATAAAATTGTAGAATTGTACGTATCATGTAGATGCATGATTTTACTTTCTTTGTATATAAATGTATATTTCAAATATTTTAAATCAAAGAAAGAGCACTTTTGCATCTGTCCGAACAAAATTTGTGAAATTATGTATAATTAGCTACTTAACGTAAAAACAGTACTGCTTCTTGAAGGAAAAAATATTGGAATTAAAATATATGAATTGGTAGTGAACATTGTAAACCGCCACTACCTTACCAAATCATTTGCTAATATCATTTTCTCTATGGGAAAAGAGATTTATCGATTGCTACAAGGCGGAAGTAGGCTTTTGTCTTTAACTTACAAAATTCCATCTGAAAAGTTGAATCCCAAGTTCAACATCAACACATCACTAAGGGATAAAAACCCGTGATAAATAGCGGACAGTAGTGATATAGCGTTTGTGTTTGACAAATAAATCACAAACTTCATCTTTTTACTTTCAATGAAGTCAAGATAAAAGATGAATCACATGTACAAGCTGAATTTCATGGAGAAAGGATTTATTAGGAGGTTGAAATATAAAAATTAAACACACGAAGAAGTCAAAGGGGATTCAATGTCTACTATATATACATAAAAATTAATTTTAGCAGTGTATAAACAGTATAATTTTTTAGAAGGGGATTTGGATGAACCCTCTTGGCCCTTCCTCCCTCTGCCCCAGGTACAAGATATAAAATTCTGAAAATATCTGTATATCGTGTAAACATTTAAGTCACTTTTGATATATAATTTAGTGATATTTTGGGGGTGAAAATCATTCACGTAATAAATGTGAATTTGATTCTCGCAGTCTCTTTTCGTTCTCATCATATACAGGACTTTTTTTTTTTTTTTTGAAAAAAAAAAAAACTCCATCACAGTGTCGGGTTATATGTGGATAGGTATCAATAACATGTGGATCAATAAACTCGTATCTATTTATGGCCTGTTTGGAAAGCCACCCAGGTAATTGAATTGGATGTAATTGGGTGTAATTACACAGTTTGACTTGTTTGTTTGACCAAATAATTATACAGTTAGGTGGGAATTGGGTGTAATTGACAGGATGTAATTACACTCTCCAATTCTCGAGGGGGTTGAGAATTGGGTGTAATTACACCCTGTAATTACACAGTTACTTTTTTGTTTATTTTAATTTCTTTTTATTTTTTATTTCTATTATTTTAATTTCTTTTGATTTTTAATTTATTTTTTATTTCTATTATTTTAATTTCTTTTGATTTTTAATTTATTTTTTATTTCTACATTTTAATTTCTTTTTTATTTTTACTTTTTTATTTTTAAAATGTATTTTTCTTTTTATATTATTTATTTTTCATTTCCTTTCTGCTCATTCCCAACCTTCTTGTGGTTTCATTTAACATAATCGTGTTATTATTCTAATTTTTGAAATTATACCTCTTAATAATGGAAAAAATGATGAGTCATTAACAAACTTGGCATATAACGAGTGACGTTATTAAAGAAGAATTTCATTGTGAATGAGGTTATAGACTTATATTTTCCCTTTCTTTTGAATTATTTACTTAGGTTATATTGGAACTTATTTATGTAATGTTGGAATTTGACATAAGAGTATTATGTTAAACTTTTTCTTTTGGATTTTAAATTTAGATTATATTTTCAATTTTAAGTTATTTGCTTTCACATTGCATGTTGTTTATTTTTCACTTACATTTGATGAATTTTTTGTGTCAAACATTTGAATAATGTTATGGCATTATATTTATAAATACCATTTTTTTGTCAAACATCCAATCCATGACGTTCTCACAAGAAAAGAAAAAAGTTTTCTTTTAAGTTTTATAATTAATTAAAATTAAATATTATTAATTTGAAAAATATATATCAATTATTTTTTAAAATATTATTTACAAATATATGATTATTAATTAATATATTTCAAGATACAATGTGTTATTAAATAACTAATTTAATATCATTTATAAAGGCAAATATTTTTTAAATATTAATTTTAAATTTTTTATAATTAAATTTTATTTTTAAATTAAACTACCGTGTAATTACACTTGTGCAATCAAACAACACGCTTGTAATTACACTATAATTACGTTATGACAAACAAATAGGTCGTTGTAATTACACTACTGTGTAATTACTAGGCTGTGTAATTACTACCCTAGTAATTACACCAATTCCAATTACCAGGTGGCTTTCCAAACAGGCTCTTAATTAAGCCCCGCACATATCATCTCATAATTTTATTATAATGAGGGAAATTTTAATGGTAAAGGTAATTGGAGTCCGAGGAAGGAGGGGTCTTTTTAACCCAAAAATTAACATTAAAGACAATCATGTGTCCAATAGGAAGAAGGAAGAAAAATTTGAACTATTTCTAATACGTTAAAAGGACATTTATTTGTTACCCTTTTTTGTTTTATAAATTACCAAATTGTGTTTTTGTATTAAGTGCATATATATAGTGTTTAAGTCATCTTTGTTTTATTTTAGCCTTGTGGAAAAGATTTTGAGGTCTATTGGCTAAAAAACCCAATGATTTAGCGTTGTTACATTGTTCAATGTTATTAATGGATTTTTTATTTTTATTACTACTTGTTTTCTTTTCTTTTTACTCCATAAATATATCTGATTTAATGTATAAGGCCAAGTCAAATAACATTGTTGGAAAAAAGAAAGAAACAAAATATATATACCATGAATCATGCATGATGCAAAAATCTACTAAGATATGTAAGTTGATAATTTAGGGTGCAAAACAGCTTGCAGTGATCATAAAATGTTGGAAACTTGCAAGGAAAAAGTTAAAATTAATTTCATCCATCCAATTCTCCTTATTGTAGCCCTTATTTTATGAGTCTTTATCGTGGACAAGTTGCACAGAAAAACACAGCATAATATTACAAAGATTAGCTAGGCTGGGTTCAACTAAAATTTTGTTAACTAGTTGCTCCACTTGGGTTACAAAACTTTTTTAACTTTGAAGATTATATAACTAGTCCATTCTTGATATGGATGCTCTTTTAGAGTCTGTTCGGAAAGCCACATGGTAATTGGAATTGGTGTATTACTAGGGTAGTAATTACACCGCCTAGTAATACACTGTATTGTAATTACACCAATCTGTTTGTTTGTCATAACGCAATTACTGTGTAATTATAAGCGTGCTTTTTGATTGCACAAATGTAATTACACAGTTAATGTAATTGAAAAATAAAATTTAATTATCAAAAATTAAAAATTAATATTTGAAAAATATGTGCCTTTATTAATGATATTAAATTAGGTATTTAACAAAACATCGTATCTTGAAAATATATTATTTAATAATCATATATATTTAACTAATATTGTAAAAAATAATTGATATTATATATACATATATATATATATATATATATATATATATTGGATGTTCTCACAAAAAAAATTAATATTTATAAATATAATGCCATAATATTATTCAAATATTTGACCAAAAAAAAAATATCAACTGTAAGTGAAAATAAACATCATGGAATGTGAAATAACAAGTCAATAATACTAAAGAAAATAAATTAAAATCAAAAATATAATCTATATTCAAAATCCAAAAGAAAAAGTTTAATATAATACTCTTATGTCAAATTCCAACATAACATAAGTAAGTTTCAATTACACCCAATTCCCACATAATCAAGTAATTATTTGATCAAATAAACACGCCAAACTGTGTAATTACATCCAATTACACTCAATACTAATTATCCGGTGACTTTCCAAACAAGCCCTTAATTTTGAAAAAGATAGATTCATAGAAACGACAAATTAAGATAGATCCATAGAAACGACAAATTGTGACAAAAGACTCCTTTTTAGGCCTCGATTAGTACTTATTGCTACCCATAGTAGGATAACAATGTACCAACTTTTTAATTTACTAAATTACTCCTGCCAGCCAATTAAAACATAGGAAATTTGAGGGCTTTTCTGTCTTTTAACAAAAACTGCACCCACTTGCCCTTTCCTTTTTCATTTTCCTTCTCTCCTCATGAATGGAGAAACTGAAGCAATTGGACTATACATCAATTCTTATGAAATTTCAATAGGATTGTTTTTGCTGAGCATCTTGTCAACTTCGGAAAACGAACAACTGCAGGGATCTAGACAGCCTATTTGATTCCATGAAATCATACCCTAACATACGAATAAACTGCAACTTTAAAAACTCATTCGTTGTTGCCCATTTCCCTTCATCCTCTCATTTTCTATTTTTTTTTTGGGTCCTTTTTTATACCACTCATATTTCATCGTCTTATTTTCTCTTTTTCTGCCTTCTTTAAGTCTTCTCCCTTCTCAATAATTTTTTTCATTTTCTTTGGGTATTGAAACAATATATTGGTGAAATCTAAAACTAAACTAGATCCTTGCAGTTATATAGATTTACAAATACAATGGAACGCACAATACTAAATTGGAAAGGAAATTGTAAATTTCCTCAAAAGGAAGAGAGAAAGAAATTGAGGGCGTCAAACAAGGAACAGGAGGGAAAGATCCTATTTACTTGGTAAAAATACAGAAAAGCCCTCAAAATTGCTCACTTCTAGTAAATTATAAGTGTTTTACTAAATTACTCCTAATTAATGCCCTTAAAAAAGAAAAAACTACTTAATGATTCTTGATTATAAATAAGGATAAGTTTGAAAGAATAAGATCAATTTCTTCTTGAAATCCTAAAACACCACTTATTTTAAAATAAAATAAAAAATTTAAAACACCACTTATTATGAAATTAAAGGAGTGATAAATAAACGAACAAAGACGTATCCAAAAAGAAAGATAAAGAAAGAAAAAAAAAGCTATTACGTAATTAATTATAGAGTCGAGGCGACACGAAGCCAAATCGTCATGTGAACGACTAATTTGTTCAACTACTTTGTCAGTTTGCAATTTTTTTATTTTAATTTTACAGATCAATGTTGGCAAAGAGCCGTGCTTTGACCGTACGGAGCACTACGTTACAAATTAAATGAGATCGTTGAAATATAAAAATATTAATAAACCGATTTCAAGTCATCTTTGTAACGTTGATAGAATTAATATAAAGAAAACTCGAAAAATTTATGTTATAAATATTATTATAATATTGTGATGTCTATCTTTAGGAGAAATTTTAGGGTTTTTTAGGGTTTGTGACTTTTAGACCAAGTCAATTCTCTCCTATAAATAGAGAGGTTCTCTTCATTGTATTTCATCCCTGATAAGAGAAATAAGAACTCTCCCCTCTTCTCTCTTTCTCCACAATATTCTTCTTGCTTGCTTTATTATTTTATAACACGTTATCAGCACGAGTCTCAAATTTATTGAAGTGGAACTAATTTTCTTGTTCACAAAAAATAACATACCGTCGGTGCATAATTGTTCGTCTTGACCGAGAGGCAGCAATTAAGGGTAAGTCTCGAAATCCTAAGGCCAAATTCAAGATGTCAAAGGTAATATCTTCCTCTGCTATTTTAATTGTCCAGATTGATTAACAAAGTGTAATTAAGTTTTTCAATGGACCACGGACAAGTAGACTATTATATCCAGGTAATATTGGTGAATCATAATGAGCATATTTATGACAGCATAACTCTATTATTATATCATTATCAAGTGATATCTCCATAATTCTTTGCCAAGTACAGTTCTTTTGCTGATGCAACATATAAGATATTCTCATCTGGTTTAACCTTTTAGTAATTTATTAAATTACTGTTTATTTTTTTGTTTTCAATTCATTTTGGAGGCTCACCATGACTAAGATTTACGTTTATACCACCCGAAGTGGTGATATTGCCGTAGTCTGCTTAAGACTAAATTATGCCTATTACCACCGGAAGTGGTAATATTTTTATAGGCTTGTTGTGATTATAATTGAAGATATGTTAGAGAAAAATCTCTATATTATATTCATGCCTCGATTTGCTCCTGAAGTAGCAACATCTTAGAAGAGGTTATAACTTATAAGCGATCATTTTTTGATGTGGTTAAGGCACGTTCAGATGATTATGTTCCATCCCTGAAGAATGAGAACTTTTGATAAATGTTATAAATACAGATCCATTCCCTGAAGTGAATGTGATGATATTTAATTATTTAGTAAAGATTATAAATACAGATGTGTGATTGGTTGTGAAGTTATCACAACTCACCTCCAGAAGAGGTAGAATAATTGAGAAAAAAAAATCTATGATTTACTCCTGAAGTAGTAAACTCAGAAATCTACTCTTGAAGTAGCAAACTCAAAAATCTGCTCCCGAAGTAGTAGTAAATCTGAAATTTGCTCCTAAAACATTAAATCGAAACTTACTCCTGAAGTAGTAAGACTCAGAAAATAAAGCGGATAAATATTATCCTATTTTTGTAAATGTTTTTACTTTGGAAACGAATTGTCAAGTACTAATCTTGGTTGAGTTTAGACATACTGGACCTAATATCAAACTATGGAAGTCGTAGGACAAAGTACATGCCGTTCAAATATATCGTGGTTGAAAGTGTCCAACCGTTTCAATTCAATATCTTGATATCAATTGCAATTCTCAAAATCCTTTGGTTTCAAACGTCAAATTTATACTATATTTGGAATTGGCTAAGGGTTTTATGTGTAATTTTTGAAATTGATATAATATCTATATTTGTTAAAAGGAAAAGGCATCTGATTAGCCTTATTTTTATTTGCAGTGGCACTCATAAATTGCCTTCTTTCACTATATTAAACAGGAATATATTTTTGTCCCTTCCCTTTGCTAGTTTGGTCATATTATGAGAACTTATTCCTGTTGATTATTAATTTGGTATTATATGCATGTTTATGGAAAGTAAGTTGTTAGCAATTTGTGGCGGATATAATTAGTTAACTAGAGATTTTAAAGTTGTCAGCATTCGGAAATTACTAACATGTCTTGGTATTACGTAACTTACTACTAAGGAATTGTTCTATATGTATTTTGGTAGTCTAGAAGTATCGGTATAACTTTTGACAAGTAGAAAAAGTTTGGGAAATATATTAAAGCGGACTCGTAGAAAAAAATGAGCTATTGAAAATTATGTATAAAGCTCATCTAAATGACCAAGTTTTATTCCCCGAAGTGAATGAAGAAATACCACAACACACCTCCCCGAAGAGATAAAATAGCAAAAGATATAGATGTTATTTTGTGGTATGAAGGTCATTGCCGCACGTACTTGTCGTACGTCAAATTATCTTGGATACTTTTATTATATATCATTCCAAGGCAAATGAAAAAGATTTTATAGAATATTTTCTATTATAACCACATTGATAGCATGATTAGTTGTTATTGATTTCCCCGAAGGAAATAACAAATTCATGTATTTTTCTTGATTGAGGATGTAATATTTCTGTTGTCACCGCTAAGATACAAAATATTCAGACATTAATAGCAAATCTCCCTGAAGGATATGTTTGAAATACTGAAGTTTAGAACTTAATGTTTAATCATTTATAAATTGTATTGTCTTTAGATGTCCATTTAATTACTATTTATTTCATGACACCAAAGCAGTTGTCTAACTAAAACTCTTTTATGATACCAGCAGATGTCGAGCAATATTTGGTAGTTAAAAATTAATGATCAAGGTCCGAAGAGCCTAATCATTTGTCTACAAGTATCATGACACCGGTAGTGTCCGAACAATATGTGATTATGGAGAATAAATTAAAGGCTCCTAAAGAGCTTATATATTATTATGTCATTCATCCTAGATTGTAATATTTGAAGGTGTGATGATCGAAACAAAAGTTCTAGTAAACCCGAAGTTTACTAAAGTAAATGACTATCATATTGAAGATTTAAATGATTGGAGGACTAAATATCTTCAAAATATCATAGTGGAAAAGAAATATGAATATGAAAGGTTACTCGATTTGTACAACAAATATAAGCATGATGAATTATGCCACAATAAACCAGAAGTTTATTGGTACAAAAATAATTCATGTCATAGTAAACCGAAGTTTACTAAAACAAATAGCACATGGCATGGTAAACCCGAAGTTTACTAGTATAGATAATTTTATCAGTTGGCATGAGCAATTTGGCCATCCGATTCAAATATGATGTGCAGATTGAATATTCGACATATATTGAAGAACTTGAAGATTCTTCAAGAATTTATTTGTGTTGCTTGTTCCCATGATGAGTTTATTATACTGGCTAATGTTGGGATTGCATCCCTAAATTCTGAAAAAAAAAAAAATATAAAAGGTGAATATGGGCCCGTTCACCTGTTATGTGATGTCTTAAATAGATGCATCGATAAGACAGTCATATGTGCGTTTATTGTCAACCTGTAGTTTGACATATGCAAAGTTACTTGCTCAAAAACGATTGAGTTGAGAACGCAATTTTCAGATTATGTAATCAAGATAATTCATCTTGTTAATGCTAGTTTGTACCAAGCTGGTTTGGCATAGAATGCCTCCGATAAATAGCTAAACCATTGCTTATGAGAACAAAGCTTCACGTGGTGGTCTGAGATATGATATATTGTATACAACATCATTTGTATGCTTCGGACCAATAAATTATGATAATTCTCCCTTCACAATTGGTTGGGGTTAGGAACCGTATATTTCCATCTAACGGCTTTTTTGTGGGGTATATGATTAATTAATCTACCATGATGCACAAAGATGAATTCCCCTAAAGAAGATGGGATATATGTTAGTTTTTCTAACATAAGGGGGAGAGAATAAGCAGCTGAGGAATATGTTATGATTTATCATTAGTGTGATCCTCATTCAAAAGATAATTCAACTCAAATGCCAGAAGCATTTACTGACCCAAAATTAATTTCTAATTTCAGCTGTAAAATGCTCCTATTAAATTCATGTCCCTGAAGGACAGAGTCTACAGCATGCATGAAGCGTGGTAGACTAATCGGTTCCAAACGCAATAATCATTGAAAAGAAAGAGGAGAAAATGATCAATGATCATTATAAGGAGGCAATGTGCTCTTGAAGAGCCTTCGACATAACACTTCATGAAACCTCATGAGAGGTTTAGGTACCTAAAATAATGAAAGTGATGAGATCTCAATAAGTTATGTCATATTGCGAACCGATATAAATGATATATTATTGACAAAATCTTTGGTACAATATAGCGCAATATTGTAAAAGATTGCGAGGATTTAAATTCTACGCCTATTAAAGCATGCTAACATAGAAATTATTATCAAGTGAAATGACGCATCTTGCTAAGCGTAAAGCTTATTGGACTGCAAATCCGGCACACCGAAGATATCACACCATTTTGATAAATATTGTCACTTGACAAAATTTATATGAAAATTCTGAAGAATTTTAAATGCACAAGCATATACAAGTTGTAGAAATTTATTCATAATTCTTATATGAATTAAGTTAAGCAAGGTGAACGCGATTTTATCATC
Source organism: Lycium ferocissimum (assembly GCF_029784015.1). Lineage (NCBI taxonomy): Eukaryota > Viridiplantae > Streptophyta > Magnoliopsida > Solanales > Solanaceae > Lycium > Lycium ferocissimum. Next base: position 47,910,384 of record NC_081353.1, on the reverse strand, counting down.
TTAATGAATATTTACTTGACTAAGGGCACAAATGACTCTATTTATCCTTACGTCTTTGTGAAAGTCAAAAAGCTGTCATATTGGTTAGTGCAAGTTGATGACTTGAGAATTATTGAAACTCTTGAAGAGTTTTCAAAAGAAATAGATTATCTGTCGAAAGAAGTTGAAATGAGAAACTTGCGAATTTTTGGTCTGAAGTGCCATATCTTTATGCAATTGATTCATTTATATATTTTGCTATGACTATGGAGGATTATAGCCATACGATGTTGTTCTACATGAGAGTCTAGTCATGTAAAGATAGCATCCGTTTATAAAGCAAGTCAGGAATACACTTGCAGTGATTTCAATAATATCACATACCATTGCAACTCTATCCAAAGACTGAAGATGCAGCAGCATACATAGCCCAACTAAAGAGAGGATTCATAAAAGCACAAGTCATGCTTCATCAAAGTTGTTCTTCACACACGAGCTCCAGAAGAATGGTGATATCAACGTGCAAGAGATTTGTTCGAGCGTTAATATGACTGATTTATTCACTAAGTCTATACCAACTGCAACCAAGTCTATAGCAACTGCAACTCTCAAGTGAAGATGTGAAGATTCAAGTTTTTGGATTGAAGTCCTCATCAGGGGGAGTTAATACGCGTTGTACTCTTTTTCCCTTTCAAGGTTTTTGTCCCACTGGATTTTTCCTTGTAAGGTTTTTAATGAGGCAACCAAATGGCGTATTATTAGAAATATGTACTCTTTTTCCTTCCACTAGAATTTTTCCCACTGGGTTTTTTTTTAGTAAGGTTTTAATGAGGCATATTATCTATCGAAATAGACATCAAGGGGGAGTGTTATAAATATTATTATAATATTGTGATGTCTATCTTTAGGAGAAATTTTAGGGTTTGCTAGGGTTTGTGACTTTGGCACCAAGTCAATTCTCTCCTATAAATAGAGAGGTTCTCTTCATTGTATTTCATCCCTGATAAGAGAAATAAGAACTCTCCCCTCTTCTCTCTTTCTCCACAATATTCTTCTTGCTTGCTTTATTATTTTATAACAATTCGATCTTAATGTTTGACATTTTTTTTAAATAATGGCGAGAGGTCTTATTTCTAGTGACACAATTCTAACTCATTTGTCAATCAATTACTCCCCCGTCTATTTTATTTGTCGTCCTTATTAAAATAGATGATTTAAAATAATTATCATATTAGAAAATCAAGATATAATTAATTATTAATTTTCGCTTTTACCCTTACTCAATGAAAACATAATGTTATTAATTAGCATTTGTCATAATTAGAAAACAATTCGATTTTATTCAAAGGACCAAATTCATTATTTTCTTAGACAATTAAATTGCAACTTTAAGAAGGAAACTACTGACAGAGTGAATCATTTTTTAAAGATAATAGGAAAATTGTTGAATTTCAGAGTTTACAAACATAAAAGAGTTTAGAACTATTGAACTCATTACCATTTGCAGTACTTATTACCATTGCTATTTAATTGTCAATAATTTGACTATATGCAATGATTTGATAATAACTATTGAACTATTTAATTGCTAATCATGTTTTTAATTTGACTATATGCAGCTTAATTTTTTAGTTCCTTTTTTATTGATCTTAAATGGGTATTTTTTTTTTCGTGTTTAACTATACGCAGCTTAACTTTGAGTTCTTTTTTGATCGATCTTAAATGGGTATTGTTTTTTTGGTGTCTTTAACTATATGCAGCTTAAACAACGAAATGTTATAGGAACATTAAATGTTATCTAGATTTGCTGAATGGGCGAGTATAAATTATAGGGACAATATTTTAAAGGTTGAGTTATTCTCGAAAATTGTTTTAGGTTACACAATATAGGAAATATTTATTTCTGTGAGCTAGTAGTGCAACAGCCCAGGCCGCAACAGATACTGTCCGCTCTGCGCCTAGATCCACAAGGCTTTAAAACACATCGCTAGAGTCTAAAACATACTTCTACCTAGCATCCTCCCATACGTGTTTTGTCGATGTGGGATTCTCCTAGTACCGGATATCTTAGTACTACTCTCGCCGAACACGCTTAACTTCGGAGTTGTGACGTTATCCGGTGCGTTAGTAGCTTTGATATCATCTGTAACAGCCCATCCCGCTAGTGATATTATCCGCTTTGGGTCTAGGCCCGCACGGCTTTAAAACGCGTCACTAGGGTCTAAGACATGTTTTCTTATATACTCATCATCCCTCCGGCATTTTGTCGAAGTGGGATTCTCCTAGTTGGGATGTCACAAGTAGCTAAATACTGCTTCGATGAAAGAAATTTCTAGCTTAATTCGATGTGTATATAGCTTCAATTCAACAATAATATTACGTATAATTCTATATAATAAAGAATGATCTAAATAATTCAAACTAGATAGGGCATCGTACCACTCGTTATAAAGTCTTATAGTTCAAAAATGTATATATCTTAAAGTGAATTCACTTTAAATTTATATTCTGAATTTGTCGCCAATTAAGGTTGTTTTATTTCTTAGTTCCAAAGTCAAAGAAATAAAAAATCCAACACTTGAAAACATTGATTAGCAATTAGATATAGTACTGTGGGATTCAAGTCGCTTTAATGGAATAAAATCCCAAGATTGGATAAACGTGGAGACATATTCTTCCCAATGTCTGCTTCATTATTTATCTTCTTTCAATAGTATATAACAAAAAAAAAAATCAAGATATTGATAAACATGGACGTTGAAAATTATGAGAAAGCTTATAATGACTACTTCTAGTTTTTTGTAAAGTCAAACCTTTGAATATGCTTTCTTTGATTATGAATTAAAATAACTATTTGATCTTAATGGTTAAGAATAATATTTTTAATTGTGTAAACGTTATAAAAATATTTTCTACACCTTTATTATTATTTCACACATTTAACTGGAACATGAAGGAGCTAACTTAGCAATAATATTTTAAAATATAATTATTCGTTACATCAAGAAGAGAGGAAGGAGAAATGAGAAAGAAATCTACGCTACTAATTAAGCTTGAACCCTCCACCAGTCCACCTCAATTATGAAAGACAAGTATAAAGCTCACCATCACCAATTGCTAATTTTCAAGTTCGTGATATTATGTTCAAATTACGACCTAAGACGGTAAAACAATAATTTTTAGAAGCAGTAATTTAAGAGTGATTTGCATAAATAAAATTTTCCGGTGCTATCATTTAAATTTTTGACTCGTTAAAAAAGATGTTACAAATATAACTTTTTTGCTAGAATCGGGAGCAAAGTCTTGGCAAGTCATCATGATTTCTTATGATATTGGGTAAGACTTTCTCTAACAACAGGTTTGTATAACCTAAAAATTGAGGGAACATTTAAATTTATTTAGGGGTTTAAAGGATACATGATTTGTTTTGTAATTGAAGATGAAATAAATAATTAATATGAATAAACGTGATATTGAGCAAATAAAATGACTGAAATAAATAATAATTGAATGATTAAGCCTGGGCTTGATGTATCCTCGGAGTAAAGTCCTTTGATGAGCTTTATCCGGTGTGACGATATACAGCTATATTACGGAGCAAGAAGAACGATTAAAGAAAGTAAATTTTTATAATAAGTATAATTAGAGCTTGGAAAAGTAAAATATAGACGGTTGTATTCAATGTGTCCCTTTTTTCAGAACTCTTCATCTGCCTTTTATAGTACAAATAACCATCTCCTTAAGCGGTGATTACATTTTGATTAATAGCAATAAAGGCTAATAATTATGGTTTAATGTTGAATTGTAATGTCTGTTACGTACATAGTCGGTCATGCAACGTTACTCTTTCATTAATGACCCGGTGCCACTGCTTTTAATAGATTTGCTCCGGTCACCACCAGCGCTCTTCATCCCTATTAAATGAGTCAACTCATATTGTTACATCTTCTTCTGCCAAGTGTTTCAATACCATTTTGCCACGTGTCAGGCTCTATTTTGGCTTGTATACAGATAGTCCCCCCACTCTCCAGTATAATAAAGTGAAATCGGAGAGTGGAATTGAAAATGTCATCAGATCCATCATTTAATGGCGGGAAAACAAATCGACTACTCGATTCATTCAAAAAATAACTGCCAACTTTGAAGTTAATACACCTGTTGCGAATCGCCGACGACCCTTCAATCAACAGGATTGACATAAAGCTGCCACTCATTGGAAATTGTGCCCCTTTGAATGCCAAACGTTCCATCTTACCCACTAAGATTATAAATAAGGCAAGAAATCAACCACCAAACTCATTCAAATCTTCTCCATTCTTAAGCAAAACCTCTTTCCTTCTTCAAAAGCACTTCCTTATGGACTCAAATCTTTTCCGTCTTTGCCAATATTTCAATCATGTCTTCTCTTACTAACAATCCCTCACCTGGAAGTCGTTCTGGAAAAGCTCCAGTTTTTCCTTTAAATCAAGAGATTGATTTGAATTCTCTTGCCGTCGATATTCTTCCTGTCGGGTTTAAATATCATGATGATTTTAGTGTTGTCAATCATCATCAAAGTGTCGAAGAGAATGAGTCTTTTATCACCGCTGATATTATCCCCAAAGTTCGTGCAGATTGCAATTTTACTCTCGAAATTGCAATCACTGCGGTTATGATAGGACTAAGATGAATCATCACTCGGATGGTTTTTCCATAGTTTATACTTACCCTTTCACGATAGGCTTCAATCTTCCCATTCCCCAAATAATTGAAGATTTATGTCGCCGGTATCGTGTCTGTGTCGGACAAGTTACCCCTCAAATCTGGCGCATTGTTTATTATATTCAATTTTTGGCTGACCAATCCGGAGTTCCTTTCACCATTTATCATCTGATGCACTTATATGCTCCTCAGGTTTTTCGGGGAGGGTTAGTTCACCTTTACCCCGGGGAAAAGCACAGCCTAGTTAACCCGGAGGACGATTTTGACCGCAGTTGGCTCCACAGGTTCATCATGATTCTAACTAGTTATCTCCACTGGTTTGAGCTTGAGCCCTTCTCGGAGGCTTGAAATCCCACTCGTGAGTCTTTATTCTATTTTTTTTTTTCTTTTTGTCATCGGGAATGATATCCATCCCGCTTTTCCTTTATCTTTTTTTTTTTTTTTATATAATATCATCGTACTTCGTACTTCTTTCTTCAGCGGTTCCCGTTGAGCTGGAGCTTATAGTCGGGATTTTCGATAGAGTGGTAGCATTATTGCATGCTTCTCCCAATTTGATGCACTCCTGGAGGAGTATGATATCTGATTGGTGGAGAAGGAAGAATCACGGTGAGATGAACTTTCCCTACCTCCTTTTCCTTTATTTTAGTCTCTCCTCTCCTTTTTAAATACTTTCGTAATTGCAGCTCTTTCAGTTCAAAAGCTTATTCCCGTAGAGTCCATATGCAAAAAATTTCCCTGAAAAATATTGTAAATGTTGCTTCTTCCAATCGGAAACGTACCCAAAAGATGCCTTTATTTCTCCGATGGGCATTAGTTCCAGGATCTGCAGCCGTCGCTTGCTTATGGGATCTTAGAGCAAAGTTTAACAAGATGCCACTGCTGGGGTAGTTCTTATTGATGATGATGAAGAGACGTGAGCCGATGCTGCATCGAGTCCATTGCTTGGTGATTACAACAAAGCGTCCGTAGAAGTCAAGGCCCCTCTTGTCAATGAACGTTCAAAAAGTCCTACTCTTACGGTCGGTGAGCCATCTCAAAGGAGCTTTGTTCCTCCGGTTGAAATAGGGACTTCGGGTTCGTCTCCTCGTCCCAAGCCTCCGGTTGCTAGCCTAGAAGCCTCTTTGGCACACCTCGCTAATCTGTTTCTTCAGGTACCTAATCCATCATTTCTTCCGATCTTTTTTCATGCCAGTCCCCAGTATCTTCGATTAACCTCTTTCAAATTTATCTTTTCTAGGGTCATGTTGCTGCTACTTCTACTGTCGAGTTTGCACGTACACTTGCTCCTTCCCGATGGGAGATAAATCTTCAAGAAGATAATGATTGCCTTCGGGCAGAAGTAGAGATATTGGAGGCTGAGATTTGGGACTCTGATTCCTTTCAGGCTTCTCTGAGAATGCGTTTGGAAGACGCGATCCATTCATTACGGGATCGAGAAAACTCTTTACAAACTCTGACTTCCTCTTACGTGGGATTTCAGAACAAAGCTGCGCGTCTTGAGGATGATTTAAACAACATTCAGGACCAGCTTCTTAGTGTTGAAGTTTCCCGTGATCGTTTGAGGGCCCGGTGTCAAAAATTGCGACTCCGTCGTGATCTAGCCATTCTTGAGACTAGGAAAAATGCACTCAAAGAGGAAAGTACTCCTGATTTGATCTCCCAACGATGCCTCTTGAAGCAATAATTGATTTGGAAGTCGAGATGGCTCTAGAGGACATCCAGGACCCTGAGATAGATGAATCGGGAAATGAAGATTCCGGATCTCCTCCGGCCGCGGGGATTGCCCCTGACATTTAGCCCATGTACTTGTTCTAAATAGCAGCAATTTCATTTTTTTTTCCTCTGTGAATGCTTGATTATTCTTCTGTTTCAGTTACAGAGGAGTAGATCTCGATGCTCTTCTCGATATGTCAACTGATGAACATCTTAAGCTATATAGGAGTAGATCTTGATGCTTCTCTTGACATGTTTACCGATGATCTTTTTAAGCTTTTCCTGCTAGTCCTTGTACAAGGTTCCAGAGAGATTGCATGAGGAAGCGAACCGCAGACTTAATCTTGTTTAAGAGGTTGTTTTCAGAAGTTGTATCATTTCAACATTGCCTTACCATAGTCACATAGAAGAAATTTTTCATTCTTATTTCAAGGATAATGGATGTTTTAAAGTAGCAAAAGAACTTTCACACCCACTACCGGTGTTCCGGTAGCATTTAATAGATGGCTTTTGTTTCTAGCTAAATTAGCATGATTTCTATACTTTCGAGGCTTTATTATTCTAATGCAACATAGACTTAACGTAAGTGTTTCTTACCCGGATGCGTCATTTCCCGAAGGTGTTTCCTTCACTGCTTTCACATTTTGCGTAATAATTCTTCGGGTGAAGCCCTTATTTTATTGGACTCCAAAATAATTTTGTTGCTTAAACGGGGTGAACTATTTACCATTATTTCAAAGTTTATCTCGACAATCTTGGACTCAATTGATTACGAGCATGACTTTTTCAAGATTAAACACCCAAGAATTTATTCAAAAACTTGGTTTAATCGGGTTTTCGTGCACAAGTTTTTTCCCCCCTTCATTTATGATTTTACTGACCGGGAATAAAACATCCGGTTCAGTTTTCTTTGAATAAGGCCTTATTATTATGCTAATGAATCAGACGTCTCCGATTCATTTAGGCATTATTTGCTTTGAATGCAAACTTTTCTCTTCACATATTACTCGAAAATGATTAACCATTCATTCAATGTTTTTGGCTGAAAAATGGTTTATTTAATCATCACAATTCTTTCTTTTCTGCTATGAGTCTAGCAATTCGAAACAACAAATTTATTAGTAAATTTATTGCAATTCATATATTGATTTTGCATCTGGTACATAGGCCCCAGTTCTTAATAATTGTCTTAAAAACATTTGTTAACACGACTCTGAGCCTAATAAAGCTTTTTGTAGCCATTCTCCGTGGAGGCTTGTCTTAGAATTTTCATCAAACTAAACCTTTTGATCATCATCCGGAGCAAGACGCTTGTTGCTGCCTCATTAAAAACTTTGCCGGAAAGACCCTTCTTCAAATTTTTAGGGATAAAAACCAGACGAAGGAAAAAAGAGTGCAGCACGTGGTTCCTTTGGATCTCCGAATCATTATTATGTTCTCCCTTTGTATCCGGGGTCCATCTTTCTCCGTTTTAATCGTGAAGTTCCAGAATTAGCCCTTTGATCCGTATTTTTCCTCCGGGCACTGTCTTTCGTTAGGCTATGTCCTTGTGTCGGTCTCTATTATTCCTGCAACATATAGAATTTTATTACAAAACAATTTGTTTTTAACTTAAACTTACCTCCTTGCGATTTTGGCACAAGGACATCTGTGTGCTTTCTGCAATCAACTTTTTTTTTTTTAGCTTAAAGGTTTCTTTACCGGTCATTCCATTCAACAAAGCTTCTTGTCGGAACATGAAATGCTCCCTTTGAATACGAAATTCCAGACGCTTGCGTGAAGCTGATACAACGATGTTTGAGTCTTGAATCCATGACTTCCCCAATATAACCTTGAAACCCTCATCATCATTGATTACTCGAAATTCTACCTTACCTTCTCCACCTTCGGTGGCTACTATTAATTCCACAACCCCGAACTAAAATAAGCTAACAACTCCTTGCTCAGACAATTCCATGTCTCTCATTTCAATTAACTGTTCTACAACATACCACTGAATAAAATTCCTTGTGCTTCTCGGTGTTACTACCGTTCCTGAGATCACAATACCATTGATCAACGCTGAAATCACTAAATCATTCGGGCGAGGCAAAATGTTCTGAGTGTTTTTATCCTCTCCAACTTCTTCTTCCAACTAAGTAGTTTCCTGTTTGAGCACTTCCGTCCTCACTACTGAAAGTACCCTTTTTGGTGAAAGTTCTCCCTCATCCGAACTTGACTAATCAAAACAATCAATATTTCTTAACAAAAATCACCAAATTCTAAGCATGAGCTCCAGGGACAACCCGACGCCTAGGTGTACCTTCTTTTTTTATTTCTGTTCCTAAAGGGCAACTTATTCCTTCTCTGATATTGCTCCAGATTGTCCGGGCCCATCAATTATCATATTGATTTCATGACGAGGCTTAACTTGAGGTTCTTTCTTAACCACATCCCTGTGCTTTCCGTAATTATTCTTAGCCTTATCACTTAAGTATCCATCCTTTAATGGCTGAGCAACCGCGACTCTGAGGTTTCGGCAATCAACCGTCCGATGACCATGAGTCCTATGATAATCACAAAATAGATTCATATCCCTCTGGCTTGGGTCCGTCCTCATCGACCTGGGTTTCTTTGCGCCTATCTATCACCGCAATTAGCTCTACTAGATCAATGTAAAAATTATATTCTGACAACCTCGGGTTCTCAATTTTGTTCGTAACTGAGTCAACTGTTTCCACCTTAGGCTGCAATCCGCGTCTGTTCTGACCAGATTCGCCCTTTTTATCCGGAATCGATCTCTTATAATGTCAGCCCCCGCTTTATTCTAGTTTAGACCGGGACCTTTCATGTTGACCATATGGTTGATATCTGTCCTTTCCAATTTTGGAATCAGATTCATTGCTTCTTCTTGGTTTGTCATAACTCTGATTTCTACCGGTTGAACCAACTGCCAAACACAGCTCATCATCCTCCACCCGAATTTTTGACTTGTACCTGTCACACCCCGACCTTACTGGGGTGTGATGGGCACCCGACCCTCCTCAGAGTCGAGCGAACCCTTAAACGTTCGCGTTACTAAAACCTGTCATTTCGAAAAATTTTAAGAAACATGAAACTTTTCAAACAATAATCATTATCTGAAAATGCATACTCTTTTAACATTTACAAATCATCCGCACTTCCCGACGCGCTATCCACAGACACCGGGACTCGCAAAGTCTCTAGGATATACGATACATACCGACATAAGTACTCGACCTGGCAACACTCCGAACTGAGATGGAGCTCGCCAATCCCACTGAAACAGCTCCTAGCAAAGTCTTTTACTCGCCTGGGTGTACCTGCGTGGCATGAAACGCAGCCCCCGAAGAAAGGGGGTCAGTACGAAGAATGTACTGAATATGTAAAGCATTACTGAAGCGTATATCAGAAAAGTACAACAGAAAGCAAGTTTAGGTTACCTGACATGAATTAAATATTTAAATAAAAATAGTCCCTTCGGACGGCCGCTTCCGGCCTAATAATAATAACAATAATAGTAATAACAATAGTAATAACAATAGTAATAATAATGATAATAGTCCTAGTAATCCCCTTCGGGTGTGCCGGTTCCGACATACGTCTATCCTGGCCCCTTCGGACATGCCGGTCCCGGAATAAAATGATGGCCCCGCCGGGCATGCCGGTCCAACATACGTCTATCCCGGCCCCTTCGGACATGCCGGCCCCGACATAATAATCCTAGCCCTTCGGCATGTCACTCGTGGCATACGGCTACCCCGGTTCCCTTCGGGCATGCCACTCGTGACATAATACTAATCCTAGCCCCTTCGGGCATAATAATAATAGTAATAATAATAATAATAAAATCTCACACCCCCCCGGAGTGGTTTTGGAAAATCGAATAATAAGATATCGCACTCCCTTCGGAGTGGTTTTGAAAAGTTTTATAAAATATCACACTCCCCTTCGGAGTGGTTTTGAAAAGTTTTATAAAATATCACACTCCCTTCGGAGTGGTTTTGAAAAGTTTTATAAAATATCACACTCCCTTCGGAGCGGTTTTGAAAAGTTTTATAAAATATCGCTTAATAGTTAGGGCAATAGCCAAAAGTTTTCCTTCAATTGGTACAAAAATAAGTCAAATAAACAGTAGGCGGAGATCCGGGAATAGCGGGTCCGCCCTGAGTCAACGGAGGTGGCGTACTCGAATTACATATACTAAGCTTAATGGAGTCATTTATGGAAGTTTCAAGGCGATTCGATTACATTCCTGCAAGTTACGGACGTTTGAGCATTTTTCCAACAAGATATAAGGATTCTAGTTCAATCGCACTGAATGAATAGTGCTCGATTTCAGAATCGAATTTCGATGAACAGAATAACCCCCGAGGCTCAAATCCAAACCTAGTACACCTAGGACATGCCAAAAGAAGGGAAGGAATAGCTTTACATACCTTTTCCGCTGATTACGCCTCTCCAAATTCGATTCCCGTTTCGCCCAAAATCTACAAATGGTCGCATTTACCAAATATTGATTAGAACGTCTAGAAGTTAAATCTTAAAGTAATACTTGCTACCGAGATTTCGCAAAGATTTCCCCACGTAAATACACCATCCCCGAGATTCTAACTCGGCCAATTTTAATCAACAACAATTCCGGGAATTCAACCCGGCCAAACTATCAACAATACTAACAATTGTTCTAGCAACACTTCAATATGCAATTCAATTCAATTCCAACAACACCATTATTCATAACAATATTTTCCATAAACATCCCACACGATGTTTTTTTTTCTCAACATACAACAACGAAATACACTTTCTTCCATCCCGGTCAAGGAATATAATCTCATCAACACACCAACGATGTTAGATGCCATTTTTATACGCATAAATCAGCCCATCCATACGGCCACAACATGTTCAAAATGTACCATAAACACAACAACTATAACACAACACTTTATGACCTTTCCTTCATAACTATTTTCACTTTTCCGGCTTGCTAGGCCTTCCAATAAATTCAACATAAAAGATGAGATAAATAACATACCTTATATGTGAAGAAACTCAGCCGCATCAACCCTTTTCCAACACCAAGCGTAAGCAAAAGCAAGAACAATCACCTTTCACGACTAGTTTGGCGTAATCTTGTCAAATTCTTGATTTATTGGACTATAATATTTGGGAGAGGTGTAGAAAATTTTCTAGGAACTTTTAGAAGGTTAATTTGCTGAAAAGAACAGATTTATGGGGCATTTATAGGCCCCCTAGGTCGGTTTCACCGACCCCCTTGTGGGGCCCGCGGAGCTTCTCTTTGTTTTTTTGGCAGCTTAAGGTCTGGTTACTAAAAGGGTCATAACGTTTGATCCCGATATGGTGTGAGGTCCCACGACCTACCGTTGGAAAGCTATTTCAATTATCTACAACTTTCATTCTTTGTGTTTTTCCAAATTCCAAACGTATAATAGCGTTTTGGCCCCTCCAAGTCGTGTCATCCGAAAACGTATCTTTAAATCATCCTTTTGGAGAGAGCTTACACTCATTTTTGGCTTGTGGGTCCTTCTTAGGACTTGCTCAACTCCACATGCACTACCCATATATCTCTTCATATATATTTTATAAAGTCCCGACATGTGTGCCCCACCTTAACTTATGGTTACGAGGGCTATCATCGAGTGATCACGTTAACCGATTTACTTCCTACACTCTCCAAAATCCATATATATATATATATATATATATATATATTCTTATGCTCATATAACATAATCTTCATCCCTAACCTTCCTCAATATTACCATGAACCATTTAGTGAATTTTCCTTTTTGCCCTTGACCTTTCTCAATATTTCCACATTAATAATATTCATAAACTACTTGCACATTAAAATAATTTTTTTTGAAAAATGATCTTGTCCTCGACATTCCGCAACTATCTCGAAATATCCGGCATTTAAATGCGGGCTATAACATCCTCCCCTTTAGAACATTCGTCCTCGAATGTTCAATTGACCTTATGGGCGTCATAATGCTTCGGAGGGTCTCTTTTATAGCTTCTTTCCTTCATGCCCGTTTCTTATTGTCCGCCTTATCTCATCGTGGTGAAACCACTTAGCCCTTTTATACCGTAGCTTCGACTGCTGGGACTCACATGTCCACAAATACAATCATATATGGGATGTCCTACACCTTTATATTTATATATAATTACTATCGCCTAGCCCATAAAATGCATCCAACCGCCGTTCAAGCCTATTCTAATTCTAGGGGCATGGTACACTTTCTGTTTCTTCACTGAGCTAGTTTGCCTCTACGCGTCTTCATATGGCTTCCAACCATTCCATATGATCTAGTTTCCCCCTTAAGGTACTCCAATTTCTCATTTGTCTCATATGTCTAAATATGTAAAATTTCTTGTAACTTCCCAGGGGGTCACCCATCCTAGAATTGCTCCCACCTGAGCACGCTTAACCCCGAAACTTTGCTGGAATTCGATGCCTTAATGCTGATATTTTCACGTCTGCTTCCTCGTATGCCCTTTATTACCTGATCTGAAGCAAGTCGAGGTTTCACAGACTCCGAGGCATTTTCGTAGCACGTCCTTTCTTTTGCAATTACCATTTTACCCTTTTCAATTCCCAGATTCCCTATGACTTGGCTCTATCGCACGATTTATGACAAAAAGAAGGTCAATAATACCTAGATGCCCTGTAGCCTCCTCGTTTATAAATGTGGCGCGCAACACACCATAAACAAGACTCTACTGGACACGACTTTGCAGACAACCCCTAGGACGGACACGCTTCGATACCACTTTGTCACACCCCGACCTTATCGGGGTGTGATGGGCACCCGACCCTCCTCGCAGTCGAGCGAACCCTTAAACGTTCGCGTTACTAAAACCGTCATTTCGAAAATTTTTAAGAAACATGAAACTTTTCAAACAATAATCATTATCCGAAAATGCATACTCTTTTAACATTTACAAATCATCCGCACTTCCCGACGCGCTATCCACGGGACACCGTCGCAAAGTCTCTAGGATATACGTATACTCGACATAAGTACTCGACCTCGGCAACACTCCGAACCGAGATGGAGCTCGCCAATCCCACCGAAACAAATCTTCTCCTAGCAAAGTCTTTTACTCGCTCGGGTGTACCGCGTGGCATGAAACGCAACCCCCGAAGAAAGGGGGGTCGGTACGAAGAATGTACCGAATATGTAAAGCATTACGAAGCGTATATCGAAAAGTACAACGAAAGCAAGTTTAGGTTACACCGTCATGAATTAAATATTTAAATAAAAATAGTCCCCCGCCGGACGGCCGCCGCCTAATAATAATAACAATAATAGTAATAACAATAGTAATAACAATAGTAATAATAATGATAATAGTACTAGTAATCCCCTTCGGGTGTCGTGCCCCGACATACGTCTATCCCGGCCCCTCTCCTGGACACGCCGGTCCCGAATAAAATGATGGCCCTTCGGCATGCCGGTCCAACATACGTCTATCCCGGCCCCTTCCCGGACATGCGGCCCCGACATAATAATCCTAGCCCCCGGGCATGTCACTCGTGGCATACGGCTACCCCGGCCCCGCCGGCATGCCACTCGTGACATAATACTAATCCTAGTTTTCGGGCATAATAATAATAGTAATAATAATAATAATAAAATCTCACACCCCTTCGGAGTGGTTTTGGAAAATCAATAATAAGATATCGCACTCCCTTCGAGTGGTTTTGAAAAGTTTTATAAAATATCACACTCCCTTCGGAGTGGTTTTGAAAAGTTTTATAAAATATCACACTCCTTCGAGTGGTTTTGAAAAGTTTTATAAAATATCACACTCACTTCGAGCGGTTTTGAAAAGTTTTATAAAATATCGCTTAATAGTTAGGGCAATAGCCAAAAGTTTTCCTTCAATTGGTACAAAAATAAGTCAAATAAACGATTAGAGGAGATCCGGAATAGCGGGTCCGCCCCGAGTCAACGGAGGTGGCGTACATCGAATTACATATACTAAGCTTAATGGAGTCATTTATGGAAGTTTCAAGGCGATTCGATTACATTCTGCAAGTTACGACGTTTGAGCATTTTTCCAACAAGATATAAGGATTCTAGTTCAATCGCATTGAATGAATAGTGCTCGATTTCGAATCGAATTTCGATGAACACGTAATAACCCCGAGGCTCAAATCCAAACCTAGTACACCTAGACATGCCAAAGAAGGGAAGGAATAGCTTTACATACCTTTTCCGTCGATTACGCCTCTCCAAATTCGATTCCCGTTTCGCCCAAAATCTACAAATGGTCGCATTTACCAAATATTGATTAGAACGTCTAGAAGTTAAATCTTAAAAAATAATACTTGCTACCGAGATTTCGGCAGATTTCCGTAAATACACCATCCCCCGAGATTCTAACTCGGCCAATTTTAATCAACAACAATTCCGTGAATTCAACCCGCCAAACTATCAACAATACTAACAATTGTTCTAGCAACACTTCAATATGCAATTCAATTCAATTCCAACAACACCATTATTCATAACAATATTTTCCATAAACATCCCACACGATGTTTTTTTTTTCTCAACATACAACAACGAAATACACTTTCTTCCATCCCAGTCAAGGAATATAATCTCATCAACACACCAACGATGTTAGATGCCATTTTTATACGCATAAATCAGCCCATCCATACGGCCACAACATGTTCAAAACAGCCCATAAACACAACAACTATAACACAACACTTTATGACCTTTCCTTCATAACTATTTTCACTTTTCCGCTTGCTAGGCCTTCCAATAAATTCAACATAAAAGATGAGATAAATAACATACCTTATATGTGAAGAAACTCAGCCGCATCAACCCTTTTCCAACACCAAGCGTAAGCAAAAGCAAGAACAATCACCTTTCACGACTAGTTTGGCGTAATCTTGTCAAATTCTTGATTTATTGGACTATAATATTTGGGAGAGGTGTAGAAAATTTTCTAGGAACTTTTAGAAGGTTAATTTGCTGAAAAGAACAGATTTATGGGGCATTTATAGGCCCCCTAGGTCGGTTTCACCGACCTCCCTTGTGGGGCCAAGCGAGCTTCTCTTTGTTTTTTTGGCAGCTTAAGGTCTGGTTACTAAAAGGGTCATAACGTTTGATCCCGATATGGTGTGAGGTCCCACGACCTACCGTTGGAAAGCTATTTCAATTATCTACAACTTTCATTCTTTGTGTTTTTCCAAATTCCAAACGTATAATAGCGTTTTGGCCCCCCAAGTCGGTCATCCGAAACGTATCTTTAAATCATCCTTTTGGAGAGCTTACACTCATTTTTGGCTTGTGGGTCCTTCTTACGACTTGCTCAACTCCACATGCACTACCCATATATCTCTTCATATATATTTTATAAAGTCCCGACATGTGTGCCCCACCTTAACTTATGGTTACGAGGGCTATCATCGAGTGATCACGTTAACCGATTTACTTCCTACACTCTCCAAAATCCATATATATATATATATATATATATTCTTATGCTCATATAACATAATCTTCATCCCTAACCTTCCTCAATATTACCATGAACCATTTAGTGAATTTTCCTTTTGCCCTTGACCTTTCTCAATATTTCCACATTAATAATATTCATAAACTACTTGCACATTAAAATAATTTTTTTGAAAAATGATCTTGTCCTCGACATTCCGCAACTATCTCGAAATATCCAGGCGTACGAAATGCGGGCTATAACAGTACCTATTATGGACATCTGCCCAAGTAGTGGCAGGAAATTCCAATAGGTTTTCCTTTAATTTTAATGAAGCACTTGAACTTTTTGGGTTTAACCCTTTAGTAAAAGCCTCTGCCGCCCATTCATCTGGAATAGCGGGAAGCAGCATTCTCTCCTTCTGAAACTGGATAACGAATTCCTTAGCAATTCATCATCTCCCTGGGCGATTTTGAATATATCCGCCTTCCTTGCTGACACATTTTTCGCCCCAGTGTATGCCTTGATGAAGGCATCCACAAGCATTTTGAAAGAGTGAATAGAATGTTCCGAAAGTAACGAATACCAAGTCATTGCTCCTTTGGATAGAGTTTCATCGAATTTTTTGAGCAAAACAGAATCAATTTCATCCGGTTGCATATCGTTTCCCTTAACAGCACATGTATATGAGGTCACGTGCTCCTGAGGATCTGTAGTACCATCGTGCTTGGGTAAGTTTGGCATTTTAAATCTTTTTGAAATGAGTTTAGGGGCCGCACTTGGTGGGTACGGCAACTTTACTTATCTTTTCGAATCTGACCCCTTAAGCAAATAAAATGACTGAAATAAATGATAATTGAATGATTAAGCCTGGGCTTGATGTATCCTCGTAGTAAAGTCCTTTGATGAGCTTTATCCGGTGTGATGATATACAACAATATTCCTGAGCAAGAAGAATGATCAAAGAAGAAATTTTTATAAAAAGAGCTTGGAAAAGTAAAGTATAGACTGTTGTATTCGATGTGTCCCTTTTTTCAGAACTCTTCATCTGCCTTTTATAATACAAATAACCATCTCCTTAAGCTATGATTACATTTTGATTAATAGCAGTAAAGCCTAATAATTATGGTTTAATGCTGAATCGTAACGTCTGCTTCGTACATAGCCTGTCATGCAACGTTACTCTTTCATTAATGACCCGGTGCCACTACTTTTAATAGATTTGCTCCGGTCACCACCAGAGCTCTTCATCCCTATTAAATGAGTCAACTCATATTATTACATCTTCTTCTGCCAAGTGTTCCAAAACCATTTGCTGCGTGTCTGTCACGACCCAACTAGTGGGCCATGACGGGTACCCGGAGCTGACTATCGAGCACCACCCATCCTGTTATCTATCATACTCAACCTGGACATGCATCAACCTCAACATAAGACTTATCATGAACAATCTCCAAATATTCCTCAAAACATATAAATATGTGCATAAGCCCACGAGGCAACAAAAATTATGTACAAAATATACAACGAAGAGGTCACATAGCATCTACAGCCCCACACATATGTATCTACGAGCCTCTATCTAGAGTTCTGAAAACATAAGGTCGGGATAGAACCCCGCCATGCCCCAATGTATACACAAAAGAATATACCAAGGAATGGCGACTCCGGAGTAGTGGAGTGCTCCTACAAATCTGCTGAGTGAGCTCCTAAGCGTCTGCGCCGTCTCCCTATCTACCTGTGGGCATGAACACAGCGTCCATAAAAGAAAGGACGTCAGTACGAACAATGTATTGAGTATGGAAGGCATGTACAATAGCATAATAAAGAAATAAAGGAACATAAGATGGAAAGCAAACACGTAAATCGATCGCTTTAAGGCGGAGTCATGCGTTTAACGTTATAGTAAAAATAATATCATATCATACATATATAAGCGCCCGACCATATAGGTACGGTGTGATCATCGTTAGCCCGCGTCCGGTGCCTCCCACGTCCGGGCGTGTCGCCCACTACGCGGCCAGTGTGTACGGCCGCCCATGTAGGCGCGCGGCGTTATCATACATATACATAATATAAGGCATGTACGGGAGCTCAAGTAAAAGCTATAACTCTATTGGAGTGACGTAAGGTCGAAACCTCCAATCACATTATGGAATAATCATCGCTATGCCTCACCTCGAAGGACCAAGGTCATGCGGTGAGACAACAACAAAAGTAACATCAATGAAATCATAGAAATAGGATTACCAACTCATGAGAGCATCATTATCATCATCATTATCAAAGAACATCTCTCATCTCTATCTCATAAGAAGCTCTTAGGAACCTTTAACTTTCATCTTTGGGATGTATGAAGGCCATGGAAATATAGAGAAGAAATCATAGTATGGAAGTCATGCCTTTGAAATAAGGGAACTAGCCTTACATACCTTTACATCTGTCCCACTTTATTGACTAAACGCTTCCCTCCAATATCCACAATTCTACATTTAAGAGAATTTGTACTAAGGTTAGATAACCGGAACATACTTTAGGTCTCAATTAACAATCTAAGAGCTAACGAAAATTGGGCAGCATCTCCTTTGTTTCAATGACTTCCTCCACATAATAAACAACTCCCAAACATCAATAACAACACCCATAATATCATAATCAATAACTTCATCAAGTTAGACATTATTCAATTCTCAACATTCCGTATCAAAATCATTCATAACCATAACTATGGCACAATACCGTATCCATTCTCATATAATACTTCTTTAACACCATTTGCATCATTCACAACAAGATTTTACTCATGGCATGTCAAGAACTATGATTCATGTCATGTTACCATTCAAGAATTTCACCTTTTCCATATCTGCACTTCCTACCCTATTTTCTTCTATAATCCACGTCTTTCAACCATTCAATACTCTTAATAACATTAAATAAATGAAAAACTCACCTTTTATTATGTAGGAATGGGCTTTGGATAAAAATACTTCACTTGGAGAAAACCCCAACTTCAATTCCAAAGGAATTTCTAGCTTCCTATAACCCTAGCTAGCATCCTTGCACTTGATTCCACTAATTTTTTGTACTTGATCTTTGATCTCCCTTGAATTTATGTTGGTATGGTGTATGGAATGTTCTAAAGCTCTTGAGAGGTGTGGAGAAGATGGCAAATGAAAAATATGAACTTGGGACTTATATTTATAAAAAGTACAAAGCTGCCCGTCAAGAATTATACGGACACTTATACGGTCCGTATAAGTGACCGTATAAGTCATCCAGTGATGACCCTTCACTGTGATTGTTATACGGACCGTATAAATGGTCGTATAACCCACCTTTCTCCTGAACTTGATCTCGTCGATTCGTTTGATCTCCAATTCTTATGGAACCTTCTTGGCACTTGTTTAATACTTCATTAACCACCTAAACATCCTTATAACTTCTTCACAAGACATTACTAATCAATCCTTAGCTCGATAGTTTACGAAATCTTTCTTAAATACCACTTATACCTCACTTGCCCTTGACGAACTTTCTTCTCTTGCCTCAAATGTCTTTGGAATCTTAATTAGAAGTATTAAATATCCCTTCTCGATTATAGAGACTTCATGCACACCTTAACTTGCGCTAGTTTAATCACCGCACAACGACACGAAATGTCCGAGGTGTAATAGTGTCAGGCTCTATTTTGGCATGTATACAAGGTTAAGGTTATGGTGATCGTCATGAAAAGTAACTTTTTTTTGCAATTATCTGGAGCAAAATTCTAGTGAGTCGCTAGGACTTCTCAGTTAATATTGAGCACGACTTGTCTTAGCAACAAGTTATGGCGTTTGTCAGTATTTTGTCAAAACTCTATCAAATCATCAGGATCTTTTCAACATGTGACAAAAATTCCGCTGATCTGTAAGGATATTTGGTCAAAATTCTGACTAAGTAGAAATTCAACAACATGTTTTTGTTTAAAAATTAATTAAAATTAACTCCTTTTTTTTTTTTTGACAATTAAAAGAGAATTCATTAACCACCAGGAGCAGAAATACAAAATCAAGAGAGAGAAAACCTCTACATCCAGAGGAGAAATAAAATCAACTCTAGATGACTTCAAGTCTGATATACAATCTTTTAAAATCAATCCCATTAATTTTCGATTGTTGTATTCAACCCAAACTTTCCAAATTTAATAGATTCTCTTTGTCTTCAGCTAATTTTTTTCAAGCTCAAAAAATTCACAATGGCGTCCTTCAACATTTTTCCAACCAAATCAATCCAAATCGTTAAGGATATATAATATAAATTTATTGGAACATCACCAACACAATTACAATCACAAATAAGAGCCTGTTTGGATGGGCTTATGCCTATAAGCTGTTTGCAGCTTATAAAGTTTAAAATAAGTTGGGGTAGATCTAACTTATTTTTTTGCTTATAAGCTTTTATAATCTAAATCAAATGCCCAATTATTTTTTTGAGCTTATTTTAAGCACAAAATGACTTTAACTCCAGCCAAACACTCAAAAAATAAAATAACTTTATAAGCAACTTATAAGCAACTTATAAGCCAATCCAAACGGGCTCTAAATCTGTTAAGTTTTTATTAATAAGGTCAAAAATTAAATGAATGTCCTTAAGAAGGATAGCTCCCGTAAAATTTTGATATGGACCGACCCATCTTCAAGATTTAACTTGAAGCCCAAGTGGAAGTTAAAGCCCACTCTTATTACCAACCTTTTTTTGTTAATTACCCAGTTAAAAGCCATTAAAGCAAAAATCTAATAATTAGTCTAAAAATTTATTAAGGCCCTGATTGGATGTATAACTTTTTTATTCTTTTTTTAATTATTTTTCAAATAACCATTTAGTTACTCCCTCCGTCCAAAAAAGATTATCTTAGTTTGACTTGACACAGAATTTAAGAAATAAAAGAACACTTTTGAAATGTGCAATCCAAAACAAGTTTTAGATATTGTGTGGCGTAAATCATCTCATAAAATTAAATTGTTTTCTAAATATAGAAATTTGTTACTATTTTAGGGACAAACTAATAAGGAAACTAAGACAATTTTTTTGGAATAGAGGGAGTATATATTATAATCAATTTTTTGCATAGATAAAAGTTAAAAAAAAATCACCGCTAGTTTGAAAGTCTTTTGTTGTCAAACAAATTCAAACGAACCAAGTTGAGGTTGAAAAAAACAAAAGAACCAAGTTGGGGTTGAAAAAAAAATATTGAACCAAGTTGAAGATGAAAGTGAAAAATAAAAAAGTAAAAAAGAAAAAGAAAAGGAAAGAACTCAAGTTGAAGACAATCTCTTTAAACCATTTGTCATCCTCTTTCTCTCTCTCTATAATAAACCGACATTCTTTAATGAGTTCGAAAGGTCGGAAGCACATAGATTAGATGCATGTAACTTCACCATTATATTTATCAGTCAAACAAATCAACGGTGGGAACATACTATCTTGAGTCGGCTTTTTTTTTTTTTTTTTGGTGGGCATCAAATCTTCTTTTATTTATTTTACTATAAAAAGATTGAAGGACCAAAAATAAATTAAAAAATTAGTATCAAAGTGAGTATATTTTTTTGAGATTGGTAGCATGCTTGGTGCACTTCTATAAGCAGAAAGAAGTACGAAGATTCAACTATTCCCTTGCACGGCTGTTCAAAGTTTGAATTTTTTTTTCTTCCTTATATATATAGCCGTTTTTATCTTACTGGAATTATATATCTGTGAAAAAAAAAATTCAGTTTTTCTAGAACTGGTGCATGTGCTACAGATCGAGTCAAATACCATAAGGGAAACAATCAATTCAGAAAGATACGATTTTGCTTGGTCTTACCCTTGAGCTACCCATTGATTTTGTCAGAGTTTAAAGTCAAATACTGTGTTTTTAGAGAAAAGGTGAAAAGGGATATTTATAATTTACAAAAATAACATCTGGGTTGGTGTTTTCTTGTTTTAATTTTTGAGTATTTTGAGGTTGGTACATCCGTACATGTGCTTGTTAAAGGTGGCGAATCCAAGAAAACCCAGTTACGAATATGTCAGATTTACAGATACAGGTGATCCAGAAACCACTTCCAGCACCACCGCCGTCACAGAAGGTGGTGCTCAGCCTTATGGGGAATCCCAATATTTCTACGAAATAATCCAACAGCAAATACAACAGGAGGAAGCTGATAATTATTTGCCGATGTTTAGAGGATACAGTCAGACGAGAGAGATGTCAGCGATGGTGACAGCGCTGACAGATGTGGTATCAGGTCAGAATTACAGACCCAATATGAGTGGTGCTATTACGTCGTCGTTTGGTGGTGGTTCATCTGGGGTTTATTATTCAGCAAATTCGCCGTCTTCAGCATATTCTTCATCTAGTTCAGGGTCTAGAAAGAGAAGCCGTGATCAAGAAGAAAGCGAACAAAGTCATCATGGGGTTTATGGAGGGTTTGGAGAATTTAGAGGTGGCATGCCAAGTTCCTCTGTTAAAGCTGGTTAGTACTAATGGTATTTTTATTTTCTTTTATTTCTCAATTTTAGTGCTTAAGAACATCGTTTTCTTTTTCACTTTTAGGTTCTTTTTACTTCTTTTCTTTTGTTTATGCATTAAAAATTGCAACCGTAACCTATGTTGCTCGAATTCTTTAAGAATATCGATCCATGTATGTCAGATCCTCTAATGTATTTTTCGAGGGTCCAACATGGTGCAACTGTATTTTAGAAAAGTCCAAACAACATGATGCTCAAATCCAAGTTGTTTCCTTCCCTTTTTAGTAGTTCTGTTTTCATTCTTTCATTTTAATCATCTTTCCTTTGTCAAATCTAAACAGATGGTAATTATTTATTGTGGGTTTTCTTAGTTTTATTCTGTGGTATTATTGCATGTAGTTAGATGATGTGAACAGTGCATTTCATAAATATTTAGAATTAAATTTTGGATTTGAAAACTATTTAGTTTTGTTCTTCATTCGTTTTGCTTTGTCCTCATCAATCTTGATCAAGTAATATGACTTACAAAAGTGATCCATTTATGGGTTTAATTCTTTAAGGTTCTTAGCATTGAATTCACTCAATATTTTAAAGTTAAATATTTTCATATCTACTATTCATTGTAAGTTTAGTTAATTTTACATGTAAATTTATGCTTCAAGTCGAAAGTACTGAGTTTAGATGAATTTCTGCCCTGATGACTTATTATATTCTATCGCAGAAGAAGCTACAAGTATGGTGGCACCATCAAACACCACAATTTCCACTGTAACAACCGTTCCATCTTTCACAACAACCACCACGACCACAACAACCACAACAGCAGCAGCACCGACCGCTTCAAGCGAAGAGACCGGAGAGAGGAGGAGGAGATACAGAGGAGTAAGACAAAGACCGTGGGGAAAATGGGCAGCCGAAATAAGAGATCCTCATAAAGCAGCAAGAGTTTGGTTAGGCACATTTGATACAGCAGAAGCAGCAGCAAGAGCATATGATGAAGCTGCTTTAAGATTTAGAGGCAATAGAGCTAAACTAAACTTCCCTGAAAATGTCAGATTATTACAACAACAACAACAACCACAAATTCAAACTACTTCTTCAACTCAACCTACTACAACAAGATTTGCTATTTCTAGTTCCTCATCAACTACATCACCTCAATTTCCACCACAATATATGGCTCCAATATATCAACAGTATCAGCCTATGCAGAGTTCAGATATGACAAGAGATTATTGGGAATATTCACAGTTACTACAAAATCCTGGTGATTTTTCTGATCAACAGCCTTCAAACTTGTTAGAGCAAATGTTTTTGGCTTCATCAATGGCTGTGTTGCATTCAAACACATATCCTTCTTCTTCATCATCATCATTAGCTACTACCACTTCATATCCCCTGCTATTTTCTAATTATAATTACAGGCCGCAAACTAATCAAATTCAAGGAAGCAACAACAGTAGCAGCAATAGCAGCAGCTCCAATTTTTCTGCACCATTTTGGAGTAGTAGCTCAAGCCAATATCCACCATCTTCTAGCTAAATTCTTAATTTTTTTTGGGTAGTTTTTTCATATAAAAATTTCTCTTTATATATATATGCTATCTATATATATATATTTTTTTCCATTTTTCTTTTGAATATTGGTTTATAGTTTTATTGTACTATATGTACTTCATACTTAGGGAGAGAGATTAGAGGTAGGCAGGGGTATATCTATTATTATGACATTGTTATAGTGGTCATTATTTTTGAAAAGTAAGAGGTTTATACTACCTTTGCCATACTCTTCCTCTTTTTAGTTTGTTCACCAAAAAAAAAAAAAAAATGTAAATTTTTTATTTGAAATTTTTATATTTTTTTTATATTTATTATCCTATTAATGATATGCTCTTATAATCAATAAATATCCTGTGTTTATCATGCTCATAACCTTTAGGGGTTCTTTTGTCATTATGAGAAACTTTTTTCCTTATATGTCGTGTTCAGTCATATACTTTTTAAATTTCGTATTCAATCAAATAATGTTATATAAATGAATTTAGAATATTACTCTGGCATGGAACAATAGCACGACATAGCAGCGCTAGCATGTCTTGTTTCTTTGTTATTTTTCATCCTGTATCTAATATGTGCATTGAAGTCTAAATTAATTTGGATATACATCACGTAAATTTTTTTTTTTTTTTTTTCAAAAAAGCAGCATAATATCTTGGTTTCTTAAAGTATAGTTTGGTACAGGGATTTTAAATTACACATCCACGACAAAGAAGAATATCAAGTAGGTTTCTTAGGAGGAGTTTGGTATGAAAAGATTTGGATGTTATGTCATTATTCTTGACGTTTTCTAAAGGAAACATGTCAATTTGTCAAGTTGTCTTATTCCTTTTCTATTAGGCAAGTTACAATTCCATTCAACTTACAAGTTGTCTATTCCCTTTTTTAATCTTCGCAAGTGACAATTCCATCTAATTACTGATGGTTTTACTTTGTTTGTGGCTGTAGATTTTTTTTTTTTTTAAATTTAAATATATTTATTATGCGTTATCCTTTATATTCATGAATCTGTATCTTTTGTGTCATCTTTGGTCCCATTTGCACCATTTTTATTACTTCAAATTGTCCCATCCAAGGAAGCAACATCGATCTGTTTATGTCATTTAGATACCAATTGAAATTGCTAAGTTAAATTTGTCCTTGCTCAGGAGCTTGTTTTGTTAAACTAATGCTATAAAACAAAGTTAATCCTCATCCAAGCATATTTTGTACAAGGGGATTATCTATGTATTAGTGGGACTAGGAAGGTTAAAGTACTAGCTTAGTGGTGATCTTTTTAGCATAAAGTACAAGTGGTCAAAAATCTGATGGGCTTACGATGACTTGATGACGACCTTTTTTCGCGGCGAAAGTAATATTTGAAGGCTAGGGGTTATAGTCGGCGTCAATTCATTATTTTTAATGTCTCTAATTCAAAATCGAACATGAAACTGAGAGTTAAGCCTACAACATCGAGTATATACTACCCCCCTGTCCCAATTTAATTATGTGATACTTTTCGTTTTTCGAAAGTCAACTTGACTAAACTTTGAAACTTTAATTGGATTAGATTAACTCAATATTTTCATATTAAGATTTATATATTTGAAAGCTGCTTGAAATATACTATAATATGCAACTTTTCTCATATCAATTTGGTGAAAAAATACATCTTAAAATGTTGGTCAAAATTCATACCGTTTGAATCTCCGGAAGCCAAAAGTATCACATAAATTGGGACAGAGAAAGTAGTATTTTTGAAATTCCTTCGTCACTATATCAGAAGTTTCCTTTTGTTTTCTTTTCCTGTCCAACATTTTCAATTCAAGCTAAATAGAAAAAGCGGCAAGGCATTAGGCACGATTAGCCGTTAAACGTCAGTGATTGTAAGTTTCGATACTCATTTTCAACTCTCTCTATAACGGCACTCGCATATAACAAAGACCTTTCTATAACAATTAAGTTTTTTTGGAATTAATTTTTTATGTTATATTTTACTTCTCTAGAACAATATTTCACCTATAATTGCAAGAACCAACTTTATAATAGTACGCTCTTTGTAAAATTACTCCCCATATAATAACTATCTTCTTTTTTTGGTACTATAATAATTAACCATCTTTATACAAATAGAATATCTATTATTATCAATAATAAGTGTAGAGATTTTGACCAAATATTTGATCATTTAATACACTATTTATGACAAAAAACATCATATGAATATATATATTTTCATCATTAAACGATCTTCCTTCATTATACAAAGTGTGATTAAGCTTAAAATTTGATAATTAAAAATGAAAATTAAATTTTATGCATCTTTTTTGCCTATAACAGCGAAGTATTATTTAAATGTCAATGTTGTTATAGGTGTATATCTATTCTTTATAACAGCTGAAAAATTTCTAACCCGACGATGCTGTTAGAGAGAGATTTGAGTATAAATAAAAAGGTGGCAATCTCAATCTAGCTAGTGATGTGATCTAGAGTAAGCCTTTGTTGATCCAGCCTTCTGAATCTTACCCCTGCTATTATAAATATCACAACCCATACACCGCTCGAGGATACATCCGCTTCCAAACGAGCAAAATGGAGCAAGCGAAAGAAGTTACTCTTAATCCGATCTAGCAAGAATATCAGTAAATTAAAGTGTGAGACAGTCAAAATTTTTGGAAAACGTTTTTTCTAGGAAAATAAGTTACTTAAAATGAGGAAAACGACTTCCCTAACGGAAGTAGGAAAAATAAGTTTCATGAATAGCATTCCACACTAATTATCTCCTCCCACTCTCCAACAAAACCCACCTCCAGCCGCCATAGCTCCCATCTCCACCACCCCCACACCCCTATCCTTACCCCTACACCTATAGTGTTTGAATAGGATAAATATTTTTGGGACAATATTTTTTTACTTACCAAACACCTGAAAGTAAATAAGAAAAACACTTATTTTCAAGAGAAGTTTTATCCTTAAGAAAACATTTTCAGTGGGAACATTTTCCTTTATATATCAAATACATTGTTAATCTTTGTATTCCAGTTTTTGCATTATAATGGTTGCATAACTTTGTACATGACCTAACAACTCCTAACTAAACAATAGTATTACAATAGTATTACAATAAGTGTATTCTTTTTTCCCTTCAAAAAGACCACTCCTTTCCAACGTAACCAACACGTCCCTAATGAGACATATTTGATAAAACTGCAGTATGCATGTCCTTTGTGAGACATCCATAAGTGGAGACTGTAAAGATACAAACACCTGTTACATACAAACATATATTTTCTCTTTAATGCAAATTTAAAGCGAAATTATGTTTTGTACTTTTGTGATGGATGTGGTTAATCACGTGCATGCACTTATGTTTTGTACTTTTGTGATGGATATAGGTTACTACTTCTCACGTCTTGATGCATTCTTAACACTAAAATAGTGTAGCAAAATTAAACAAAAGCTCATGAGTCATATTTTTTTTTTCCAATTCTGAAGTTAGGTACTGATAATTAATAAAAGGGATAGAAGGAATGCATTTTAACCTAAAACAAAGAACGTCAATTGATAGTGGAATGAGATATTTGCGACAAAAATTGGAGAGAATCATATCTTCTTTGTTAATCATAATTATCTATTTTCAAAAGAGGAGTCAGACTTCGAAGCTTATGGGTTTAAAATTTTAGTCCTTTTAAGCTACCGGGTTCTAAATTTATATTGGTACATATTAAAACGACTTCTTAAGATAAATACAAAACTTGCACTACAAGAAAGTATAGAAATGACAATAAAAAATTTAATATTTGGCAACAACTTAATTTTATTGTTGGCAAATGAACTTTTTTGTTGCCAAATAATTTAATTTTTGTTGCCATAGTATTGATTATTATTATAAAAAGTACTTTTGGCAACAACAAAAAAAGTTGTTGCGCGTTGTTGCAATAACAGCTGTTGGGAAAAGTCTATGCAACAAAATTATTATTTTTTGATGCCAAAAGTATTTTTTGCAACGATAATCAATCTATGGCAACAAAAAAAAATTTTGTTGCTAAATATATTTTTTCTTGTAGTGTTGGACCAAAACTAATTACTGGGTTTGTCTGAACTCATACCTTAATACACACTAGCTCTGCCCCTGTCTATCTCTTCCTTTTTTAAAGCATACATTTTCTTTTTTTATCAGTGATAATGTCCGATCAGTTTATAAACACATCTATTATTCCTTTAGTGGTACGCTACTTCTCTCGATATAGATCTTGGATAACTTTGCGCATAAAAAATGGGACAGATGCCTGAAAATTAGAAATCACCATATATTTTTAGCTATTGAAATTTAATTGATTGTGATTTTTATCCATTTAATTGATCGGTATAGATAATTTTCTTGGATGCCTTTAAAACATCATATATATAGTCATAAAAAATATGTGCAAGTGTAATACTTGTGTGTGGACCAAAATTGAGAATGACAGAATATATAAGAGACAAATAAGACATCTGGAAAGAACGAAATGTTTCTGTATAAATAAATTGATGAATCAAACGGATACATTATGTGTAAAAGGTCTTAACATGTTACATTCTTGATTCTCATATGTATTTGTAAACTCTCCGATTGTCCTCTCTAATGATTCTAATTTTATGTACTCTTTTTAGTGGGTGATCCCCACAAACATACTGACAGATCAATTTTTCCCTCTCGTTCTGTTTTCTAATTCTTGACTTATGAGCATTTCCTAAAACCCATTTTTCCCAAACTCTACCAATTATTTAAATACGCATTTTTCGAAGTACCTAAAGCGTAAAAATTAATAATGTTTTCTTGTAAATGTTTTTGGCATATCTTTGACACACCTGCTAGTCTAACGGCTCAAGTTGCTATATTTTCGATCCAAGCCATTGACAATGAACAATCAAACACCTTCACACATCAAAGTACTCTTTATATTCAGTGACTTGTGCAAAAGTTTGCGCGCAAGTAATATCGACGTATATAGTACAATATTCGACTTGTATATGTGTGTTTGAGTCTGCAACTTTGTGATTTTAAAATTTTACTTTCTGTATCGAATTGGTACTATATACTATGTATTATTTTCTGGTAAAAGAATACTACGGAGTATTTACATTTGTACTTATTGTTTGGAATTCCTTGCTAAAACTGTGTTTCCCCACCAATGGCATATCTTATATGCAGAGCAAGCCAATGGTCCCCTTTTTTCTAATACAAGTTGCACAAGCAAAAAATATCACAGCCTACCAATATGATGATGTCTAAAAAATTAAACACATTCTAATTTATACACCGTATGTTAATCTTTAATGCATGAGACCATATATCTAACTTGTAATCTCTACATTGCAATTTATGCATTAGTACGGATCATATATTATTAATTAGTGTATAACTTATCTGTGAACCAAATGACCTTTAATTGTACCTTAAAGTAACACCCTCCTTTAATTTGTTTCATACCCAGGATCTACGATCGAGCTACCTAGTTTTTACTACTTCGAAAATTCATCTTTTATCTAAAAAGTTGGAAAAATCATTAAAGAACATTTGGTTGATTGAGGAAATTTGGGAAAGTTAGTTGAAACGAAAGTTTACGTCTCAAACATGATTTGCTTGTCCCTTTCTATACTAAAAACCTTTACCACTCTCTATATAATGTTTTTCTTCTCATTTTTATTTTTATTTTTTGGTTTTAGTGTTTTGCAGAATTGCTTGATTTGATGATGTTAACAGCCACGAGAAGGAACACGCGACCATGGAGGGTGAGCAAAAGTTGTCAAAGTTGAGGCTACCAGCTTAAGGACCACGTGTAATGCACAACGTACACTTATTCGAACCACCCACTCTATAAGGCTACCAGCTTAAGGACCACGTGTAATGCACAACGTACACTTATTCAAACCACCCACTCTATAGAAACTAGGTCCTACATATTACTACTATATATAAGGGACAACCAAGGGGTATTTGTAGTCCTCACAAAATTTTCAATTTAATGTCAAAATTTTCAATTAATTACTTCTAGGTCCAAATTTATTATTTAAGGTCAAATTTACTTTTGATTTTTATTGTCGACTTTTCATTACTTTACTACTATATATAAAGGAGAATACCCCTTTTTTGTAGTCCTCACGTAATTTTTTTTTTCTCTTTTTACCCCTAATTGAAATTATAATGACTTTGTGATTCTTCACACATTTTGGTAAATTTTGAGAACTTTAAGGACTTTTTCATGCCACTAAAAATAATGATGTTATGGAAAAGGTTATAGAGGCCCCCAAAAGCATGCTCATACATATTTGAATCTTTTATGTAGAAATATTATTAAACTAGTTTCAAATTATGTTTTTCCTTAAGAATTTATTATAGACACATAAAGAATTATCATGACGTTCAATTCTGCCTTAATATAGGCTTAATTATTGAATTAAAATATTATTCTTATAATGTTATTTATTATTTATTGATGTTATTTACCTGGGTGAGGACGGTTGGAGGGGACTCAAAACACTTTCCAGTCACGATGGGCCTACGCAAGGGCGCGCGCTTGCCCGTTACATTTGTTGTGTGCGATGGACGCTGCGACAATCCACATTCAAGGAGAGGTACCGTGGTGCACGTTGTTTGCGGATGACATTGTGGTTGTTGACGAGTCGCGAGCGTTGTTAACGCTAGGCGGAGGTTTGGCGACGGACTGCGGAGTCGAAGGGTTTCAAGTTGAGCGAGATTAAGGCAGTACTTAGAGTGCAAGTTCATTCTTTCGGGAGTCGAAGTAGAGGACGAGGACGTACGGTGGATACTCGGATCGTCCCGAAGAAAGAAAGTTTCAAGTACCTGGGGTCGATCATCCAAGGGACTGGCGAGATTGACCGCGATGTCACACATCGTATTGGAGCGGGATGGATGAAATGGAAGCTCGCATGGGGAGTGTTGTGCGATAAGAAGGTGCCGCCTATTCTAAAGGGAAAGTTTTACAAAGTGGTGGTTAGATCGGCTATGTTATATGGGACGAAATGCTGGCCAGTTAAGAAAGCGCATGTCCAGAAGATGAAGGTAGCTGAGATGCGGATGCTAAGATGGATGTGCGGGCATGCCAGGAGAGATAGGATTCGGAATGAAGTGATTCGGGATAAGGTCGGTGTGGCCTCTGTGGTGGATAAGATGCGGGAAGGGAGGTTGAGGTAGTTCGGCCATGTGCAGCGGAGATGCACTGATGTGCCAGTGAGGAGGTGTGAGAGAATGGCAGTGGTGGGCACCGAAGAAGGAGGGTAGGCCAAAAAAGGCCTGGGGAGAGGTGATTCGGCAAGACATGGCGTTACTCCAGCTTACCGAGGAAATGATCGGTGATAGGAGGGAGTGGAGGTCGAGTATTAGGGTAGAGGGCTAGTAGGGGGCCACGAGGTTTCTTTTCTCGTATTAGGAGTATTTTATCCTACTTCTATGTGTTAGTCTTGCCAATCTTTGCTGTTTTATCATGACCTCGTTGCTCTTGCTATTTCTCATTTTCGTATTGTTTTGATTTGCTTGTCCGTATCTGACTCTTTTCCCTTGTTTTCTTTTGAGTAAGGGTCTTCGGAAAGCTTGATCTCCTACCTTCCAAGTAAGGTCTGCGTACACTTTACCCTTCCCAGACCCCACATTGTGGGATTCAACTGGGTATGTTGTTGTTGTTGTTGTTGTTATTTACCATTTATCATTTGCTATTTCAATTTTTATTCGTCCATTTAGTAATTTCTTTTAATTTTCTCCTACAATCTTATGCCGTACATGCAGGTGAACATAAGTAATTTATAATTATTTCACTTAAGTTTGGATTAAGTTTCAAAATTAAGAAAATAAATATAAATAACTCATATCATTGTTAAATACTTCAAAAATGTATCGAAAATGTAAATTACAGTCCTTTCGTATCTATCGAAAAAATGAATTCCGAAGTATGGTAGTTAATTAATCAAATTTACGTGTGCACACTATTAACATGAAATTTATTTACTATATTAAAAAAGTAACTATAAAATATTATTTTTATGTATTCTGAAAATGTTTGAAAAAATAATGTAGTTAAAGAAAATACAATTTGATTTTCAAACCGTAATAATACTAGACAATTGCAAAACTTGTATTTTTTACTCTTTTTAAACTATTAGAATATTTTGCAAAATATCGGATAATCAATATTTTATATAGTTTAGGATAAAATAGCTACATTTAACATGAAAAAGTTATTACAATGTAGATTTCATAAAATGGTTTATTAAATTAAGAAAAGGTAAGAATATGTTATTTTTTAACATGCATCTTTTGGAAGGTAAGAGAAAGCTTAAAGTAAGAACTATTAATTCTATTGACTTTTCAGTTTTTGTGATTTAATTTGAAAGATTAGCTACAAAAATTCTTGTAATATCACGACTTTTAATTATTTATATTTGTAAGTTAACTTTATTGATTTCATCATGCAACAATATTTGCTCATCAAATATCTTTGACATTAATCGAATACTATAATATCTTTGGTAAAAAAATAAGTTAGCCAATATGAATTCAATTCAAAAAACAAATGAAATTAATTTAACACATGAAAACTCAATTTCGATGATCAAATTCTTAAATCTCAAATTTTTTAAGTAAAATGGAAATTAAAAGAGCTTTCAAAGGTTTGATTTTTTTTAAAAATGTAATATAAAAACTAAAAAAATACTTTCCTTTAATTTTCAGGTACGTTTTATTACTTTATATTTTAGAAGTCTTTTGAAGTATCAGATTGATGTTACAAAAACAAAGAAGCAAGAGCAGAAAAAATTTAAAAGATATCTACAAATTAAAATTGTAACGCCAGTTTGGTCACGGGCTTAGCACTGACCAATGTCACTAGTACATACAATATATAGTCTCTCCGTTTGTTAAAGATTTTGACACATTTTTATATTTGATAATATTTTAAATTTTTACTTTTACCTTTAATGACAGATTTTATAATTATAGAAATCCATGGCAAATTTCAAAACCTTATTGTAAATCTTTCTTTCTTACATTTCTTACTCAGTCAAACAGCGCCACTAAAACGGTGATAGTGGCTAAGTGGACTCTTTTTTTGATCCGGAGA
The DNA here is from genome assembly GCF_029784015.1 of Lycium ferocissimum. NCBI lineage: Eukaryota > Viridiplantae > Streptophyta > Magnoliopsida > Solanales > Solanaceae > Lycium > Lycium ferocissimum. The sequence goes on along the minus strand of NC_081353.1, from coordinate 47,877,350 downwards.
GAGTAACGTGTAACGAGAATATATTTCATTGTGATCTATAAACTTTTTCTTTAGATGGTGTGTCATGAAGTACGCAGCCAAATTTAAATAACTTCTCTGGCCGGACCAATCTGAAAATAATTTTTAACTAATTGCAAGAAAGATCATTTGATTACTCATCATGAGTTGGACATGTTATCCTGCTGCAAAAATACACTTACATAATTCAATAATTTAGCCAATCCAAGGATCAGGACTTCGGACATGCTATTTCAACACTACAATACGGTAACGGGTACAATAAATCTATGATGTAGACATAATTTAATGCATATACATCCACGTTATATATAAATTAAAACATATATGAGGTTTTTAACATGATAATTTTACCGAGAAAACATTAGAAAAATCATATTTGAAGTGGAAAATATTATCAACAAAGAGAACGAAAGTGTTAGTTGGAAACTTACTTCTACCTAGCTCATTGTATTCCTAACTTCACATTATCAAAGTTGTCAGTGATGGAATACGGGTGGAGAATATGTGTTAACCTATTAAATATGGACCTTAGGCCTAACTCACACCCCAAAAGCTAGTTGTTGGTGTGTGAGTTAAGCGCCCCAGATTCATATTTTAACATGGTATCAGAGTCAGACCCAGGCCCCATCAGATATGGGCCTCCGGAAGGGGAGTGGGAGGAGGGGGGACAATGCTCCCTAGACCAATTGACTGATCCCAGACCAATGGGGGTGAAAATGCTTCTAGTTCATGAATGTGCACGTTCCAGACCGGATAATGGAACCCAAGATAAAAAGAATGTCCGGATCTAAGTGTGAAAGCGTGAAGAGAATATTTTATATCGATTACGGATAAGAACCCTGAGCTGTTTATAAGACTTGTGCAATCTTCCTCTCTTTAAACTAACTTCTGAAGCGTGAGTTAGGCCCAAAGTCCATATGTTAACCCACATATGAGGTTGTGACTTAGAGCCCGTCTGGCTTAGCTTAAAAAAATGGCTTATAAGCTGGTTTGATCAAAAAACAGCTTATGTGGCCCAACTTTTTTTTTTTGGCTTATTCTAAGCACTTTTTTAGCTTATAAGTTGGTTTGCCAAACACCTAAAAATCAAAAAACAACTTATAAGCTGATTTGACCACTTAAAAGCCAATCCGAACAGGCTCTTAGTGTGCGTGTTTTGCGAGCATGGATTAAATTATTGCTTTTCCTATTTTTTCTATTTCACAACATAATTTTACAACATTGACGTGTATAGGTTGGTGACGGTAAGCTACTAGAGAAATTAGCAAGAATTTGCCACGTGCTGATTTAACCAAATTTAAGTAACTTGTCTTACCTGACCCATATGAAAATAATTGTAACTAATTGCAAATTTGCAAGGAAAGTTTTTTGACAACTGACCATGAGTTTGCCGTTAGCATTATGTTATGTGGCCTATTGTTAAATTACACTTACAAATTGAGCTAGGGAACCAATAAAACTCAGATCACCAAGTTACTCATCCGGTCTACTTCGTGACTCATCAGACAAAGTAACTAAGAACTTCAGATTAAAGTAATAAAATTATTGAATTATCAAAACTGCTTCGGTCCAAATTAAATACCGAGCCTGGACTAGCTAGAGCATCTGTTAGCCTAGATTTGGGGTCGGTTCTGACAAATGTCCTGAGTACTTATATTAATTAAATAGATGCATGATATATATATATATATATATTTCTATCACATTAATTATCATTTAATCATGATTACTTAATGTATTTTACAATGTTAAATTACTTAAATATAGTAACTTGAGTTAGTTTTGATATAAATATCCGGCTATGCGGCTAAATATTTACCGTCTTTTAACCGGTGCTCCATACCCTTTAACTTACTGCTGCCCAAAAAAAAGAAGAAGGAGCCTTTACATGCTTCAAGTAAGTTGACTAATTTCAACGTGTTATCCACCCGCTTTTCCAAGATATATCTATTCTTAATTCTCGTTAATTTTTAGATCTTCATTGTACAAATTCTTTTCACCTCAGTAAATTCTTTGTTTAATGCAAAAAAGAATTAAAAACACTAAGGGAAATACTTTCCTTTTATGGGGTTGGATTTGTTTAAAATCTGTTGAAGAATGATCACAGAAATTTTCCTCTAGCTTGATACAATACAACGGCAATGATTATGAAATAATAACCATTATATGGAGTTAAAACAATATCAAAATATTGTGTCTTGACATGTTTTGGTAAGCATGAATTTGGACTTTTAAATTTCTGATAAGCTCAGAGAAAACAAAAGTATTTTTTGCAAAATCAGAGTTGAATTAGGCCTCACGTATATCTCGCGCGGAAGAAAGCGAATCCACCTCTTTTGCCTTCAAGCCCATTTCTTACCTGCGCTAACCCACATCTTTTTACAAGCTCTTTACAAACCAAATAAAGAATGACTCATTATAAATGGAAAGAATTTTTTTCCCAATCAATGAGTGTGACTTCCTTTTGAGATGCTCTTTCATTTTCTAATAGGATTTCTCCTTTTGGCCTCTCCTTTCGATAGAGAGCTCTAAACTACTTTAGTTGGGGAAACACATTGTATTCCGAGCAGTTCTAAATTTCTAAAATAGCTTCGAATGTTGAATTATGTCCATTGTTCATGTTTTAATATAGTATCAGAGCCAAGCACATCCTATTATTATGTTTGCGCATGTCGGCTCTTAACTAGTACTTATTATGTTAAGCTCAACATGAGCGGGGCGGGGAGAAAGGGCGGCGGGGTGGGGGTGGGGGGTGGGGGGAGCAGGGGTTTTAGAGTCCCAAGTCAGACTAGGAAATAAGGTATAGTCTATTTATATGGTTGAAACAATTTTCATCTCTAAAGTTTAACTTTTGAGCTGGGTTATTTTACTTAATTACTATACTAATCCCCATTCAAACTAATACTACATAATAAAGTTAAAAATTAAGGGGAGAGCTTTAAGGAAAGAAACATGTTAAAGATCTTATGAACGTGATAATGGCATCCCGTTCTTTGCTTAGACGTTGATTTAGCTAATACAAGGACAAAATTTCAAATCAGAGCCATAAAGTTCAATGAACTTTAGAATATAGGGAGTCTAACTAAAATTTAGGTATGAGTTCCATTCCACTCAAAATTAATGACCCACACCAAACTTTGACAATAGCATTAATATAGGAGATTAAAGTAAAATGAAAGATGCAAATTAGGTTTTGACCCACACTTCCAAGAGATAGTAACTATAGCCGGTCCAACCTCCAAAATAAGACTAAAGAAGTCTACATTTTCTTTACACGTTATGTATTGTACTACTAATTAAATTTAGATTTTCGTGTATAATATGTTTGGTTAAGCTTCTAAAATCTACTTATTTTAAAATATGTATTTTCCAAAAGTGTTTTTTGAAAAAATACTTAAGAGAGGAACAATTCATGTTTGGTTAATCAATTTGGAAAATATTCTTGCCAATACTAGAGCTAAAATTTGTGCTTGGTAAAAGTTCTAAAAGTGCTTTGGGGAAAAGCTACTTGTTTAAACTTCTTCTATTACTCAGCAATGCTTATTTTTTTCTAAAAATTTGGCCAAACAACTCAACCGCTTCCTAAAAGCTTGGTCAAACAAGCTATTTATTTGTCTTACACTTTCATTAGTGAACACTGAACAGGGTCATTCACAAATTAATAAAAGTACATATTTTTATCAATTGAAATCACATGTATCTAGTCAAATATTACTTAAAAAGATTAAATAATTAGCATTTAATGATAAAAAGAGAAAGCCAATATAGGAATCAACAAATGATATCTATCCAAAGAACCTGACCGGATCAAGCTCACTCCAGTATTGCCTTCTATTACTGAATTATATCTAATTATTTTCCCCTTTCTTTCCTTATTTAGTGTATAATATATTATTTGCTGGTTAGATAGTCTTGTTTAGGCATTAAAAATGAGACGGGTAATGTCAAATGTGTGGTACAAAATCTACAGCACTGACCAATTAAACATATTTGTTGAGAAACATGGAATGCATCAGGAAATGCCAATTCATTGTCTTTTCAAAGTTAAGAATCAATCAAGTCAACATTTAAGTTTTAAGATTTTGGCTTCAGAAATATCACAGCTTCCCACGTTCAAATGTTAAGCTATAATAAGTATTTAGGTGGGAGGAATTGCAAGTAATTTCAGCATAAACTTTTGGAGGATTAGAAAAGAAAATTCGCAAATAATTAATATATAGTGTTGGTAATTGGCCATATAAGAAAAAACAATCCTCACATAAAAAATATTGGAGTTTAGCTTTTGGATGTTGATTTATTAAATAATACATGTATTAAGTTATGCGACAATCTACATATAACTTTTTCTTAATAGCATGCCATGTAAGAATACATATATTAGCAATATATAGATAATCCTTTCAAATAGGTAATATCTACGTAATACAATCTTTTTATTTTCATTATATATTTACTGCATATACATTTTTCGTATTATAGTTCTTAGATAACTAACATGTGAACCAATCAACCCTTAACTGTTCAGTGAGAAGCTTAACTTAGGAAATAAGGGTATAATATAAAAGAATTGGTATCAAATCATTAACTTACATACTAGTCTATTTAAACTAATTCTTTATTTTGCACTATTAAGTAAAAATATTTTCAGGAAAGTATTTTCTCTTTTCTACGATTATGTAAAATATTTCACAAAGGAAAATGTTTTACCCAAATGAATACTATATAATTACTGTAACTTGTTGCAGAGCCCGTTTGGCTTAGCGGATTTTAAATAGCTAATAAGTATTAAGTGCTGATAAGTACTTTTAAGTACTGAAACTGATTTAATAAATAAGCAGTTACGTGTTTGGATAAAACTACTAAAACTAATATAATGTAATGAGAATCTAAGAAGGTTGTTAACGTTTAAGGTGTGAAGAAAATTTTAGGTTTGGAGAATTTGCAGAACTACTGCTAATGGGTTAGGGTTTTGATTTAAGAAAAGTTATTTAAAGATTACATGAGAATATTAGGGATAAAACTGTAAAAGGATTGGCCAAATCAAAAGTGCTTATAAGCTATAAAACCATAAGTTGGGGATGACCAACTTATGGCTTATGCCTTATTTTGATTTATAAGCACTTGACTTAAAAACTTTTAATGTTTACTAAATGCGTAGATAAGTTAAAAAGTGCTTATAAGCTGGTTTGACCAGCTTATAAGCTTAGCCAAACACCCTCGTAGTAGCTTGTTAATATTAGGCTAGTTGAAAAAATTGCTATCTCAGTCCTCAAATATATCAGTTAATTACAAAGCCAACAATACTTAAAAATACACTTTATTTTACTTTTGTTTTAAAAAAATCGCAGTTTTGTAAATTTACATGATTTGTCTAAACAAGTGCTAGTTAAATGACTATCAATTTCCTCTCCTTAGCAGTATATATATGCAAAGTCACAGTTTATTACATTTCTCAAAAAATAACTACTCTTACTTGAAGTTCTAAAAAAAGATTTTCAGTAATTGTGACTATCCATTTTGAAGGGTTTGATGTATCTTATAAAGGTTATTGCCGATTTACAACAATAATTATTCATAATGGAGCCCTGAGGCAGTTAATATTTTGAAGAAAGTAATCTACAAGTCTCAAAGCCTAAATACAATTCACTGTTTCTAACATAAGTTGATCATTTTTCAACTACACCAACAAGATTTCTAAATTTGTACCATAAAAATGACTTCGAAAATATTTGCATGAGAACAATTTCATTCGTAAATGATTTGTGTGTTACAAGTGAAGGCAATTGCACCTCACTTTCAAGCAATTGTGTGTTTGGAAGTTGAATTTGGCCCAATACTATTAGCAATGGCTATAACATCAATAATATTGGAAATCTACGTGGTAATCGAGATTTTAGATTTTGTGAAATGGGATTCCATATATTAATGGATAGCTGTGTCACACCCCGACTTTACTAGGGTGTGATGGGCACCCGACTCCATATTCGGAGCCGAGCGAACCCGCTAACTCTTATTACACATATGAACTTATGAGTCAGTTAGAAATGAATACATAGATTTTTTTTTTTTTTCCATAAGTAAAATCTGACATCATATAAGACTCGTAACACGAGACGTAATAACATATCGAGTTTGTTGGAGCCGTTTACGATCGACAACCCAATACTCGCGACTGCTCGCAAAGTCTCTAACTCCGAACAAAACATCATCATGGCACGTATGCTCTGACTCGGCAGCACTCCAGGACAAGTGGAGGTCTACCAACCCTGCTGGACATCTTCTATGCTAGCTTCGGCTATCTAGGTTCACTCGCGCGCATGAAACGCGGCCCCCCGAAGAAGAGGGGGTCAAGTACGAGCAATGTACTGAGTATGTAAGGCATGAAAAGTAACTCAGTAGGGGATGTAAGCATGTGTAATAACGGTATGGAGATGTAGAACATATCATGTAGAAGAGAGTATCCTGTACATATGAGACATATCATGTGTAAGGGAGTAAGCTATACATATGGAACATGTAACCTGTACATATAGGACATATCATGTGTAAAGCTGTAACCTGTACATGTGGAGCATATCATGTAAGCTGTAACCTGTACATATGAGTGCCTCTGAAGGCGGAATCATGCATGCTCGTCTGGTCATGTCATGGCATAGCGCCGAACAAGTCGACTCACCCACATAGCGCCAAAATACGTTGGCTCGCCCATATATCCCGCGTCCGGGCATCCCGCGTCCGGGATGATAACGCCAGCTGACCAGGTGGCAATGAAACATGTTTCCCTTCCCATTCCCCACATATACATGTATCCCATCCCCCCAGCCCATGTACATATACAAGTATGACATGCATAAGAGCCCAAAGAAAGTCATGTATCCATCGGAGTGACGAAAGGTCGGAAACCTCCGATCGCATTATGGAGTAATCATGGTCGCTTTGTCTCACCTTGAAGGAACGATAATCATAAGGCGAGACTGCCAACGGAGAATAACATTAAGAGAACGTAGAACATATCATGTCGTATCAAGTCGTGTCATATCATATCATATCATATCATCTCATATCATATCATATCGTATCATGTCATGTCATGTCATATCATATCATGTCATGTCATATCATGTCATAGACATTTTCTCATACTTAGCATCATCTTTGTCATTATAAAATCGTAGACGTCGTTCTAGATATAGAAACTTTCAAAAAGAATTGTAAAACTTGGATTTGGAGAAGAATAAATATTTTGGAAAACATTTAGGAACTTTTTATGAAGAAAATCATGCCTTGGAATCGAGGGATTAATTAAAACAACTATTATTTAGTAGTCGGAATGATGTTCAAGAGTTTCCTTTAACTGTAATACGAAAATAAGCCAAATGGAGCCATAGGAGGAAATTAGGGAATAGTGGGCCCACCTCGAGTCAAATGAGGCGGCGTACACAATTGACGTATAATACGTTTCATGGCATGACTTATGAGATTTTTAGGGTAAACGGATCCTATTCATGCAAGTTCCAGGTGTTTAGACACTTCTTTCAACTATTCATAAGCATTTAATTCAATTCTACTGAATGAATAGTAGTCAAATTCAAGCTCGGATTTCTAGAATTAGAGTAGTCCCCGAGACACGTATTCAAGCCTATTACATCTAAGACATGCCAAAGAAGGAAAGTGAAACCTTACATACCTCTTTCCGCTCCTTCTGCTACTCCAAATTCAAGTTGCAAATCCGCCAAAATCTACAATTTGGTCATGTTTACCAAACATTGATTAATGCATTTAGAATTGGATTCTTAAATGAAACTTGGCTACCGAAATTTCCCCAAGAAAGACTTCCCCCCGTAAATACACCATCCCCAAAATCCAACTCGGCTCATTTTAATCAACAATAACAAACCGGGAATTCAACCCGGCCAAACCAACAACAATACCAACAATCTTACCAACAACATTCCATTTATATTCAATTCCATTCAATTCAATTCAATTCATACACTACTTCATTCCTAACCATGAAGTCCTCATTCTTCATCATATAGCCTATCACAACAACAATTAGAATACTAAATGAAATTAGTTCTTCACTTCCACACAATACACACCTACACGGCTACAACTTCCACAACAATACCATAACAATTGCAACTTCCTTTCAAGCCACTAAACCTTCACTTTCATCATAGGTTCCATAACAACATCAACTAGGATATCAAATAAAGTCAATTCATCATAGCTTACCAAACAACATCATTCTCGGCCACAACAACTACACACATATTCTCATGAATTTCCATCCATTTCTATACATTATAACAACAATCAACATACTACATAAAATTAATTCATCATTTCTACACAAACAACTACTCCATTCGGCCAACACCATGCATATACATACTTCATCAATTTCATTCATTTCCACATACTCTAACATGCACAAATCATCCATAACATATATATAAAGGAAGATTGAACACATACCTTCTTCACTTAACTCCATTCGGCTAAGCCCACCACTTGCATAACCAATGTTTTTCTTACTTCAACAATTGCTCCATGTTAACAAGGACCTCCAAATTAGCTAGAATATTAGAAGGGAATAATTTTTGTTCATCAATTTTCCATGGCTTAATTTTTGAAGCCATGGCCGAATAGCCTACTATATTCCCTCTCTTCTTATTTTCTTTCTTTCTCCTCAATTTCTTGAATTAAAGATGACCTCTCATAATATATATATAGTCTTGGCAAGCATGTGAGGGGCACATGCCCCCTCTCTAGATTTTTCTTTCTTTTTCTTTCTCTTTTCTTTCCTTTTTTTTTTGTCACATGATCCATATGCCCTTCTCTAGAATTTTCTTGAAAATTAATAAAGATGACCCCTTTGCCTTCTCATGCAAGCTTTGGCCCTTTTTAAAATTTTCTTGAACCTTTGTGTGAAATTACCATTTTACCCCTAGCCTTCCACATTATTCCCATGATGCCACTTTACAAATTTTCCTTTTTACCCTTAGCCTTTCTCAATATTTCCATACCTCCAATGTTCATAAATAATATTCCTAACAACTCATACATTAAAATTATTTCAGGACATAGTCTTGTCCTTATCTTCGCAATATCCGAACGCACGAAATACGGGCTATAACAAGCTGACGACCACAAAACATCACAATTAAACAAGGGGAAATAACTCTTATATATGGACCCATGCATCTAAGCCTGTCAAGTGGGCTGGGCCGTAGTCAAGGGGCCGGGCTTGGGGAGGCAAAAGGGTGTCCGGCCCATCCCTACCCCGATAGGGGCTACATCTAGGGCTAACCGGGCCGGGCCGGGTTTTAGTTAGTGGGTCGGGCCTTTTTTTTTAAAAAAAGGTTCTAATACAAAAATAGACATTTACATTTACTAATAATAATAAATTTAACATTTACATCTAATGATAAAATTGCTAAACTAAAAAAAAGTTTAGTCGTTGTCAAATTAAAAAAGCTAGCCGTTGTAAATTTAAAAAACTAGTAGTTACCAATTTTATTTGAACCCCCAAATTTATGAATAACTACACTTTGGTCATATTTTCAAACTATAAATACCCCTCCATTCTTCTTCATTTTCACATAATTCTCTCTTTATCTAAATTTGCTATTCAACTAGTGTACATTACTTCACCTCCACCTTCTCCTCGAGTTCGAAGATCAACTTCAAGTGCGATGTGGATGCATTTTGAGCGAGTAAATGAGGAACATGTTAAATGTCAACATTGTGGTGACATATATCTCCACAAGTCCGGAGCGCCGGGTATTAGCCTATTAGAAAGGGTGGGGGGGGGGGGGGGGGGGGGGTCGGGGGGGGGGGTACCGGTGTGTTGCGTAGGCACTTGTGAAAAGGCACGAAATTGAACTTTGAAGTTTGTCTCTTCTTTAAATTTGTCCATTGATGTTAGCCATTTAATTTATATGTTTTGAACTTTAATATTTCGCCGTTCAAGTTTGTATATTTTGAATTTGCAATGTTATCAATTTAAGTTTTATTTTAAATTATTTATGTAGATGTTTATATGTCTATTTGACTGGACACGAAGTTTAAGAAAGAACAGAAGACTTTCAAACTTGTGGTGTTAAATGAGTCACATATATTTTGTGTGGCTATAAATCATTGCATAAAGGTAAATTGTTTCCAAATATAAAAAGGGGTAACTTTTTTTAGCACTGACTAATAAAGAAATAGGTTCATATAAATTGAAACGGAGGGAGTATTATATTTGATATAATCTACGTATCCACAGTATATATGACATGCTAATGGAATTTTACTTCTATATAAAACTATCACAATCTAATATATACAATATACTGAAAATATATTAAAAGTATATTTGTTGAGAAAACAAGATTGTTTAGCTTTAAAATACAATTTTAAAGAAAACTTAAGTGCTCCGTAAAAAGAAACTCCTAATTTATTGGGATACAATGTTTTTAAAATATTTATTATTAGTAATAAATGTAGTACTTATCTCTCTCTCTCTCTCTCTTTTTTTTTTAAAAAAAAAATTGAAGTGGGTCGGGCCGGGCTGGTGCCCCAATGACCATCACTCGGGCTACTGGTGGGCCGGGCTAAGGGGCTGTCCACCTTGTCCGGTCCAGCCCCCTAATAAATCCCACCTAGCCCAGCCCCTTACTCATCTTAGTGGGTCTGGGCTGGGCCGGGTTTACCGGGCCATATTTGGGTCGGCTCGACCCACTTGACAGGCTTACATGCATCTAGTTTGCAGTCGGTGTAACTTACTATATCATCTTGTATAGATAATGTATCTGTTATGTATAGCTATATATGAACATTACATATAAGTTGTATACATAATGTATGTGCTTTGTATAATCATGTGTAAACACACGAAAACAACTCAAATTGCAGTGTATAGATAATGTATATGTTCTGTACTATATCAATACATAAACATTATATATACTATAGTGCTAAATATGAATCCTAACAAACTATGAAACCAAGTGATAGCAAAATCCATCAGAAGAGCTCCGGCTAAGGAATCGCCAGATACAACTGTTGGTAGCGGCTCACCAAGATTAACTATCATTTATTGTTTGTGTAGGTTTTGTGTGGTGGAGAGTAACGAAGCTTCACAAATTTAAGAAGGAAGAAACTAGGGATTTTCGGATATTCTAATATTCGTGGAGATGCAGTGATTTTTGAAGGTTTTGGATTATGAATCTTTTGATACCAAAAGTGATAAGTATTATTGTTGTTAAGCTTTGGAAACAGAAAAAGAGACGACAGAGAGAAAGAGAACCGAAGTCTACCCGGATAATGAATCATTAGTTGGGTTAAAAAATGGTTAGAAAGATGCTCTAATGGTATTTATATGTAACTAGTTTGGTGTACGCGCAAAAAGCGGGTACCTTATTTAAAAACAAACACTCGATCGGAAAAGAAATTAGACTTAGTTACGAGTTTCATAGCTAGTCCGTCACTAGATTACTCATAGCTAAGTATTTTTTTTTATAATTCGTTACTAATTAATCTATCACTAAATAGAATTAGCGATGAATTTTACTCTTTAACTTTTCGTCAATAGTTCATATTTGTTTAGTAGTGAAATAAATTAATACTCCTATATTAAAGAATACTGAGAGTTTTCATTTGTTAGTATAAGTTTAACATAGAAAATGATGACAATTTGTTTAGAATTTATTTTATTTTATACTATTTCATCCTTGTTATTTTAAATTTGCGTTTTACCAATTTGACCTTTAACATTATACTTTATTCGATTTTGCTTTATTTCTAATTTCTTTCACCACTAATATTTTTCTTATTTAACAAATTTATATACTTGAAAGTTTTGCCAAGTTGGTTTTTTTTTTTAAACTAATGTGAGGAAATTGAAAATGAATAAATTGGATTCCATTGATAATTAGTCAATCAAAATTTTAATTATTTGTTCGCAACATCAAAATGAAAAAAGTTAGTATGTTTTATTAACTTAAATTGTTGATATTAGTTCATCACAAATTTTAAATACTTAATTTATTCTGAGAATTCTATACTAACTTTCTGAGTTCTTAGCATTGTGCACCCCTAATGTGTATTCTCTCTTGTGATTTGCACCTTATCCTATTATTTTTATAATTTACACCCTAATCTCTTTGTTTCCTTGCAAAAAAACTAAAAGTCTCTTTTTCTTAATTATTATTTATTCATGAGGACAAGATAGGAAAAATATATATAAGAACAAAAATAAAATGATACTTATATAATTCTAAAGAGCTCATGTATTTAAGAAAAGAGGATCTTGCCCCTTTTTCCTTCGAAGCCACCCATCAAAAAGATACTCTGTTCAATCTAAGACACTTGTTCTCATGTTATGCTTAATTCTAAGAGAAGGATATTTGTATCTGTATTTCACCACAATGTTATAATTAACGAAGAGCACACTGTAACTCATGAGAGAGTAAGAAGAAAGAGGAGTTTCCCTCCCTGTTGAGGAATTTTATATTTTATGCATGTAGTCAGATTATAACTTTAAATTTCTAATTAGTATTACACGGATAAAGCACCATTACAATCAAACAAAGAAATAAGACAATTTTGGAACTTTAATATCCCATTAACGAACCTGAATTCACCGAAGTGGAATCTGATGTTTGCACAAAGAACATAAACTTTCAATTTTTCGTTTCTTCATTTTAACCTTTCAGTTTCTCCATACTTTTATGCTGCCATTTTGGTTATATTTACTGGCTAAGCATTTTAAGCTTGATCTCGCCAGAGAACAATGGTAGACGAAAAGATTTTACCCAGTCTAGCCCTCTACACATAAACAAATTCTCCATTAATTTAGAAATACATTAATTGTATCTTTCCTATCTTGCCCTCATGAATAGTTTAAAAAGAGAGAGTTTTAGTTATTTTGCAATGAAACAAAGAGATTTGGAGATAAATCATAAGAAATAATAGTATAGGGTGCAAATCACAAAAGAGAGTACACGTTAGGTGTGCAAAATGCTAAGAACACCGAACTTTCTTAGTTTGACTCTTTTGAATTTATTGTGAGTCTTGACTTAACTATTATAGACAGTTTTCATTGGAGAAGGATACAAGTCCAGTAATTAATCAAAATTAGACTCCTTGTTGATGAAGAGAGTCATATTCATGTGAAGTACGGAAGCTATCAAGGTAGTTCATCTCCTATAGAACTGAAAATTCAAATAGTGCAAATTCTAATCCTAGCTTAACGTGAAGTGGTATCCTAACATACTTCAAAGATTGCTGGCGCAACTATTGAAATTATTCAACAGATAGCAATAGGCTGGAGGGGTAAAGTGAAGTGATTTTTATTTTTCTCCAACGGCGATGTAGATTTTAGAGTTGAAAAAATATCTTACTTAAAATACTTACTATTAGGGGTGTTCAAATGAGACCGAAAAACCGATCCGAACCGGTAAACCGAGTCAAACGGACTTAATAAACCGAAAACCAGCTTGGTTTGACTTGATTTGGTTTTAAATTTTAAAAAACCGATAATATTTGGTTTGGTTTGGTGTTAAACCAAAAAAACCCGAACCAAAACCGAACCAAACCGATAGATACATACATATTTATATATATATAATTTGCCTCATTCCAAGTCCAATACAAATTCAAATAATTAGAAAGAAAAGTGTAACCCATTTACGTTTAAGGTGAAATAAAAAGAAATTTGCTAAAGGTAAAATAGAATTTTTGCCTAATTCAGTTTTACGGTTCCTTCATTTACATGCCATCTGAATTACTACTGATAAGCTAGCATTTTATCCGTAACAAATTAAGGGGAAGAAAATGGCAATTGGAATTTAAAAAGATTTGGTAGATGACTCTGTCTTTTTGTTTATCATTTTCCGTTTTAACTTCTGTTCTTTTTTCTCAATGCTTCATAAACACGATGAGTCTAGATAACAAAAATTCCTGAGGGGTTGCGTAATATCAAAAGGCTATATGTAGGGAGGTAACTAGAATCATGAAACGTAGATGTTATGTTTCTGTAATTCCTATACCCCAAGCCATAGGCCTATACCTAAATAAAGTTAATGAATTAATTAGGAAGATTCTTAGATTTGAATGGATCACTATCAAAGCCGTATTTAGTTACCATTTGATTCAAAGGTTCTTTATATTAATACATTCTTAAAATCCGAAAAAAATCGCAAAAACCGAACCAAACCGATAAAACCGACAAACCTGAAACCGATAGAATTTATACTATGATGGTTTGGTTTGAATATTAAAAAGTTTGGTTTGGTTTGAATATTAAAAAAAAAAAGGGACTTAATTGGTTTGGTTTGGTTTTAACCAAAAACCGAGTCAAACCGAACCATGAACACCCCTACTTACTATAAACCATTAATTGGTTCAAAATTAATAGTAATAATAAAATGGAATCCTAAACCTAAAAGAGTTCAAAGTGCTAGAAAGTTTACTAACCTGATTTTACTAAGTTATTACTTTTCTTTTACAATTATGGTATATTACATACTTCTAATAAGGAAAATTTTAACAACTCAAATTTTAGTCAATTTTAAAATCCTAAATATTAAAAAATTATTAATTTACAATTTTGTCAAGTGAATAGTAAAGTTTCCAAAGGACTGGCTGCAATTAGGATTGGAACATTAAAATAAAAAAAGACAAGAAGAAGCAGCAGAAATTGAGAATTGAGATGCATACATGGAATTGTCTTTAAATTTAAGAGATAATTTGTGTGAGTAAGAAAAAAATTACCTTAAGCGGATCTGATATTCCGTGCATGTAAGAATAGTTGACTAAAAAGACCTATAATAATGCAATATGACAATTAGTAGAAAGATATTATAGTCGAATCAATCATGCAACATGACGACCAAAATTCCAATAGATTAGCCTTTATTAATCGATTCAGCAATAGCAGTATTTATATCCATTGAAAGACAAAACTATGCTAGATTTCCTATGCAAAAAAACCCAAAAGAAAAAAGAAAAAAAGGGAACAAATCGAAGTAAGAACAAAAATTTAAAAATAAAGTGAAAATAGTAAATCATAAGTAGACAATCTGCAAGCATAGATTAACAAAATATTTTTCATCAAACATGATTAAGAGTCAAAAGCCAAAGAAATTGGGAGGCTGAGAGCATTATGCGGTATCACAGCCAACTATTGGGATTATGGTTGTTAATAGGCCAACTACTGGGCTTAGGTCGGTTAACACTTATGGAGTAATAATTAAATGTTAACTCCAACAAAAATAAAAGAAACAAACTCAATCTCAGAATTCTGTGCAAAATTAATGTAAAAGGTATAAGATTTATAGAAAATAAATCTTATTTGATTTAAAGTTCTAAATCTTAGGACTTCTTGTATAGTTCAAGTAGGAAAGTTTTTTATAAAATATTCTAATTTATTTTAAAATTTCAAATATTAGGATAAGTAGTAAATGACAATTTTGTCTATTGTAGAGTTTTTTAATGAAGGGCAAAAAGTTTAATCAACTTTTCGAAGGCCCTTCGTGCTTTTAATATAGTATAGACTATTTGTTAAAAAGAACAAACACTCTTTCTTGGGCTATGAGTTGCTAATTTACTAATAAGTGTCATTAGTTGCTTTTGATATCTTTCTTTGGAGAAAAAGAATGTCATAAGTTCTTATAATATAGTACCTTTTGGGTGTCTCTGGATTTTATAACACTAGTTGCCACATACTCACATTTTCAGGATCAAAGGCCAAATATCACATGAAGAATTATCTTATTTGTCACGTTAGCACAAATATGACAAATCGAGAATTATCTTTCATCTTTTGACGATCTAGTGAATTGGTCAGTTGCTACACTATGATCATAAATATATATATATATATTTTTTATATTATTAACTTTGTTTTCGGTGAAACGGATAATCTGTTAGAGATTTATAATTTATGGGTTTAAAGACAAGTAAGTCGTATCCAATCTCGGAAACTCTCCTTTTCGGGGCCAGTGTTTCAGATTATCGAAGCTATATTGAAAGAACTGAGCTTAATAAACAAGAAAATAATGCAAGACAAACAGATATTTGAAGATCAGGTGATATGCCCGGATGTATATTGCTTAGGAATAGAAATGAGAGATAGGTTGCAAGAGTGGAAGTGAAAGTGTTTTTAGCTTACATGATAAGCTATCTATATAGAAATCGAAACCAGACTTTTCAACCCTAACATTCGATTGACGTGATCCTACTGCACCCCTAAATGCTTCCCCGCCTCAGATCTCTAATCGAGACCTGCTGATGTGACCTGAGTTGGTGGGAGTGAACGCCAGCTATGGAGGCCCTCCCGACCTCCCTCCCACAGAGAATAACCTGGGCACGGATTTTGCTCGATACAGATAGTCCCCTTTGTTCGGTCCCTTCATGAACATGAGACCAGGAAGGAGAAGAGCCCAAACTATCCAATTTTGCACGAGATCACCAGGATCATTTCACAAGCCTTGTACAGATAGGTTCTGGCCTAACGGAGAAAGTTCGGACCCTGTAAGCGGAGCTGGAAAAGAAGACCCAAGAAAAGGTCGTGGTTGAGAAGACCATAGCCGATCTGGAGGGGCGGTTAGAGGCTCAGAGGGCCCGGAACAAGGCGCAGCTGGGGGACAATAGAGGCCTTCCTCAGTCCAACGCCAGTCTGCTGGGAACCATTGAAGGACAGGGGCTGCTCCTCATCGAGAAAGATGCCCAAATGCAAGACTTGAGGAAGCAATTTGTTCTAGAAAAGGCTTATGTTTCATCCCGTGCTTGTAGACTTGCGCTTGAGGAGGTTCAGGGTGGCCTGAACAATACTGAGGAAAAAATTGTTGCCGCCTTATCTGTTAAGGAGGACACAGGCGCAGATCAAGCATCCGGTGATGAGGGGTGGTTTTCAGATGATTAGAACAATGAGGAAGCCCCGGAAGAAGCTGGGGAACAGACCCGGAAGTTCTTGCAAGCGCCAGCCCGGAGAGGCCCAAGGATGTTTCTATCGCCTGAGGGCCCTCCCGCCTTGAACGTTATTCCTTCCGATCCCGCACCCCCTGCTCCTAACGATCCTGTCAAGGCCAACCTTTTTCCTGACACCATCAAACTTTGATCCGGTACATTCCCCCTCCCCCCCTCCCCTTCCTCCTTTTGCCAGGCCATATTTGATGTGTTTTCTGTTGACCATGTTTTGTAAAGACTTACCGATGTTTGGAGGTGAATGTATTTACTTTGTTTCTTTTTTGCCTTAAGTCACCCATCCTTGCTTGTGTTCCAATTGCTAATTCGTTTTTGTCGGAATTGGCCGTTACTGCACATAAATTTGCTCAAGTTCATTTTTGTTAGTAATGATTGTGGTCCGGATGTCACGTTTATCCGTTCCTCTGAAGGGGAGCATCTCCATTATAAAGATCCATCAGCCCTGAGACCCTTCTATTGGAAGCATGCTCTATTCTTATTTTGGATGCCTGTGTTTAGGAGTTTTGATTGCTTTATGTTATGCATGTGGTGTTGCGTGCAATCGCTTCTCCCAATCCGGGAATGTTACTTCCGGCCGTGTATGTTATGATCATGTATTATTCATTCGATTCATAATAAGAGGAGGGGCCCCTATTATTTTTTGACGCCGATAAG
The DNA here is from genome assembly GCF_029784015.1 of Lycium ferocissimum. Lineage (NCBI taxonomy): Eukaryota > Viridiplantae > Streptophyta > Magnoliopsida > Solanales > Solanaceae > Lycium > Lycium ferocissimum. The sequence continues at coordinate 47,859,695 of NC_081353.1, read as the reverse complement.
GAGGATATCTCAACCTCATCTTTTTGGCATAAGGTTTATGATTCCTTCACTCTCGGAGGCCCGCAGGCTGTGTCGTGTGTTAGTGGGGGATGCATGCAGATCCGGGAGGATCCGTTCGTACTAACAAATTTAAAGTACAATCGCGCGGGTTCAAACTTCTTTCATTTATGAACAATAAGACGCATAGCCAGTTTTGTATTTGCATTGCCGTACGACGGAAAGAACTAGAAGGTTTCCGCTTCGCGGGCCGGATTTTCATCTTTGACAGGAAGCAAAACCTTAGTTTTTATCGAGGTCGGGGAACGCTGTCTGTCGATCGCAGTTCTTGACTTTAAATGGTGCGGCCCGACCATGTCTTCGAGAGTAATACATTTTTCAGTTGTTTCCTTATTAAAAACATTGCCAGTAAAAAAATCCTTTAGGAAAAACTTGATTAAGGAAAACAGTGCAACACGTATTTTTAGAGGTTTAATGGCTCAGGCCAAGGTCAGTCTCCCCTTGGGTAAGTCCCAGTCCTGACCCTGTAAAATAAGACTGCAAGAAAAAAGGAATAATCAAGACAAAATAGACTAGGGGTTCATACCTGGGATTACTCGGGCGGCACGTCCATAACGAAGTCGTTCTTAAATCCAGATAAGCTCTGCACATTCTCGGCTGAGCGGGATTCATATGCCAAATTATACTCGCTCATCTCCACCGACCACTTAGACAATCTACTTGTGAGGTTTTTACTTTGTAAGGTTGACTGCAGCGGCGCAATGGTGATTACTGTCACTGGGTGACATTGGAAATATGGACGCAATTTCCGTGTGGCCGTAACAAGCACCAAAATCAACTTTTTCAAGGCTAGATATGAAGACTCCGCCCCCGCCAAAGTTTTGCTAGCGTAGTAGATTGGGAGTTGGTTTTCCCCATCTCTTCGTACCACCTCTATGCTGACTGAAACTGATGAGACCATCAAATAAATATACTAGCCCTCCCCCTTCTGTGGATTGGCCATTATATGCGAGCCAGACAGATATTCTTTAACATCTTTGAGGCTTTGACTGGACTCCGAAGTCCATTTGAATTCATTGCCCTTCTCCAGCAGGTTAAAAACTCATGACATCGGTCCGAGGATCGGGAGATGAATCTTTCTAAAGCTGTGACTCTCTCGGTCAGTCTCTGTATAGCTTTAACGTTGCCCAGCTCCTCCGGCATTTTCTGAATGGCCTTGAATTTGTTAGTTCATTTCAATACCCAGGCCGGATACCAAATAGCCCAAGAATTTTCCCGACCACACCCTGAAGACGCATTTCTCCAGATTTAACTTCATGTCGTATCTTTGGAATGTATCAAAGGTCTTCTACAAGGCCGCTAGATGAGCATCCGCTGTTTCATACTTGACCAAAGACGCTGTCGATGTAAACTTCCATAGTCTTGTCGATCTGGTCCTCGAACATATTGTTCACCAGCCTTTGATATGTTGCCCCTGCATTCTTGAGACCAAAAGGCATGACGTTATAACAAAAATTATCGTGATTGGTTATGAAAGAAATTTTCTCCTGATCTTCTGGATGCAAGCTGATCTGGTTATAACCGGAATACACGTCCAAGAAACTGAGCAATTTGTGCCTTGCCGTGGCATCGATAGTTTGATTGATATGCAGCAGCGAGAAGGAGTATTTTGGGTAGGCCTTTTTTAGATCCTTGAAATCCACACACATCCTGAATTTGTTGAGTTTCTTTGGAACCACCACCATATTTGCTAGCCAATCCGGTTTCTTCACCCTTCAGAATGACCCTATGTTAAGTAGTTACGTGAATTCCTCCTGGACGAATTGGTCCCTCACGGCTGATATTGGTCGCTTCCTCTGTCTCACCGGAGGGTGATGTAGATTAGAACTCAATCGATGTGTTTCCACCTCGGGGGGAATCCCTGTTATATCTAGGTGCGACCAGGTAAAGCAATCATAATTATTTTCTACAAAAGTTACAAATTTATTCCTGCGCTCGAGAGGGAGCTCGGAACCCAGGTGTACCTGCTTTTCGGGATCATTTTCGAAAAGTGTTGTGTGTTCTAATTCTTCCATCGTTGAGTCTGCTGGACTTTTATAGTCCCGGATGATGAGTCTATCAGGAGTGGTAAAAGTCCCGGATGATGAGTCCTGCAAGGGTGGGTTGATATCCCCCACACCTTGCTTCTTCCTTTTCCTGGCTTTGTCGTCCAATCCTGGCATTTGTAATTGCTACTTGGGGATCCTATCCTTCTCAGCAGCAGCCACTACTATAGTTTCTACTTCGTGAGCTGCCCCCTGGACTCATCTGATTTCTCCTATCCCCAGAGAGTCGGGAATTTGACCTTTTGATTAAAAGTGAAAGGGATCGCTCGCATGGAGTGAATCCACAGTCTCTCTAATATGACATTATAAGACCACCTCTTATGATGTCGAAGGTCGTGTCTAGTTTCATGCCCTTGATGTGAACCGATAGCTCAATCTCCCATTGTGTCAGCTCATTTGCCATGTTAAACCCGGCCAACATTTTGGTTGTGGGGATGATTACATCGTCTACCCCTATTTCCTTAAGAACGTGTTACTTGATAATGTTTGCCGAACTTCCTGGATCAATCAACACACGTTTAATGAAAGAATTCTTAATTGGAATAGATATTACCAGGGCATTATGGTGAAGATGGGCAGGTCCCACACGATCGCTATTAGTAAAGGAGATGTTCCTGCGCTCGGCGAGGTCTCAACTGTGCCTTTTTTTTGTTGTAAATGACACTTTGGACTTTGGGAGAGTTGTGTAAGCTATCTTGTTCACCCCTTCCCCCCGAAAGATCATATTAATGGTATGGATAGGCTGAGGTGCCTCGTATGGCTTCCGCTTATGATTCCTGCTCAGGTTAAGTTTAGCCCGATCGCTGATATATTCGCTGAGATGTCCGGCTCGGAGGAGTTGGGCTACCTCGATCCTTAGGTTCGCGCAATCCTCTACAGCGTGGCTGTGGGTACTATAGAAGTGACACCATAAACCAGTGTTTCTTTTATCCGGGTTGGTCCAGATCTCATTCGGGAATCTGGCTTCCTTTATCGTCTTCATCACCACGACAAATTCTGCAGCATTTATGTTGAAATTATGTTCCGAGAGCCTTGGAGGCCTAGTCTCTTTTGACGTTGGTCCCGGGGACGCGGGGTAATTCTATTGATGAGGCCTCAAATACTTCCAATATTTCCCCTAATGGAATTTCGACCTCAAGGCCTGTGGACCTCGTATGGCTCAAATCGTTTCATGTGACTTACGATTTTTGCTTTAAAACCAGAGCCCGGTCTTTGTTTGAACCGACTACCTACTTCTATCGGAACCATCGCTTTCTGATCCTCCTCAATGCATATTTTAGATGTGTATCTGAGGTTTATCTCGCTCTATGTTTTAGCCAGGAATTCCCTCAGACTTTCTTTCAGCTTCCGAGAAGCGTTCGAGCTCTTTGAATTTAGACCATCCGCGAATGCTGCCGCGACCCAATCTTCCGGAACAACTGGCAACAACATTCTCTCATTTAGAACCTGTCCATGAACCCTCGAAGCATTTAGTCCTCCCGCTGTTTAATGGCGAACGCGCTTTAACCCTTCGCGCCCCCGCTTGGGCTTTGATGAAAGCATTTGCAAGCGCGACAAAAGAGTCAATAGAATTTTCGAGCAAATGACTACACCAGGAGAGTGCTCCCTTTATGATCGTTTGATTAAATTTCTTCAGCATGACCGACTCGATCTCATGCTGCTTGAGGTCATGCCCCAAGGCAGCTGCTTCAAACATCGTTATATGTTCATCCAGATTAGTGGTACCGTCGTACTTAGCTATATCCGACATTTTGAATTTCCTGGGTATGGGTGTAGGGGCTGCACTTTCTGGGTATGGCAACACCGTACTTTCTGGCTCCTGCTCCCTTTATCATGGATGGGGCTCCTGGGATTTGACTCATCCTCTCAATCATCTTCCTTTCAACCCTAAGTAACCCCTCAGTGAATGCATCCATCCGTTCTTTACCTACCTCACCTTCTTAGTTTATGGGGTCATAAGGATCTTATCCGCGTCTAATTTGACGCCAAAGTCCCTGCCCTAGAATGCTTGGCCATGGTAGTCATGGCCCTTTCCATGTGCTGCATTCTCTCCTCTTGCGCCTTGAGCGTGGCCATCAATAATTCCCTCGTTAAGGATCCTATCTTTTGAGCGGGTTCTGCCCGTCAGGTTGAGATCGCACTTGACCCTTTCCTACTAATGCGCGTTGATGCGGTTGTTCTGCTTTGTCGTCGTTTGGGACACCTCTGCTTTGCTCCTCATTAGGCTGCCTGTGCAGTGTCCCATCCTTGCTGCTCTAGTGCCTTTGTAACGACCCGTTTGGTCGTTTAGCACTTTTATGCCTAATATCTCTAAAACACCCTTTTTGTGGTCTAATTTTGGTATCTATAGCTTGCGATAACCGGTGATTCGGTTATTTAATTGACAAGAATTTTAGACCCCGTATTTTATACGTCGAGTGATTAGCGAAAGAATCAACGTGAGATAGAAACCTCGGATTTACTTAGTATAAAAATGTTATTGGAGATTAGGAATTACTTAAGTGTGGTGTTAAGTAAAAATTGGTGACAATAATAAGCCAACAAGAGCCTCAACATCCAAGGCAAAAAGGATGACTCAAGTCATCTAAAATAAGGCAAATGGAAGACATACAAGTGTGAAATTAAATGTTGATTCATCCACTACATTTTCAACATATGGTGGACAATTAAAATTGGAAGAAACTTACATGTTACATTCGGCCATAGGGCTGAATATTTTGAGGAGAAAAAGTTGAAGCATACAATTGAATATTTGAGCATCCACTACTTTATGAAAGTATACATTGTTTTAGGAGGACATAACATGGTGGAGGGATCATTTCACATTTAATATTGCTCATCCATCTTGGCATGATTACAATAGACAAAGGGTGGTGCATGAATCATTCAACACACATAAGATTGTCTTGTAAACAATTGAAAAGAAAGAAGAAAAGAGGAACAAGGGGTCGGCCAAATGAGGCTTATGGCCGAAAGTGGTGAGGCAAATATTGAAATTTTGTGTAAAGTTAATTGAGTGCTCAATGTCATGAGTGGAGCATGTGTTGTATCCAACTTGTAGGCATCATAATTTAACAAAATAATGACTAAGGAATCAGCCATTACATTTATTTTCAACTTCACAACAAAGAAAGAAAACCTAGAGGGAGAGAGGGGGCAAGCTCACGGCCAAGGGCTGAATTTGGAGCTTTTGTGTGTTGATCAAAAAAATTATTTTCCAAGGTGTTTCAACCCTTTAGAAGGTCCCTAAAACGTGAAGATAGTCTTTGGAGCAACAAGAACCATTTTCATCTCAAGTCACCAACTCTAGCCAAGTAAAGAATTCAAGTGGTCAAGGTAAGATCTAACTTTCTTTTCATGTATTAAGGGTGATGTAGATGTGTGAATATAAGTTGTATGCATGAAATAAGGTGTGTTGATGTTGGAACATGGTAATAGATAGGGAGTTATATGGGTTGATGTTGAAGTATGATTGTAACTTGACGAACATGAATCGCATGCATCAAATCATGAAAGTTGGTGTTGGAATGTTAGTTAGTCGTAGGGACTGTTTTTGGTGAATTTAATGGACTGATTTTCTTTAATAAATATAGTTGTTACTATCATAGATCTCATGGTAAAAAGAATGAAAAGAATTAGAGGTTAAAGGTGAAGTTATGTTAGTATGAAAATGGTTGAATCTATGATTTTATGTGAGTGATGTTGAAGCATGGTGTAGCCGTGTGTGGGACTGTTTTGGGAAGAAGTTAGTGAACTGTTTTTACTTGATATTTTGATTGTCATTATCATGAAATTTATGATGGAAATGAAGGTGTTTAATGGTTGGAGTTGAAACTAAAGTCATTTGTGAGTTGTTATAAGGATTATAAAAATGACGATATAGCGTAGTTGCGTATGAATTGATGTTGTACTTATCGTGTGGATAGCTGGTCGTAACTTACTGAAATTATATGAAAAGAAGACATGAAATGATGTATAAAAATCACATGTGGTTGGCTTAGTATGTTCGTAAACATTTGCAAGAATTCCGAACATCGTTATGTTGTCGGTTAGGGATTTTTGGACATGTTGTGGTAGTGGACCTGTTTTGGACTTATGCTTTCATTAAGTTGGAAAGAATAATTATAAGTTAAGAGTATACACCATATTGTGTGTTGGATGGAATGTTATAAGTTGTGACATACAAACGTTAAAGCTACAAACTATTAGAAGTAACTTGAGAATGTCGTAGCCGTATGTGAATCATTATTGCATGTCACGAATATGGGCACATTTAGAATATAAATATAGCGATATGGGTGTCCTTAGAGTCGTATTCTAACGTAGATCGCACATTTTATAGATTTTGATCGTTCGGAGGCTCTGTTGAGGAAGACATTAGCTTGATTGATCGTGGCATCGCATTCGGCATTGAGGTAGGTTACGGTCTACTTTAGTTAGACTCGATTAGAGAATCGTATGTAGTTGTAAAAAGTGACGGGGACGGCATATAGGCTCTCTCACGGGCATGAAGTAGAGGTGATTTCCGGTTAGATTGGCTTTGTTAGTTGCTATGTGGGCTTGTCGCCATATGTGTTATTTTACGTGATTATCACTGTTCGTATCTACATCCTTACGCTACTAGCTCGCTCACCGTGTGTAAAGGAATGGTAACATTAATATGACTTGTATTGGTTGACTATATATTGATGATATTGTTGAGGCTGATATCATGCATGACATGTCTTTTATATTATTGTTGTGATGATTGGTGAGTGAGTGATCGAGAGACTCACGAGGTTTCTACTTGGGAGATTGAGAGTGACGGAGAGACTCAGGAGGTTTACGCCGGAGATTGTGAGTGTTTGTTGCCCGAGGTTTCTTGCCGGGAACAATGGAGTGTCCGATGCCCGAGGTCTTTGCCGGGATCGTGAGAGTGTGCTCGTGATCCGAGGTTATATTCGGAGCGAGTGGTACATGGACTTCGCGGGTCCCCCATGGGTCATGACTATGAGGCATTGCCATAGCATGTGTGTACGGGAGTGGAGTGTGAGAGGTGACTATTGCATTGCATTGCATTGCATTCATCCACTTATATATTTGGTGATCATTTGGTGAATTATATCTGTCTTGGTTGATTTCATGATTCCTTTACACCTTACTTGTATTGATATGTGACCATACTGTTTGCTCTATGTGCTACTTGTTGGTTTTGACTTCTTCATACGTTATCTAATCATTGTCGGCCTATGATGCCCTACCGGTACAAGTGTTGTGCGATACTACTCTTCTTTGCACTTTTGTTGAGTGCGAGTACGATCCGAGCTCCGATTCTAAACCCGTGGTCGATACGTGAGGGTGACATCTTTTAGTTATTCGGGGTGAGCTACACATCATCGTGGCCACCCCGGAACCTCATCATCTATTTCTCGCTTTTGTATTATTGATGACAATATGTAGCACTTCGGGTATTTTCGGACTTCTATTCACATCCTATGTTAGCGCTCTTGTACCTTTGATCGATTTTTGGGATTGTCGTGACATTTCTTGTTATGATAAGTATTTAAAACTTGATAACTTATTCTTAAATAAATTTTCCGCTTATTTAACTTGTTATTAGTATTGTGGTTCGCCTACTCGAAGGGATAGTGTAGGTGCCACCACGACTCATGAATTGGGTCGTGACAGCCTTCAATGGATTCCTTCTCGTGCTCGGAAATTGGCACCTCTACCGAGTTCTTCGTACCTCTCACCAACATCTGTGTGTCCTCGGTTCCCTGTATATTGCTCGAACTACCGCTAGACATGTCTTTTCTGCATATATTGATTTTGCTAGAATTTCTTGTAAAGAGAATTTCTGTTGCGAATCAGGACAACTCCATAGTTGTCTATCCCCACAGACGGCGCCAAACTATTTTCTGGTGAAAACGGATAATCAATTAGATATTGTAATTTATGAGTTTAAAGACAAGTAGGTCGTATCCAATCTCGGAAACTCTCGTTTTCGAGGTCAATGTTTCATATTATCAAAGCTATATTGAAAGAACCGAGCTTAATAAACAAGAAAATAATGCAAGACAAACAGATATTTTAAGATCAGTTGATATGCCCGGAGGTATATTGCTTATGAATAGAAATGAGAGATAGGTTGCCTGAGTGGAAGTGAAAGTGTCTTTAGCTTACATGATAAGCTATCTATAGAGAAATCGAAACAAGACTTTTCAACCCTAACGTTCGATTGATGTGACCCTACTCCACCCCCACATGCTTCCCTATCTCAGCGCTCTGATCGAGACCTGCTGATGTGACCTGAGTTGGTGGGAGTGGACGCCAGTTGTGGAGGCTCTCCCGGCCTTTTCGGGCTCCCAATCGCGGAGAATAACCCGGGCATGGATTTTGCCCGATTCAAACTTGTATTCAATAAAATTCACTCCGAGTTGTATCAAATTAATAGCTTAACATATCTATAGAGCATAATTTGTGCTAAATTATTGATAAATTTAATAAGAACATTTTTAGTAACTTATATGTTATATATAGAACAAAATACAATAGTTAAACAAAACATCAAAAATTGTCACTCGTTAATTTACAATAAACAATACAATCTATCAACAAAACAATGGGGGGTACAATACATCATAGTACAAAACAATACAATACGAAACGATGGGAGACGACCATGCAGATGAAACAAAAAAAAAAATTAGGAGCAACGAATGACAATGGAAACAAATAGATCTTTTTTTTTTTTTTTTTTGAATGAATGAAGTGGATCACACATCCTCATCATGAGAATAATTTTATTTAATTTTACCCTCGCTTATAAGCTTTAAATGTGACAATGGTTGGGTTCCAGCAGCTATTAATGTCATTACAGTATTCCCTGCTTTATTGATCTCGGGATCTACAATCTTGTTCTGCTCTAAGCTCGTTTTACATCTTCCGGCAGCTTCACCTACATTGTGAAAGTCATAGTCATCTGTGTCTTCTATAAACCCTTTGTTCTTCGTCGTATGCTCTAGAATCCTCTCGAAACCAGACACCATATCGAGCCATTCCTGTTCACAAGAGGCATACGCAGGATTTTCCGCTTTTTTTTTCAAAGTGTAGTCATGTGTTGTCTTTGTTAGGGGTATAATTTTTTTCATGATTGCCAATCCAAGGTCTAATTCTTTTGTTGCTGCTGCTGTGATTTGTTTGTCGTTTTTAAGGATGTCTGTACATAGCTGCTCTTCGGTGGTCGATTTGCAAGCTTGTGTTAAGAAATCTGTGTTAGCGTTGATGCTCTGTGAGGAGAAGAAACAGAGGACTGATGAAATAAGGGTGACGAGAATCGTGAGTTTTTGCAAAGAAGCCATTTTGAAAAGTTGAAAAGGCTTCTTTGGCTTTTATTATTTTTATTTTTATTGCCTGAGTTTGGTTGGGAGTTATTTATACATGATTTTGAGTAACGAATTGACCTTGTTATTAGGAGAAATTCCGTGGTAAGATGTGTAGTTTTTTTTGTATGCTTCTCCATAATGTAAGGACTAGAGATAAGGAGAAAGCATATATAGCTAATTAAGTTGGTTGTTATATATTCTCCTGATTTTAGTATCACGAGTTTTACGCAGTAGCCAAAGGAGAAAACACAAAAACTGGTTATTCTCCTGCCCTAGTAGCATTTGGATTGAAGTTATAGACAATGAATTTAAGTGTTTAATTTGTTATAACAAGTTATTTAATTACCATTTAATCTGCAATAATATTGTACCTACTAAATGATCTAATAAGGTAAATTTTACAATGTCAGTGCTAAGAAATACAATCGAATAATTATCATACACCACAACAAAATGAGCAATTGGCAGCACTTTTTGCGAGCTAATTCAGAATAACTATCGTTAAAACGTACACTTAATTTCTTCAGTGATTGTAATAATTTCTAATAGTAAAATAATTTTTGTTTTTAGGTATTTTGTGGCGGTTATTGAGCAATGTCCGTTTCAGATGTTGAGTTGTTTCACGACAATTTTTGAGAACTGCTTAAGATATTGAGTTGTTTCGTGGTATTTTAGCTACATTTTCAATGGTTCTGATATCAAAATATTCATTAAAAAAAAAAAAATTAATATGATGGAAAATATTTTAATAAGCTTATGAAAAATTCTTAAGTATATTTTTTCAATTTAGTAAAATTAATGATTGTTCGCAAAATAAAGAGTTTATCAAGCACAAAATTAGGAAAAGTTTAGCATTTTTATAATTTTAGACAAATTCCAAGAAGTATTAATTCAGAGTTGGATTACTATTGTTTTTTGCAAAAGTGAAAAATTTAATAATTGTATATAAATTTAAAAAATTTGATAAGTCTCAAATAATAAAACTTAAAATGCAAAAAAAAAAAAAAAAGGTTCCTTCATGAAACTAAAAACAACCGCATTATAAAATTAATGAGTTATTTTGGTAAACATTTATTTTTCTTTTTTCTAAGTAGGCGTTTGGCCATATATAGAAACCAAATGTTTTTCACTTTTTTTTTTGTTGGAATTTTTGAAGTTGGAGCTGTGTTTGGTTATAGTTTTGGCAAAAAAAAAAAAATATGGTTTTTTGAATGTATTGAAAGTGAAAAAAATGTGAAAATAATATTTTTAGTGTTTTTCATATTCTAAATATAACTTGGCATTTTCATGACCAAACGCTAATTTTCAAATAAAGTGATAAAATTTCCCCAAAAAAAGTGAATAATTTTCACGGCCAAACAGGCCCTTAAGTCTAATAACTTATCATGCAATTTTTACTCTAAATTCTTGAAAACGAAGTTTGTATATGACAAGATACCAATATATATATATATATATATATATATAAGTCTAATAACTTATCATGCAAATTTTTACTCTAAATTCTTGAAAACGAAGTTTGTATATGACAAGATACCAATATTACTATATTATATATAAGAGGGAATGTGAGGACTTTTGTAGTCCCCATTAATTTCCCAAATTTTTAAAAACTTTTTCATTAATTACTTTTATGTCACAATTTTATTTATTTAAGTCAATTTTTTGTTTTTTGTTTTTAAAGTCTACTTTTAGTATCGAGCAGGGGACTTTTATGTCCTTCAATAATTTTCAATTTTTTTTAAAACTTTTAATTAATTACTTTTAAGTCCTAATCTTATTTATTTATGTCAATTTTTTTGTTTTTTGTTTTTTTAAAGTCTACTTTTCAAAAAGCTATCGAACCTCCCACCTCATTTTTCACGTTCTTTGATTTTACGATTGGTGCTCGATATCGCATTTGAGCCCAATTAATCCGAATAATGCCTTTACATCGCGCCTATTCGGGGGAGCGCTTCCTCCAAAGATTTTTTTATATCCATGTTCGAACCCCCAATCCCTAATTAAGAGAGGGGCGGCTCCATCTAACGTGAAGTTAAATTATGTATTTATCTTAAAAGTTCATTAACTATGTATAGATTATTTATTTAGAACTAAATAACTTTAGAAAATTAGGATACATAAGTTATAATGTCAAATTAAGTTTCCAAATTTGATTTGAATTAAATAATTTCATCAAAATGAAAGTTAAAATATTAAAGGAGTGGAATGAAAATTTTGCTTTTATATAACTACCAGCTTGTGGGGCTGATGGGTATATGGTTGTTGTTGTTGTTGTTGTACACTTATACTAACACAAATTATATTTCTTTAGTTAAAATATACAACTTTTATTCTTGAGTTTGAGCTAGGGCTTAGCACGGGCCTCACATAACTAGTATATATATATATATATATATATGGGCTTTTTCAATGTAGAGCCAAAATTATTAGGAAGTGTCATTTATGTTGTATTATATAATTTTGCTAAACAATCGTCAGAGCTGCCACTATATGTCTAATTGCGGCCATCATTCCATTGCTCCAAACCGCACAAAGCAGTTTTAGAAGACGCAAGTGCACATGTTAGCGGAAACGTAAAAGAAAGAACACAAGATTTAACGTGGTTCGGATCAAAATGATCCTACGTCCACCAGAGAACAGTTGTCTTTATATTATTAACAAAGGAAGGGGAGATTTCCAATTACACTTAAGAGAATTGCTCTCTCAACTCTCTACTCATTACAATGTATTGTATGACTTTTGGGATGCTAAACAAAGAAGAATTGCCTCTCATTTTGTAGGCATAAAATGACTTGGGCTCTAAGTGTATACATGAGCTCTTCAATTCTCCTCCACATCTTAGCATTCTTTGGCTCCAAGTAATGCATCTTTTGGCTCCAAGTAATTGAGCATCCTTTGGCTCCAAGTAATAGAAAATCATTCAACACATATCACATAACAAAAACCAACTCTTTCAATCTCCACCTTGGTTTGCGTTTCGAGCATGCATATGAACAACTCTGTCCAAAACTTCTAAGCTTATTGGGCAACCTCGTTGAAAGAAACAAGAAGAATCAAACTATTGTTGAACATACCACCTCCACCTAACAACTGTTCTCTCGGAGTTGCATCAGTTGATGTGTACTCCTGCTAAGTCCTTGTAGTGTGAAAACTTGGCGAGCGGGACTATTTTGGTCAATATGTCTGTAGTGTTATCGTCTGTGATAACCTTCACGGCCTTGATAGTTTCCTCTTCAACAACAAATCGAATAAAATAAAATCTGACATCAATGTGTTTACTCTGATTTTTAATCAGATGAATAGCACTCTGACTATCACATACAAGGGTTGATTCCTGCTGAACCAAACTCAATTCCGCCACCAAACCTTTCAACCAAATAGCTTCTTTCACCACCTCCGTCTCGCCATGTATTACCGCTCGTCGTAGACAAGCGACAATCAAGCTAACGAGTCGATTTCCGACTAACGACACATGCCAACAAGAATAAAGATGTATCCAGGATTGTGGACCTCATTCTCCGCGATCCCCTACATAGTCGAATCCACATAACCGAGAATTGAAATACCTACACACCTTTTTGAAAGGTTAGACCAACACGTCGAAGCTCATGCAGATATCTAATATCCGTTTGACGAGCCTTTGCCAATGCCTCTTTCACAGGGTTGGACATGTATACGCAATTGCCACGACTTACAGATTGAAATATACGGACGTGTGCATACCATAGCATACATAATGCTACCAAGCTATATTTAGGCGTAAGAAAATTTTAACATATGCTCGAGCCATCTTGTTGAGGCATTTGTAACTCGAAAGTTTAAAATGAGGAGCTAACGGTCTTTACTGGCTTGCACATATGCATATTGAATCTCTCGATAGAACCACTTGATATGTACCTCTTTTGAGAAAGATGTACAACAATGTCTTTTTTAAATCTCTCGTACCCGAGAATTTTCTTTGCGGCTCCCCAATTTTCGTATCAAATTCCTTATAGAGTTCCTTGCATTTATCTCAGTAATGTTGTTAGTAGCAATAAGCATATCATCAACATACAACAGTAAATAAATCATTGAGTTACCAGACATCTTCTTGTGATACATAGAGCTATCAAATGCACTCCTTGAGAATTCATGTGTAGTCTGATATGTTGGTATTTTACCAACTTATTTATTCTTTAAGTTTAGATTGTTGTTATGTTTTGATTGAGAAAATAGTGCATTTAATGTCGTTTACTTTAATTTTATAGGTTTATATGATTGAGAAGTGATCATGAAGAAATCAAGTGAAAAACAAGTCAAAAAGAGGTCAAAGTGAAGAAAATGACAAAAATGGGTAAAACTGCAAAAATGTGACAGATTTGCAAATCTGAAAATATGGGTTGTTTTGGTCTTATTTTAATGCGGGAATATTGGGAGCTATAAGAGCATGACTTGGGAGAAAATATCATCGTCTTTGGCCATTTCATACAAGCTTGGAGAGCTAGGGTTTCATCTACACTATTGGAGGAGAAGATTGGAGCACTTTAATGAGATATTTCTTAAACCTTTCTTCAATTCCTTGTTTTGTATTGAATATTTAAGTGTGTAGTATTTTCTTCTTTCACTTGAATCTTGTTTATGATGTTATTCATTATCAAATGTTGGATTAAATCTCTTGTTATACTTATGTATTGAATGATTTTTATTTCAAATGAAATGGGTCTTTGTTTCTTTAATTAATCTCATTTTGAATGATTCTTAAGGGAGTAGCTAACCCTAAGACTCGCCCATTTACTTTGATTGAGCTCGGAAGAGGAAATCTAGGTTGGGAAGATTAATTAACAAGAATTTGGGTCATTAAATCCATCTAATAACTTGGGCTCGGAAGAGAATAGTTACTTGAGGTTAAATTGATTA
>NC_081353.1:47711926-47845230 GCF_029784015.1 Lycium ferocissimum | reverse complement strand
TTGTTTTTTAATAATATTGCAAAACCTTGTCACCATAAGTAAGACACTACATTCTCTCTCCTAAAATAACAACCACATAACGGCTATTTTGCGCGTATCAATCACGCTCCTCCTTCATGGAGCTGCCGGGAGAGTCCCTTCTAGCTCATCAAGTGAAGGAGGCCTTTCCCACGGTGGGAACTACCTCATATACTGGAGGAATTTTAGAAAAATCATCTTATGCTAACATTACCACTGCTCCATCTAATTTTTTACCAACCCCAACTCGCCGAGTGAAAGAATTTGTTTTTGCTCGGCAATCAAACCACAATGGAAGTTATGCCATCACATTCAAAGCAGACGACTACAACGGAATCGTAGTTGAAGATTGTCAATATACCTTGGGGGTAAATTCCTAAAACGTTGACCACAAATTGATAAACTTAGGTCAAAGTTTAAGGAAAGCATAGTTGTGAAAGGAACAACAACAATTGAAGTTTATGACAACCTTAATGTCTTCATAGACCTCACAAATCATGACAATTTTACGACTGTATGGTTTAGAAGAGTGATTGAGTTTGACGGTCAAAAAATGTGGCTCGTAAATGGTCGCCGGACTTTAAACCAGAGGAAGATCTACCAATTGCTCTGGCATGGGTACTTTTTCCAGGTTTGTTTTTCTATTTACACAGTTGGCATTATCTGAAAAAAATTGTACAATGTGTTGGAACTCTGTTAATCCTTGATAATTGTTGAGTTTGATGATTCAATAATGGTAGAAGAAGAGAAAAGATTGCAGAGAGGAATTATGGAGAAGGAGAGAAGAATATTATTCATCAAAGCTTAACTTAAAAATGTACAGAACCTACTCTTTTATATTGAGTAGTTAGTTACATTTAACTAACTTTAAGTAACTAAAAAATTACTACTTAACTAAGAATCTGAAAATATACACAATGACCTTAATGCCCTCGGGCCTAAGTTACACCATGCTCAATACTCCCCCTCAAGCTAGGTGGTGCAAAGACATCAAATACACCTAGCTTGGAACACAAGTACTTATGTTGTAGTTTATTCAACCCTTTTGTTAGTATATCTACCTGCTGATCTCAAGTGTAAACATACTCAGTTTTGATCATACCACTTTGAATCTTTTCTCTTACAAAGTGGCAGTCAATCTCAATGTGCCTTGTTCTTTCATGGAACACAGGGTTGGCTGCTATTTGTATAGCAACTTTACTGTCAATGTGAACTTGAACAGGCTGATCAATATGAACCCCAGTTTCTTTAAACAAGACTAGAATCCAAGTTAGATCTGCTAATGTAGAAGCTAGACTCCTATACTTAGCCTCAGCTGAACTCTTTGATATTGTTCTTTTTTTTTTTTTTTGATTTCCAGGAGATCAAAGATTCACACAGTTTGACTAGAAATCATGTTACTGATTTTCTTGAGTTTGGGCAAGCTGCCCAGTTAGCATCACAATAGGCTACAATCTCTTCTTTACTTTTACTTGATAGAAAAATACCTTGTACAGGATGATTCTTCACATATCTTATTATTCTCATGGCTGCATCAAAGTGAGACTTCTTTTGATGATGAAGGAATTGACTCCGTGTTTGTACACTGAATGCTATGTCTGGCCTTGTTATGGTTAAATACAGCAATTTTCCAATGATTCTTTGATATACACTGATGTTTGTCAAAGGATCATCCTCTCCCTTGATTAAACTCTCCTTTTTTGTCAACTCATCTAGTTCTTTATAGTCAGTTTCACATTTGCTTCAAGTGGAGTAGTTGCTAGTTTTGTAGCTTCTAATCCTAACTCAGAGATTAACTCAAGTGAGTATTTCCTTTGGTGCATTAAGATTCCAGATTTAAACCTTGCAAACTCAATGCCTAAGAAGTACCTTAGTTCACCTAGGTCCTTCATCTTAAAGGCTTTATGTAGTGCTGATTTTGTGTCTTCTATCATTCTCAAACTGTTCCCAGTGATTAGCATATCATCAACATAAACCAAGATAATTACGAACTCAATTCCAGTCTTCTTAATGAACATAGAGTGATCAAATTGACTTTGAGTGAAACCAAGTTGTAGTACTGCTCCTAGCAATTTTACATTCTACTGTCTTGGGTCCTGTTTTAGCCCATATAGAGATTTAAGAAGCTTACATGCTAGTTTTGTCTCCCTCTAGCTTTTAAATCCTTGGGGTAATTCCATATAGATTTCATTATATAAATCAACTTGAAGAAATGCATTATACACATCCATTTGTTGGATATGCCAATGTCTGAATGCTGCAATAGATAGAATTGATTTTACAGTTACCATCTTGACTACAGGACAAAATATTTCCTAGTAGTCAATACCTTCTTGCTGCTGTATCCCTTAGCAACTAATCTTGCCTTGAACCTTTCTACTTCACCATTGGCTTTTTATTTAATCTTATACACCCATTTGTAGCCTATACACCTCTTACCATCAAGCAGTGACACAATCTTCCATGTATTGTTACTCTGTAGTGCATCTATTTCAGCCTTTGTGGCATTAACCCATCTTGGATCTTTAATATCTTCAGTGTAAGATGCTGGTTCTATGTCAGTTGAAATAGTTGCAATAAAGGCTTGATATGCAGGAGCCAAATGATCATAACTAATATGGTTTGCTAGACAGCACAGTGTTTTTTTTGTTTGTTTCTGAGTGTTTATAAAATCTTTCATCCAAAAAGGTGCAATTTTGGTTCTTGAGGACTTTCTTTCAGTGATATTTGTGTTTATAGGTTGGTTTGGTACATGACTTGTAGAGGGCAATGGTTGGTTTGTATCAGATATAGGAACTGATATATTAGTTGGTTCTATAGTTGTGTCTGTCAACTGGTTATTGTGATTTGTAGTAGAGCCAGGAGCTATACTTTGAGTACTTGAGTTTGGTTCTGTCAGCTGGTTAGCATTATGTGATCCTAAAGATTGAGCTTCCTCATGATGGGCATCACCAGTATTTTGATTATTGTGCTGAGATATCCTAGTGTTAGCATCATCCAGTAGGAAAAATGCATCTTTGAACACATCAGTAAAAGTGAACTGCATATCCTTCTCATAATTTTTGAATGGAAAGACTTCTTCTCTGAAATCAACATCTCTATTGACAAAAAACAAATTATCAGCTAAATCATAAAGTATATAGACTTTTTGAGTGTAAGAATATCCTATATGCACAGCTGTGATTGATCTTGATTTAAGTTTATCAGACTCATTTACAACTTTGGCAAAACACTGGCAACCTAAAACTCTAATATGATCCAGTGAGGGAGTGGATCCATGAAGCATTTCATATAGTGACTTGTTATTAAGAGTAGTAAATGGCATTCTGTTGATTATGTTGCAGCCAATACAAAATGAACCCAGCATCTCTATGGAATATAACCTTGAAATCTTATAGCCCTGCAGACTTCAAGAACATGCTTGTGCTTCATCTCAGCTACACTATTTTGCTGAGGGAAATAAACATAAGATGTTTGATGAACAATACCAAGTTGTCGAAACAAGTTCAAACACACTGAATTTACAAATACAGTGCCATTGTCACTTCTAATATATTTAACCCTTTTATTAAAATGAGTTAAAACATAGGTCAGAAATTGTTGTAACACAACACATACATCAGATTTGAGCTTAAGCAAAAATAACCAAGTCATTCTAGAATAGTCATCAACCACAGTCAAGAAGTATTTATTTCCATTATAAGTTTCTACTTTATACGGTTTCCATACATAAAGATGTAACAACTCAAAACTACTAGAATTTCTGCTACTGCTACTAGGAAATGGTAATCTCACTTGTTTAGCACAAGAACAAATAAAACAATTCTTGACAACATCAGTACAATTATCAATACTGGCTGAGAATAGATTCTTTAGAATTTTTGAAGTGGGATGTCCCAATCTTTTATGCCACAAGTTTAGATCAGCCTTATTCATATTAACAGGTTTTATGACTTCCTTAGACACTAGTGAACAACTTTCATCCTTTATTGAATTTGCAGCTACTGAAGGTAACAGATACAAACCACCCTTTTCTCTACCAATCGCTTTCACCTTCCTATTGAAGAGATCCTGAAATATACAAAAGGGAAAAAAGCAACCAAACACTGTAAATCTTTTGTTACCTGAGAAACTGATAGCAAATTAAATTTGAATTTGGGTATATAATACAACTCATTGTCTATTTGATGTCCTTCAGATAAAATACTAGAACCAATATGTGCAACAAAAGAAATATCTCCAGTGGGTAAGAAAACTTTTCTTTGCTTAGTAGGATCTATTTTAACATGTTTTGAAATCAGTTTAAGTGTAGCAACCATGTGATTGGTTGCCCCAATATCAATGATCTATTCATGACTATTATTCACAACTAGAAAGGCATTAGTCATACCTGCAGTATTAGCTAGAGGTGTGCTGGTAGTATTTAGCATGTTAAGAATCTGCTCATATTGCTCCTTAGTGAACAGGCTAGGCATCTGCATCTACATTGAGCCTCCGTGAGAACCTGAACTTCGAGCAGCAGCAGTTTGAACATTGGTTTGTTCATTTGCATTAAAGCTTGTATCCTGACTCATTTGAGGCAAGTTTTGAGTATTAGCCAACACGTTATAAGAAGTTGAATGAGATTAACCACCAGGTCCTTTCTTCTTGAACTTGTCATTTGGATACCCAACTATCTTATAGCAGGTTTCTTTTGTATGCCCTTTCATTTTACAAAACTCACAAAATAGATTATAGTTTTTCTTGAACCTTTAGCCATTTCCAGATGGTGGTCTAGCACTGTACAATGCAGTAGAATTATCATTTCTTGACTGAACTATAGGAGGTGCACCAAGAACACTAGTAGCAGCCATACTCTTATGATTTTCATCACTTACTAGCATGGAATATGCTTGATTAACTGAGGGTAAAGGAACCATAAGCAATATTTGGCTCCTTGCTTGAGTATATGACTCATTAAGCCCCATCAAGAATTGATACAACTTTTGTCTTTGAACATGGGCCAAGAAATCTTTCGATTTTTCATAGTTACATCCAAGTATTAGAACTAAAGTTTCAGCTTCATTCCACAAATCTTTTAGCCTAGAGTAATAGACTGGAACAGATGAAGTACCTTGCACTAAAGTTGCAATTTCTCTATGAACATTAAGAGCCCTAGAACCATCTACTTGTTGAATCTTTCTTTAAGATCTTCCCACACAACATGTGCACTTGTAGCATATGCTACTCCACTTCTCAAACTTTGATCCACAGAATTCATCAACCAAGAAATAATAATTGCATTACACCTTTCCCATTGATCTCTATATTTTGGGTGAAACTTTTCTTTTTTCCAAGACCCATTCACCATACCTAACTTATTACGACCCAATAGTGGAATTCGCACAGAATGAAGCCATTACGAGTAATTGCCAGTACGAGTTAATTGAAAAGAGATCAAGGAAACACCACTCACATCGCAAGGTGCAAGATACAGTAGGTGATTCAATTCAACTGTAATTTCCCCCCCCCAATGTTTCATCATATTCAGAACCGGTGTTATTCTCAGAAGTTGTTTGCCCTATTTCTTCGTTGATAGCCATTGTTGACAGCATCAAGACTCGAATTTTGACAGTTCAAGAATTTGGAAAGAAAATTGATTAACGCGGAAGAAATTGGATCGAGCAGCAATTAGATATGCTCAATGCTCTGATACCATGTTGAGTTTGTTGATTCAGTAATCGTAGAAGAAGAGAAAAGATTACAGAGAGGAATTATGGAGAAGGAAAGAAGAATATTATTCATGAAAGCTTAACTTGAAAATGTACAGAACATATTCTTTTATATTGAGTAATTAGTTACACTTAACTAACTTTAATTAACTAACTAATTACTACTTAACTAATAATATGAAAATATACACAATGACTTAATTCCCTTGGGCCTAAGTTACACTATGCTCAATAATAATGCTACTAAGGCTCGAACTAAGACAAGTATGGCAAAAATTAGAGTTGAAGTGGATCTATTAAAATTTTTCCTGACAATGTGTGGGTGGGACAAGAATATCCGAATTCACCTCTAAAGGGTTTTTCTCATAAATTGGAGTATGAGGGTCTACCAAAGTAATGCAAACATTGCAAAAAAAAAAGGGCTATAATTTGATAGACTGTAGAGTTATGGAAAAGAAGAAGAACAAGAGTGTTATTTCTAAGCATTTCTATGGAAATGACAATATGAACAACAATCATGAAGCCACTGGGGCATCTGGATATCCAATGGCCCAGAAACAGATTGATGCTGAACAACAAAACACCAATATGAAATCAAGAAGGGATGAGGCTAAGGAGGATCAAATGAAAAACAATCAGAATGAACCAACTGAGAAGGCTCAGGAGGTTGAAGCAAACATGACCAATGAACAAATTGCTAGTAACATGAGTATGAAGGACAAACAAAAGAAGAAAAAGAAGAAAAAATAGAAGAAGATGGTCAAAAAGAAAAGAAAAATAATTTTCAAATCAGTGGCTTTACTTGAAGGTGGTAGATGGAACAAAAACGCCAAGAATTCAAACCAACTACCAAAGGAGCAGAATAAACAGCATGAAAATGTTCAGAATGGGGAGAAAACTGAGCTTTTGGACAATGACAGCAATAGGCGTCTAAAAAAGGATCAGTTTATAGCTCATCAGCAGGAATCTTATGTAAGAAACACCAAGGAGGACCAAATTTAATTGGTTCAAGCTGATCAGGAGGGTAATAGTGTTAACAAGGATAATGAAATTGAAGAAGGGAAAATCACTTCTTGTTACACCCCAGAAAATTTCAGGTTACTAAGGCTGCAGACGGCTTAATGTGAGCTCATGGAGGAGAAAATATTACAAGTATAAAGGATGAAATTCTACTGTATTAGCATGAGGATAGCATGAGTATAATATTTGGAATTCGTACAATATGATTGGAATGATACGTTAAAAGATATATAGCCCTCGTAATCGTAAGCTGAGGTGAGGTCCACATGTCGAGATTTTATAAAGGACATATGACAAGTTATGTGGATAATATATGTGAAGTTAAACACAACTCAAGAAGGATCCTTGAGCCAAATCAAAGTGGAAGCCCTCCAAAAAGATGTTTTTAAGTTACGTTTCGGGTGATCTGACTTCGGGAGGCCAAAACCCCATCATTATTTGGGAAAAATCCAAAAATAAAAGTTGTATATAATTGAAATACCTTTCCAACCATAGGTCGTAGGCCTGCATGTGACATAGGGATAAAAAGTTATGGACATTTTAAGACAGAAAGGTAATGCTGGGCAGTGGGCTCGGCCCAACCCGACTCAAGGTCGGTGGGAACCGACCCAAGACCCATATATAAGAGGTAAAGTCATAAAAATTCATTCATTTATACATCAAGCAGTCCACAAACTTTTAGATAGGGAGAGAGGAGAGTTAGAGAGAGAAAGTGGAGAATCGATCAACTTCGAGGCCCCGAATCCCGAGGCTCGTGAAGGATAAAGTGTAGTACGAGTTGTCATCGTCGTTTTAAGCTAAAAGTTGAACTTGGGGGATGTTGTTTTCGTGGTGGCTGCTCATATAAGGTATGTTTAAGATGTTAATGATGTTCTTACCATGATCATTGATAGATTTGACGGGTTAGAACATAGAAAATGACGTTGAAAGTTCGGTTATAATTTTTGGATATCAAATGACTTGGGGGCTGTTTTGGTATGATTAAATGGATAGAATTATTTGGATATTGATATAAAATTATTTTTGATATGTTATTGATAAGTTGCTGTTCTTGAATTTGGGAGAATAAAGTGTATGAAGATATCGTATACAAAGCGTATACTGAGTTGTTTTGGTGTATATCTTTGGGAGTTGATGCTTTGAGTTTAAAGAGACTTATATGAGATGGTTGTTGTTGTTGGTGGTTGTTGATTGTGTTGTTAAATTGAATTGGAATTAGAGGGAAGCAAAGATTACAGGGAAAATGCGCCCTTAATTTATGGAAGTTAATTACGAGCTTAGAGAAGTATATGAACCTTTTTCAAGTTGTCTACGGGGTTTTCTTTACCTTGATTGTGGATTGGCCAGTGTTTGGAAGCATAAGTTAAGCTAATCACATAAGCGACAAGGTATGTAAGGCAAACCTTTCTTCTTTTGGCATGATTCTTGTTGTTATTCGTTCTATATGTACTCCATATGATTCCATTCTTAGACGAGTAGGGTCTAAATGTTTCTTGTGGTGCCTTATTGATATTGTACTCCTATTCTGTTCCGAAAGGAACACCCATAAGGTGCCACGTTGAGTTGTGTATATGGTTTTACTAATGATTTCGAGGAAATGAGTTTTATACTAAAGGAAACATAAAGTTTGTTTTTCAAAACCACTCCGAAGGGGGTGCGAGATTTTACTACTTCATTTCATTTACTATTTATGTTTACATTCCTTAGTATCATCCCTTTGTATTGACATGATCATTTATTCTTTGGGTAAGGCAATAAGATGAAATTGAGTAGAATATAGGTAGTAAGAATTTCATAACAATTCTACCCTCAAACCTGGAAGTATGTCCTCCTGAGTCAGTGAGATACAAATTTGATAACTTATGAAAGACTAAGGCTAATCGGATTGTGATGAATTGATTAGTGACTTATGATATGAATTGAAATTGATACTTGTGGATTGAGTTTGTGTTGACATGATTGTGATATTAAGCCGGCCGGCCGCCCGAAGAGGCCATCATTATTATGCGAAGCGCCGTCCGGCGGACTATTGTGATACTAGCCGGAAGCGCTGTCCGAAGGGAACATTCGTTAACATGTCGGAAGCGGCATGTGTGTTGGATTGCATTATTTACTTAAAGATTGTTTTGAGATTTCGTGTGCACATTTATGTTTCTTCCCGAGCGAAGGTCACAGTATTGAGTTAGATTGTGATTTCTTCTCATTCCAAGTCAAATTATGATTATGATTCGTTACCACCTTACATACTCGGTACATTGTCGCATCGACGTCCTTTTGCTCGGGGACGCCGCGTTCATGCCGCGGCCCATTGTTTGCAAAGTTAAGTGTATAGCTAGGATGCTTGACGTCGACCGGGATTGGCAAGTTCCACCTCATTCGGAGTCACGAGTCATGTATAGATATGTATGATTATGGGTATGTCAGGGCCCTGTCCCGACTCATAATGTTCAGTTTACTTCTTAGAGGCTTCTGCAGATAGTGTCCTGTGGTATATTTGTCGAGATGTCGACAAAGTGATGTTAGTTGAGTCATTTGTGGATTTTAAAAAAGTATGTATTTTAGATGATTTCAATTGGTTTAAAGTACTTATTTGATTGAAAGTTTTCATAATTGTTATAAAGACAATGATTTCTATTTGAAAAAGTTTTATGTTCTTAAAAGTTTTTGAAATGACAGGTTTTGATAGAGCGAATGTCTGAGGGTTTGCTCGACTCGATGAGCCGGGTGCCGTCATGCCCTACCATTGTTAGGGTGTGACACTTCTCCTATTCAAGATAGCACTTCCAGTCCTCCATCATTTATTAAGAACCATAGAGGCATCGAGTTGTTAGCTGATCTGCAATGTGAACCACATCAAACCATGAGTAATGATCCTGGAGATGAAGCAAAGAAATTGAATTATGATCCTGGTGACAAAGAGGAAAATAAGAAAATATCATCCAGCAACACGCTAAAGATGCAACCACCATCAAGGAAAAGGAAATCAATAGCAAGGGGAAACTCTATGAACATTAAGGCAAGTGAGACTCACAACAAAGACAATTCTTTGCAAACTGCCTTAGAAGAATCAAGAACCTCTGACAAGAACTATCAACCTATCTCTCAAAGTCTAAGAAATTTCCCTTCTCCAGATGCAAGAGGTAGAAGTCGAAAAAGAAAACAGAAAGAATCACAAGAAAAAAATCTTTATCCAAAACGAAAGGAAGAAGATATAGACAAAGTGCTCCCCCCCGGCGGCCAACCACCTTTCCATGATTAGTAATTTTTTTTGGAATATTAGAGGGGGTAAGATCAAAAAAAGCAATTCACAGGTTGAAACTTCTTAACAAAATCAACAAAGTTAGTTTTGTGGCTATTTTTGAACCTTTTATTAACAAGATCAAGATTGATGGCTATAATATATTCCTGAGGTTTCACCATTGTGTTGCCAACACAAATGGGCAAATTTAGTGCTTTTGGAATCACTTTGACCATTATGAGATTTCGGAAAATAATGAACATCAAATCACCATCAAGCTTAAGGACTCCCCCAATGATCCAGGTACTTATGTCACTGCTATCTATGCTAAATGTTCTGCATTGGATATAATTGATTTATGGGACACTATTATTGATCTTAGCAATAAAATTAGTGGTCTTTGGTGTATGGGAAGAGACTTTAATGTGATTATGGATACCGATGAGAAATTAGGTGGGAAACCACACAGAGCCTACAAAAGTATGGACTTTATTACTACTATGGATTCTTGCGGACTTTTAGATATTGGATTCACTGGACCTAAATTTACTTCGTGTAACAATAGGAGACTCACTAAAAGAATTTGGAAAAAGACTTGACAGGATTCTGATAAATAATGAATGGGCCCAGAAATTTAATAACAATCTGGTCAAGCACTTAGCCTACACTGGTTCATATCACAGACATTTGTTATTCAAGTTTAATGATGATTACCAGGATAGCACTAAATATTTCAAATTTTTTAATTTTTGGACTAAGCAGAATGACTTTCTTGGTATAGTAAGGGGATCTTGGAATGATGAAGTAAGAGGAAATTCTAAGTGGATTCTGCCGACTGAATTAAAAAGACAGGGAAGAGCTCTTAGTTGTTGGTCAAGATACAACATAGGTGACATCCATGAGAATTTTAAGACTTGGGAGGCAAAAATGGAACTGCTAGAGGACTTTTACCTTGTGAATAACACTGATCAAGGTAGAGAGGATCTCAATAGAGGTTATGCTGAGTATGTGAAATGGCTGAATCTTCAAGATTCTTCATTGAGAAAAAACTAAGCTTAGCTGGTTTAAGGATGGAGACAAGAAATCTAAATATTTTCACAGTGTTTTGAGATACAGAAGAAGGAAAATTGAGATCCAAAGAATAAAAAATGATAAGGGAAACTGGATCCAAGGAAAGGACAAAGTTGCAAAGGTTGCAGTTAAACACTTTAGGAAGCAATTCAATCTTAAGCTTAATCCCCATCAAGGTAATACTATTGATCATACCCCTCATGTCATCATTGATGAGGATAATCCTATGCTTACCATAATGCCAGACAATAAAGAAATCAAAGCAGCAGTGTTTGGTATGAATCATGAAAGTAGTGCAGGTCTTGATGGTTTTAATGGGATATTTTTCCAAAAATGTTGGACCATTATTGAAACTGATGTAGTGAACTTTGTAAAGGAATTCTTTATTGGTAAAGGGCTTACAAAATATTACACTCATACCTGTCTGACACTAATTACTAAGGTGGAATCTCCTTCCAACTTTACTGAGCTTAGACCAATAAGCTTGAGTAATTACTCCAACAAAATTCTCTCCAAGATACTTGCTAACAGACTGAATCCACTGCTACCTAGACTTATCTCAGAGAATCAGAGTGGGATCATTTCTGGTAGACTCATTACAAATAATGTGATGCCGACTTAGGAAATCATACACCATATCTCCAAAAAGAACAAGGGTGGTAATGTGGTTACTAAATTGGACATAGCTAAAGAATATGACAGGTTAGACTGGTCCTTCCTTTACAAGGTTCTACTTAAATTTGGTTTCAACCATACTTGGATTGATCTTATTCAAAGAAGTATATACAATGTTTGGTGTTCCACTATTATAAATAGGACCAGACATGGATTTTTTAAATCATCTCAAGGGTTGAAACAAGGTGACCCTATTTCCCCTTCATTATTTGTTATTGCTGCTGAGGTACTGTACAAATCTCTGAACAGTCTGCTTGACAATCAAAATTTCACCCGTTTCTCTATGAGCATCAGAGGCCCTCAAATTACTCACTTGGCATATGCTGATGACATAGTGATATTCAGCAGTGGCAGTTCTAAGTCTATCAGACTCATCATGAAGCAGATCAGAAGATATGAGAAGGCATCTGGTCAACTAGAAAATGCTGAAAAAGGTTGTTTCCTCACAAGTCCAAAGACTGATGCTTATAGGATCAATAGAATCAGAAACTGCACTGGTTTCATGAATAAGAATTTCCCATTAGTTTATTCGGGATGTGTCATGACCCATTTTAGTCTAGGTCATGCGGGCACCTACCCTTCCCACCTCGGTAGGCGAACCCTTAACTCAACATTCATAGATAATAAAATAATAGCAGAAGAAGTAATATGACATAAACCTCACAAAATAAAATAATATAGATAAGTGCGGAAGTAACTGAATCCACCCCAGTATCTGGTCAGGTCATACAAGAGCATCTAATCTGAATACTAAGGTCTGAATAATAATACATAAATAGTCTCAACTCATGTCTTGAATGAAAAGTAAAACATAAGCAATATAAGAGTCTTTGAGGTCAGCGGACGCCATGCTCACCTGGAAAACTCAAGTAGAAGCTGAGGATTCAATCAACCACGAGTCAGAGAGGTAGATCTGACCTGATACTCTGTATTCATAAAAGAATGCAACAAGTACAGGTCAGTACAATCAACAGTACTGGTAGGCATCATCGGCCGACCAATCATAGATAACACAATTCAGAAAATAAGCAGATAACAATGAAATCAACAAGCATAAGATAGTAAGATCACAACCAAGTGTTCGTCATCGCCTACGTAAGCCTCTAATCCCAAGTACACCAAGTCCGAATATATATATATATATATATATATATATATATATATATATATATATATATATATATATATATATATATATATATATATATATATATATATATATATATATATATATATCACAATCAATCACCACGAATCGCAATCAAGCTAATGCAATGCAATGTAATAATGGAATGGATGAGATGTAATGTCATGCAAATGAATGTGCACATATACTTCGGATGGAAATATCGACGTCTCGGTAGCACAACCCAGCGTGACTCGCGAAGTCTAAGTGCCACTCGTCCGGATCTTTGCCCAATGACGGATCGGGACCTCGCTAATCGCTCACAAGGGGAGTCTCACCGGCACCACCCTAGGGGACCCGCATAATCCATGCACTAACAACGATTCTGGATGGAATCAGCCATGTAACAACGATGCCGGCATAGATCATCGGTCATCGGCCTCTCACAATCACTCAAGTATGGAGTCGCTCAATAAAAGATACTGGATAATTACCGGCTATCGGCCAAGCATCATGAATATGAGGGAATGTATACAATGCACATATCAACGATTCTGGAATTGAACCTCGGACATCAGCCTTCTCACTATCACTCAAGTAAAAGAGCTTATCAAACATTAGTTTCATGTAATCAACGATTCCGGAATGGAGCTTCGGACATCGACCTTTTACAACTACTTAAGAAATGAGTTTATCAAATATCAGTTTACTTAATCAACGATACCGGATCATCACCGGGCATTAGCCATGCATCATGAATGTGTGAGAATGCGTTCAATGCGTACATCAAGTATTAATAACCAAGTTCAATATCACAAGTACCATGAGGGGGTACGCCAACAATGGTATGCCAACAATACATCGATATCACTAGTACCAGCAACGGGTATGTCAACAATGTATCATAATGCAAATACCAACACGGTATACCAATCATATCACAGTCATGACATTAACACAGATTCAGATATCTACCGCTACTCGTAGAGTCAAATCATCAAAATGGAACAATAAACACACATAACGGGGCGGCTAGTCCCAACACACAACAGGGCCCAACCTAAGGCAATATCCAACCCAACTTCATACCCGAAGGTCCACATGCTGTCTCCAAAATTATATTCTAAATATGTGATTCACTATGCATAATCTCACTAGGGGTAAACCATAACCTACTTGGACTGCCGAACGGCAACACCAACAAGTCACTTTTTTGCCTTGCTCTTCCTCTGAAGCTCAGAACCAAAGTAGTCTAAGAATAATCGAACTCTATATTAGAAATCATGAAGAATGATACTAATATTGCTATGATATCAATTAGGTCCATTTTAACCCTAGAAATTGGAAAAACGGGCCCACAAGGGCAAAACGAGAAATTCGAAGGCAAAATACCAAATTAAGTCCTAGATGATCATAACCCAACCATTAATTGTTGATTTAACTCAAGAATCGATCTAAATCTGATTTCAAGTAAAAACCCCCAAATTTAGTATGAACCCTAATTCTCCAAATCCGAAATTCAACGTTAATAGTGGAAGATATGGGGTTACTAAGCTTAGATTCATCGTATTTAGTATCAACATCATCAATTTAGCAAGTATAGCCCTAGAGAGGAGTCTCCCAAAATCCTCCTTTAAATTCCATTTCTAAGGGATTGAAAAAGGAAGGGAAATTCTAGGATGATAGTGATTAGAGAGGAGTAAAGGATTAGACAAAGTTTTACCTCGAAGAATTTCCTCAATTTGTCTCCAAGAACAGCTTTCCCGAGCTCCAATAACCAGATATGATAAAATGAGGGTCTAAGACTTAATTAAGACACATTAAATGAAATATCATTGCTCGTGACCGCCACGGCGGAGGGAGTGTCATTAGCTACGGTGTCGCTTACGGCGGCTACTGGGACACCGCATTCGCGTCGATAAAGCCCAAATCACACATGATCGCCCCAACGGCCATCACACCACCATAGCGGTGCCGCTGGGGCGGCTCTAGTGTCGCCGTTGCGGGCAACAGACACCAGATTCTCCATAAATTTTCTAAGTCTCAGTCGAAAATTCGAGTTATTCTCGAGGTCATCTGCTCACAACCCGACCACCTAAACCCATACAAAATACGCTACAAACGCACTCGTGGTCTCGAAATTTCCAACGGAGGTCTTGTTGACCGAGTCAACCACCGGTGCCTACTTCCCATTTCCCATCCAAAGTCCCGAAATGCACTAAAATGCATTGGGAACTGAACCAATCATACATACAGGTTCTAAATAATCATCCGGACCTCTCGGAGTTGACGAAACTCTAGAAAAGGTCTGTTTGCCCAAAAGTCAACCTCGGGTCGAAAGTGAGTCAATCAATGCTCAGAAGTGGAGAAAGTGCCAAAAGTACTATAACGACCAAACGGGTCGTTACAGGGTGCCCTATATATACTGGCCCAAATTTTTTTTGTTACTTTGACAGTATGGTTTCTAAAATTATTAAAAGAGTTGGTGGCTGGCAAGGTCATATGTTATCACATAGAGGAGGAGATGTCCTCATAAAGAGTGTTCTCCAAGCCCTCCCAACATACATACTTAGCGCCATCGACCCTCCTAAGAAGACTTGTGAACTTATTGAACACCATCTGGCTAACTTCTTCGGGGGTGTGGCAAATGGCAAGAACAGATATCACTGGAGTTCTTCGAAGAATATGTGCTTTTCAAAAGATGAAGATGGACTGGGCTTTAGAAAAATACAAGACATGTCAAACACTTTGGCCATCAAGAGATGGTGGAGGCTTAGAACTGTCAATTCCATTTGAGCGGATTTCCTTAAAGCTAAGTACTGTATTAGAAATCATCCAATGGACCAAAAATGAGCACCTGGAAATTCACAAGCCTAGAAAAATTTGTTACTAGCTAGAGACATAGCAGAAAAGTGTATTAGCTAGAAAATCAATAGTGGAGAGTGCAATTTCTGGTGGAGGAATCAAGGTTAAGGTCAAGGATTTTTTGATAAACCAAAGATGGAATATGGTCAAACTTTACAACACTTTGCCAAGGGATATAGCACTTCACATCAGTTCAATTGACATTGGCCAGGAAAATATCATGGACTATGTTGTATGGAGTGAAACTGAGCATGGTCAATTCTCAATTTCTTCATCTTGGAATTTGGTCAGACAACACAGACAGAAAATGCCATTTCTCAACAATTTATGGCATAATTCTATCCCTTTCATAATGTCATTTCTCACTTGGAGACTGATTCACAAGAAAGTGCCCTTCAATGAAGCAGTATCAAAGTTTGGGTGCAAGGTTCTCCTACTTGTTTATGTTGTTCTATGCCTAAATCTTATACTATACAGCATGTTTTTATAAAGGGACAGGCTGCTAAGCAAATTTGGAAGAGCACTGAAGCTCCCTTGGGCTTCAAACATCAAGATAACCCTCTGAAAGGAATGCTAGAGCATTGGTGGAACAAAAAAGCAAAAAAACAAAGTCCATAAACTAATGTTGCAAACTAGAGCCCGTTTGGATTGGCTTATACTTAAAGTCGTTTTTGCCTTATGTCGAAAAAAATAAGTCAGTAGTCCAACTTATTTTTTTCGTTTATAAGCTTTTTTTTCACCTTATGTTTCGCTTTAGATAAACTAAGTTAAACGGGTCCAATTATTTTTTCGAGCTTATTTTAAGCACAAAATGACTTTCGTTTGCCACCAAACACTCAAAAGTTGAAAATGTTTTATAAACCAACTTATAAGCCAATCCAAACGGGCTCCTACTCCTATTATGATATGCTGGAGTCTTTGGAAAAACTGGAGTTCTTGTAGCTATAGTGATAAAATAAAAATTCTCAATTTTCAAAATGGTGTCTCAAACTATTTGGAATATCAAAGCTGCTCTTAAAATTGCATTTCCCAGCATATGCACTGATGGTAGTTGGGCTGAGGTTTGTGATTTAGTAGAAAGACTAAGGCTTGTCCTTAAATGCACCACTATCAGCTGGACCAAACCTGCTCTGGGAAAGGTGAAACTCAACACTGATGGGAGTTATTGCAAGGATACAAAAAAAGCTGGTATTGGAGGAATTCTCAGAAATGAATATTGGGATCATATTATGGCTTTCTCTATTACTATTGAGTGTGATAGTCATAACACTTCTAGCTGTTGAATATGGGTTAAACTGGTGTAGGCGAAATGGTCTAGATAATATCTTGGTTGAATATATTGGACTCTCAAATAATTGCCAATATGCTCATCAAGAATGGCACAAACAACTTAAAGCTTAAACATATCATCACCAAAACCCTCAACTCTGTGGATGGAATCTCTGCTCAATTCTCTCACTGCTTTAGAGAAGCAAATTCTGTTACTGACTATATGGCCCAACTAGCTTCTTCAAGTAGAACTAGGACCTTGTATCTTTCTCATCATAGTTTACCTAGAGAAGCAAAGGGACTAGTTCAACTTGATAAATGGCAACTGCTTTTGCTTTAGGAGAAGGTTTGAAAAGTGTAACTTTTTTGTTAGCTAATTTACTTTCTTGTATTATGGAAAGAGCTTTGTATAGGCTAACTCTTTCCTTAAGATTGTTTTGTTAATCTTCTTTTGTAGATTAGAGGCAAGGTTCCATATCCCCCTCTAATCATTGTAAGTTCCTTACATAAATTAATATGGTAGGGGTCAAGCCAAACCCCCCACACCTTAGGCTCACAACCTCAAGGTGATGGCTTAATATTAAAAAAAAAAAAAAAAAAAAAAACTTTAGATACTTTCAGATCCTTTTGTCTAAAATTTTGGTTGGCAATCCAAACATCAAACATTCTTGTCTGAACTTCTGGCATTTATGACTGAGTTCTAGAAATAAATGTCCGAAGTTCAGATATTTATGCCTAACTTCATAAGCCTTACATACTTTGTCTGAAATTATTCACTTCAAGTTGTTGGCATTTAACACAATAATTTAAGTCAACAGTATGAGTATGACTATTAGTTCTCTTTGTAAAGGTAGTAGTAGAAGAAGAAGTGGGCGCATCAGTCTTTACTGGCTACAGGTGCAAAAAATTTAAAAGGTGATTACACCTTAAATAACGTTACAAAAACTGACTACCCCGTGAAATTAACATATTTAAGAACGCATATGTCGTGACTACGAAAATTGCTGTGGCGGTTCAAATCATTTCTAATAGGAAATTTTTCTTGTAACACACGTCGCAATGTGACCGTATTATTTACGGATAAGGGTCAAATATACCCCTGTACTATCTAAAAAGGGTCAAATATACCCTTTGTTATACTTTGGATCTAAATATACCCCTGTCGTTATACTTTGGGTGCAAATATACCCCTCCACAGTTAAAGTTGACCCCAATTCTACGTGGCTTTAATATTTTAATAAAATAAATATTATGTGGCATGCCGCCTCACTTACAAATCCAATTTTATCTCTCCCCTCTCTATCTTCTTCCACCACACCTCCCCTCTATTACTACCACCCTTATGCCCACCAGTCCACCACCATTAATTGGATATTTTTTAAAACTTGTGGAACATGTTCTTTTTAAAAAGCATGAAATATATTTTTAAAAACTATGATACGAAATCAGTTTTTTCAAAATTTATATGGGAATCTATGGATCAAACGTTGGCATAATGTCACTGGCTAAGCATTATATATGCACAAAGCAGAAAAAATTTTACAACAAAAACCAAAGAGCAAAATATTTGCTCCAAATCAATCAGGAAAGATACACAAAAAAAGCCAAATATTTTCTAGATAAAAAATCAAAGAACTTCTTCACACAGTCATAGAATGATAGAAGTAACCCCTTTTCAATGGCTTTTAGGCGTTATAACATCATTATTATCACAAAGAAATTAAATTAAGTCACCACCATGTAGAACTTCAAGAAGAACGTAGTCGTAGTATTGTAGGTGTGGTGGAAGAAGATAGAGGAGTAGGAGTAAAATTGGGTTTGTAATGATGCTTACGCCACATAATATTTATTTTATTAAAATATTAAAGCCACGTAGAATGGGGTCAACTTTAATCTGCAATGTAGATATTTGCACCCAAAGATAACGATGCAGTATATTTAGATCCAAAGATAACAGCAGATATTTGAACCCAAAATATAACGAAGGGTATATTTGACCCTTTTTCGATAGTTCAGGGGTATATTTGGCCCTTTTCCGTATTATTTAAGCTTTCTCAATATATAGGTAATTATTTTCAACTACAAAGGAACATACTAAAAGAGACATAATATTCTAATATAGTTTGATCAATTGATCTACATATGAAAAAACTAATATAAAGGCATAAAATCTTTAGAGAGAAAAATTTCTCCCTAAACGAGACTCATAAAATGACTACATTGTGGATGTTTTTCTGTGTATGTGATGCGAGAGAGACGGATCTTCAATTTATAGAAGTCCGAAACATTTTCTTCAAAAAAGGATTATTCAAATATGGAAGAGATTTTTTCCACCAAGGAAACCTTTTCCATCAATAAAACCTTTTTGAAATAAAACACAATTATGGTGTAGAATCCAATTAAGGTATGAGATTCAGGCAATCCCTAACAAATTTCCCCTTGGCCTGAATTTTCTAGCAAAATAATCTTCATCTTCATACCATGGTTAAAAATAAAGTTAAAAATATTATTGGTTAAAAATGTTTTAAAAAATATTTTATTTTTATTTTCAAATATGCAACAGCAGAGAATGTTAAAAATATGGTTGAAACTTCGTCTCCACATGTATCACCTCAAACTTCTTTTTTTTCTACTTATTGGATAAAAAATCTTCATTATCATCAAAAGGTTGCAAGTTGATCTGAATCTGCTTTGAACCTATTTTCAACCTCGTTGAACCATCAACTCAGATACCACTTGTTGGGATCGAAATAATCAGGGCTTCACGCGAAAGCTAAAAGTTGCAAATCTTGATCGACGATAAATCAGACAACAATAAAAAACTATAAATAAGACTTTGATAATATGATATGGGGTTGGTCAATCGACCTACATAAGATAATACTAATATAAAAATTATCTAAAGCTATTGAGAGAATAAATCTCTCTTAATCAAGACTCGTTAAATGACTACATTGTGGATATTATTGTGTTGCTTATGAAAAGAAAGGATCTCCTATTTATAGAAGTCCAAAATTTCTCCTCCAAGGAAAAGATAAATATGGTAGAGTCCTTTTCCACCAAGAAAACCTTTTTGAAATAAAACACAATTATGGTGTAGAATCCAATTAAGGTAGGAGATTCAGCAGCAATCCCTAACATTTAAAAAAAAAAAAAAAAAAAAAAAAAAAAAATATATATATATATATATATATATATATATATATATATATATATGACTTTGATAATATGATATGGGTTTGGCCAATTGACCTACATATGATAAAACTAATAAAAAAAAAAAAAATCTAAACCTATTGAGTGAATAAATCTCCCATCAAATGAAACTCTTTAAAGGACTACATTGTGGTTGCTTTTTTTTGTGTCATTGTTATATGAGAGGGATTCTTCAATATATAGAGGTCCAAAACCTTTTACTCCAAGAAACGAACTAGCCAAATATGTAAGAAAATTATATTTTCTTTTCAGAAAAAGTAAAACAATTATGGTTATACTTTGACTTTCGTTTAAGAGAAAAGTAAAATTCAAATATGGTAAGAAAATAAAAAAAAAAACCCTGGGAAGATGGACCAAAAATATCCTCCAGAAATTTTAGTTCTGGCAAACTGAAGTATGTCACATATTTCATCCCAATTGAAATCAAAGGTTCCTTAACCTTGTAATTAGACAGAAAATAGTCACAACGTTCAACTTAATCATAAACTCTAAAAAGATCATAAATATAATTTTCACCATATACAACTTGAAAAGAGCTTGAAAAGAGCTAAGCCCATCTTGAAAGCAACCAACACACTCCTTTAGAGTTGATTTTAAATTACGATTGATCATGGTGTCGTTGAGCCTTCCGTATATGTAACTCTGTGTATTCATTGTATTCTCCATTCCTGATTCAATAACACTCATAGAACAAAGCTTAATCGATCTGTTGCTAACATAATTTTTGGCCTCGATGTAAAAATCCTTAAACATAAGCTGGGATCGATGGCCTGTAATGTTGCATGCTCTAGTGAGTAGTAAATGTGGTGTTTTTGCATTAAAACACACCTCAATTTTTAGTTGTTTCCTTTTCCTACCTTAAATATGGTGATAGTTCAGGTAGAAAAAGGGAATATTTGATAGTTGAGTTGTGTATTAATATATAGATGGTGATAGTTCAGTAGGAAAATGAAACAACTTAGGGTCTGTTTGGAAAGCCACCCATGTAATTGGGATTGAGTGTAATACATTAAGCTGACATGTTTGTTAAAAGAATTACATGGTCGCGATGTATGGGTGTAATGGGGAGGGGTAATTACACTCTCAATTTCCGGGCGGGGGGGGGGGGGGGGGGGGGTGGGTTGAGAATTGTTGTAATTACAAGGTTACTTTTTAATTTCTTTTCTTTTCTTTCTAATTTATTTTTTATTTCTATTATTTTAATTTATTTTAATTTTTATATTTTAAGTTATTTTTATCTTTTAAAATATTTTTCTTATATTATTTATCTTTCATTTTCTTTCTTCTCATTTCCCAACTTTTACTTCTTGGGATTCCATGTAATTGCTTCTTCTTCTTTTTTCAATTTTTTCTTATTTTCTTCATTTAGCGTAACTATATTATTATTCTAGTTCTTGAAACTACACTTCCTAATTTAGAAGAATGATTAATAAATAAACTTGACATATAACGAGTGATGTTATTAAAGTAGAATGTCATTGTTGAATGAGGTTATAGACTTATATATATTTTCACTTTCTTTTGAATTATATTTACTTAGGTTATGTTGGAACTTATTTTGTGTTGGAACTTATTTTGTGTTGGAACTTATTTTATGTTATGTTGGGATTTGACATAAAAGTACTATGTTAAACCTTTTTTTATTTTGGATTTTGAATTTGGGTATATTTTCGATTTCAATTTATTTGCTTTAGTACTATTCACTTGTTGTTTTACATTTCAGCTTACAAATTAATAGATTATTTTTTTGTCAAACATTTGAATAATGTTATTACATTTTATGTATAGATATTAATCTTTTTGTCAAACATTCAGCTCATGATGATCATCCAAAATGTGTGGTTTTAATTTTTATAATTAATTAAATTGAAACATTATTCAGTTGAAAAATATATACAATTATTTTTACAATATTACTTACAAATATATGATTATTAATTATTTTTAGGAAACAATATGCATCTTAAATACCTAATTTAATATATCATTTATAAAGGCACATATTTGTCAAGTATTAATATTTAGTTTTAATCTAATCTAACTGTGTAATTACACATGTGCAACCAAACAACATGCTTGTAATTACACCGTAATTAGGTTATGACAAAAAAACATGTCATCGTAATTACTATAATGTGTAATTACTAGGTATTCAGGACCCTCATGCTCCAACTTGAGGGGGTTATTGAGACCGGATGTAACCGGACCAGTTTATCCGGTCACGTCAGTGAATCCGTACGTCAGTGGGAACCATATTCTAGTTTAATTGTAATAGGTTGGTCTATTTATGGTGCATTTGTAATTATGGTAATATAAGATTTGTCGTTCTATTAAAATAGTATTACCTTATTAGACTAGGGTAAGGAGAACCTTACTTGTATATAAGGAGGTCATTATGATGAATACAAAGCAGAAATAATTCTTCTATTATTCTTGTCTATGTAAATTCTCATTCCCGTCTCGATTTTAATAGAGGACCTTACTTGTATATAAGGAGGTCATTATGATGAATATAAAGCAGAAAGAATTCTTCCATTATTCTTTACCTCTCTAAATTTCGTCCCCGTCTCAATTTTAACACAGACGGGGTAGAGCGACTTTCATCTCACCCGATGTTGGGCCCCATAAAATTGCCCACGCACTCGTACGTCCGGGCCCCAAGCAAAAATTTAGCGTAGGTCTTGAAGAATGATAAAAGTGCCAAATCGGCGGTTTATGAGATGAATAGTCTCTTTATATAAACTTGGGCAATCCTCTCCTCATGAACTAGCTTTTGGGGTTAAGTTAAACTAATGATCCATTTCTTTATAGAAATGTCTAACTGTATTAACTTACAGCAGCACGTTTAAATTCAACTACTTCCTCTGAGGCTAAGTGCTTATCAATCAGTTTCAAGGGCCATACATTCAAATGTCTTTATTTGCAATTATTTGTGAGAAGAAAGCTAAGTTTTTGTTCTCTTGCAATGTACTATGTTATTCGCTAGAGATATTGCAAGGATTGTGTTTCGTGTCGTAGACTTTGAATATCTATCACTAGTGTCCATGCAATTTACATTTTCGCCCTATATGATTCATCAATCTATCCCTTCTTTTTCTTTTCTTTTTTTTTTTTCTTTTTTTTTTTTTTGAAGAAAGGAAATCTTATAACTGAATTTAAAGACGGAAATTAAAGGAGTACTTGCGCTAATTACATGAGATAGATCCTTATTTTTATACATAAGAATCTGATAATAACGTAATATAAGAAATTTTTATTTTTTTCCCTCAAATTATAGACGATTATGTTCGCTCATGTACTCGTCGTCAATGCACTATCAAAGTCACCAACTTACAATTGTTTACCATAAAATTGCTCAACATAATCTCTTCCATGTCTTGTCATTTGTTATGAGATGTTTTGTGAAAGGAAAACAACATAAAACGCCACTACCAATTCTTGGAGAGTCCAATAATTGAACAAGAGGAGATACAAGTCTGTTAATTAAGTTAGAGTTACTATCTGGTTTTGACAATTAAACATAAACAATTAGTTTGACCTTAATATAGTAGTTATTACCAAGACAAGAAATGGTCAATTCATTAAAATAATCAAAGTGGGTTGGTTATTATTATTTTTTTTTTTCGAACAAACGGATTTTATTCACTTCTTAAAACCACGAATACACGCACCAAGTACTAACAAGTAGGTTTCTTTCTCTTCCCGAAATTTTTTGGTTTAAACATTTCAACAACCTGCATGGTCCGACTTTTCTTTTTTATTTTCAATTTAAGAACCGGAATTAAGACAATTTTTCTTTTCACTTTCATACCTTTTTTAAAAACATTATTATTTAATTCAATGTCTAAATTCTTTTATAAATAGGGCCCCTAAAGGTCTTTCATCTGTGAAGAAGACATAGCTCCCAATTAGCTTGAGGAACATGGCCAACTATAATTCTCTTCCATCACCAATAGCCAAAAGGTATTCGTTTTTCTTTTCCATAATGCTCTTTAATTTCTTCTTCCTCCTTTTTTTTTTTTTTTTAATATATAATAATATAAATATAAGGCTCTAGTCTTTTTCTTGCTTTCAGCAAAATTTCATTCACTCTTTTAATTTATTGAGTTGAGTTGTTGTGATAAAAGAAATCGGTAGAAGAAATCAAAGAGTACAACTTTTTAAGTTCCAGAGTAGGCATTGTATCTTGGAGATATACTTTCATTTTAACTGTTTACACCAAGTAGGATAAATTAGTGTCCTAAAAATAGTTTCCTGAAAGAGTCCTAACTACTCCATTGGATTATTTTCAATATTTCTAGAACACCTTTCACACAAAACAAAATGGAAATAATAGTCTAATTGTACGTGTCTATTCATATTTGACAGGCTTGAAGGTAAAGTAGCACTTGTAACAGGTGGTGCTAGCGGCATAGGAGCAGCCACGGCTAGGCTTTTTGTTCAACATGGTGCAAAAGTTACTATTGCAGACATTTAGGACAACCTCGGAACTTCCTTAGTACAAGAAATTGGAACAGAACACATAATATTTGTCCATTGCAATGTCGCGATTGAATCAGACGTTCAAAATGCTGTTGATGCAACAATTGCAAAATTTAGTAAGCTCGACATAATGTTCAGTAACGCTGGTACAGCGGATAAGCCAAATTCCAGTACTATCTTAGAAGTAGATTATGACATAATTAAGAACGTGTTTGATGTAAACGTTGCTGGCTCGTTCTTCTGCGCGAAACATGCTGCTAGAGTGATGATTCCAGCCAAGAGAGGTTCAATCATCTTTACAGCAAGTGCTGCCACAGTGGTCTTTGGTCTTGCTCCGCACGCGTATGCAGCTTCAAAAAGTGCAGTTTTAGGGCTTTCCAAGAACATCGGAGTAGAATTAGGAAAGTATGGAATAAAAGTTAACTGTGTTTCTCCTCATTACGTTGGCACACCACTTACGCTGAACGCGCTCGGTATAGATGAGAGACAAATAGCGGAGAAATGGTTCGCCGAAGGTGGAAATTTGAAAGGAGCTTTACTAGATGAAGAGGAAGTGGCAAAAGCAGTATTATACTTGGCAAGTGATGATTCCAAATATGTGAGTGGTTTGAACTTAGTTCTTGATGGTGGTTATAGCACTACAAATGTGGCTATAATAGAGGCCCATAAAAAAATATTTCCGTCAGCGACTACCCATCAGAGTCCCAACGAAGCAGTGTAATTTTTTTTTTACTAAAAAGTATATGTGGGGATGAATAATTATCAGTACGATTTCTTTCAGCATCTATCTGCTATATAGAACGTGTGTGTGACGAAATGTTTCTACTTTTCAGAATTATATACTTGTTCTTTAGTAAAATGCAAGCAAAGTTAGAATTGGCTGAGGGCTTCACCACACTTGGTCTTGTCCATTAATTGTGGATCAACAAGGATGCCACGCCACCCTTTTATTCACACATTTAGTCTTGTGGATGTTGGGATATATACTATTAATCGTAGGTACCAAGACATAGAATCCAAAATAAATTTTTGAACCAAAATAACCCATTAAAAAAAAAAAAGAATCAAAATAAACTTTCGTGGTAAAAGGACCAAAGTGTAGTTTTACACTTAAGTCCTTTTACACAGATTTTGTGCGTAAAAGATGTTAAATATAACCGCTCCTTCCCCACCACTGGTCCCCCACGATCAAAAGGAAAAAAAAAAAAACAGCCATTAAAGGTCGTTTTCTTGTTGATTTTCGAGGTCCCACGCGAACAAAAACATCATTTTCTTGTTGATTTCCAACCCAAAAGTCAATACTTTTGGTATATTGAAATCTAGGAACAAGTTTTTTCGCAATAAAGCGGCGTATAATTCAGTTCAAAAACTCAAAATCAAAGCTTCAATCTAGGTATTTTACTATGATTTTTCTATTACATTATTAACCTAAGCATTACTATTGTGTATTATTTGCGGATATGGACAAAAAAAAAAAACTTTTACGCACTTTTTTTGTGCGCAAAATGGGCTGTTTCTGCCCATTTTGTCTTTTTTTTAAATTTTTTTTTATTTGTTTATTTGTTGTTAATTTGTTAATTGTTTATCTAGTATTTGTTAATTGTTAGATAAGTTATTTCAATTGTTAGACTAGCTAATTATTTATTTAGTTTTTGTTAAGCCAATTGTTTATTTGTTAATAATTTGTTAATTATTTGATTAGTTAGGTAATTGTTTATTTATTAATTATATGCTAATAATTTTTTAATTATTTGATTAGTTAGTTAATTGTTTATTTATTAATTATATGCTAATTGTTTGCTAGCTAATTGTTAATTTTTTGATTTGTTAATTATTAATCTTTATATCTTTAATTGTTAATTCATTTATTTGCTAATTAGAAATTGAAAATCCTTAGTTTAGGATTTAATCCTTTGTATAATTTTCGGTAAAAGATTACATAACTAATACTACGTATTAGAGATTAATTAAAAAAATAATGATTAATTTAAAATGCCTAAAAAATATACCACTTTAATCCTTACTTCATGTATTAATGATTAATTTAAAATGCCTAAAATAGATAGGACACCTCGGAGTCGGGCCTTTCGACAACAGAGGGGTACTTTATCTACAAACATGAAAGCATAGGTCCAAAGATGTATGGGATGCGTCGGTATCCTCTGGTAGAGTGGTCCATACTCGTTTGGGGGAGCCGTAGGATATTCTAGAGGCTATTCCCCCACATCCTCGTGTCATAGATATACTACGTCGGGGCGGTATCTACCGGTGCATTGAGGTTGGTCGGCTTGTCCACGATAGGGCTCTAGTGACGGCCATGATTGAGCACTGGCGACCGAAGACCCATACATTTCATCTCCGCACTGGCGAGGCTACCATCACCCTGCAAGATGTCGAGGTGATTTATGGTCTACATATTGATGGACAGGCATTGTATAGAGTGGAGCCTCATGTTCAGAGTATCCTAGGTGAGTTGACTCAGGCTCACCGATTTCTTGCCTCGCAGGGATATGCGTGGACGGAGTTGGTTGTTGCGGTCCTCCCTCCATGCTCACTCGCGCCTCGTACATCTGCAGCATCCGATTGGCGAGGCGACGCCTCAGGTTGATGTTGACCGACGTACTCTCTTATATCTTCTCATCATATTCGGGGGCGTCATGTTCCCGAACACGTCGGGTGCGGATATGAGCATGAGGTATCTGCTCTTTATTGAGGATCTAGACCAGCTGGGATGTTACAGTTGGGGCGTCGCTGTCTTGGTTTACATGTACAGAGGATTTAATCGAGCCTCTATGGGCAAGAGGCTTGAGGT
The DNA here is from genome assembly GCF_029784015.1 of Lycium ferocissimum. Taxonomy (NCBI): domain Eukaryota; kingdom Viridiplantae; phylum Streptophyta; class Magnoliopsida; order Solanales; family Solanaceae; genus Lycium; species Lycium ferocissimum. The sequence goes on along the minus strand of NC_081353.1, from coordinate 47,817,727 downwards.
GCTGCATTTAGCCCTCTTCTTCAGGTAATATATTTAAGTGTGTTTAATAAAACACTAAATATATTTTTTTGAAACGACGACTGATAAATAATTTTTTTGATGACTATGACAGATATAGGTGTGGACTAGGTTGAGACCTTTTCAGCCCATAGCTGCTCACCCTCCCGATGACTATGTTGCTGAGGATATACCATTCGCGCAAAGATGGTCGCAAGGCCGTACTACATGTGTAGAGATGCACCATGTCATTCTCCCGTTTAGGGATCAGTTAGACCGCATGACGGCGCCAGAGGTAAGTTTTTTTTATTTAACATTAGTTTGTTATTTTTATTAGTCTTTTATTGTTAACTAGTTGAATTCTTTTTATTGGCTTTCATATGGACGTCGTATGATCAGATTTTGGGTCAGCTGCCGATGTTTTGTAGGGCTGGTGAGCACATGTGGATGGCACGGTGTCTATTGATCCATATGGACATCGTTGAGCATCATGCGCCCGACCGCGTGTTACGACAGTTTGGGCATGTACAGAACATACCCACGGCTACACGTTGGGAGCACACCCACTATACCAGGGACGAGCGTTCGATCGACAATGTGGCATGGCAGGTGCGTATGCACCAGGAAGTCGATGCATGGAACACGAGGATGATGACTCTAGCGACGGTCGTACATGACACTCCGGTCCATGAGTACATGTCGTGGTATATGCATATCACTCGCTCCTTGATTGCCAACCCCTTGACGCCTCGTCCTGATGGCCGAGGATATGCATCACTCTCAGGAGCGTATGAGGCGCTAGTAAGTTTTATTAATCTTAAACTTAATCCATCGTCTTATTATGTATTACTTTACGAATTTATTCAATTCTTAAAGTTTGCAAATATATGCAGGTACGGATGACTTTGATGATACGCCATGAGAGCATTCCCCGTACGGAGTCCACCGACCCTGGGATAGCGGCATATGCAGCATGGATAGTTCAGCTTACCGACACTGGTATGACACGGGCACAGGAGTGGCATCGTGTCGATGAGGATGTTCCAGAGCCTGTACCAGAGGGTGGTAGGGCTGATAAAGGTGGTCGGGCTGGCAAAGGTGGTCGGGCTGGCAGAGGTCTAGTAGATGAGCCTGATGATACGGCCCCGTCGCGTCGGCACGGTATATTCCATCGACTTCTTCTTCCAGGACATCGACTTCACAGAGACCTAGATATACGCTAGAGATGTTCCCACGTTATGATCCTTGGTCATCATTTCCACAGTGCCGCAGTGATCTACGTATAGGAGAAGGAGATGAGGACATAAACTTGGATATTATTTTCGATGACTACTTTCTTCGTTCTACGTACCGAGCCTACGCACCATCTCGCATCTCCTCGCCGGGCCGCTCAAAGAGCCCTCTCACATGCCATCTCAGGAGCCCATCGACACACAGGTTTATTTTTTTTACAATAAATTAATGTATTAATTAATTATTTTATTAATCTAAGCTGAATTATTTATATGTATTATAGGTTCATTCTTCTGCGCCTGTGGACCCGTCTCCTCTTGTTCAGATTGACCTGTCTCCACCTCCAGCTACAACTCCAGGTAGCGCTCAGGAGACCATTGAGGAGCTAGTTAAGGAGCCCTCTGACCAGCCATCTCAGGAGGCCGTCGACACACAGGTTTTTTTTTTTTACAAAGAAATAATTTATTAAATAATTGTTTGTATGTTATTTCATGTTTAGTTTATGAAACATTAAATTGTTTATATGTTATTTCAGGTTCATTCTTCTGCTCCTGTGGTCCAGTCTCCTTCGATTGAGTCATCTCCTAAGGCATCTAATGAGGCTACTCAGGTGGAGACCGCCGCCGTCTCCCACAAGAAGCATATTTTCACCCAGGGCCTGAAGAAGGGAAGAAAGGATGATCATGGCATAAATCATCCTGTCATTAAGAGGAGGCGAGAGGATCCTGATGATAGTGAGGGTGGTGTGGTTAGGAGGATCCTTAGGCCTTAGGAGATTGTGTATTTGTAAATAAAATGTACATTTTATGTTAATATTATATATATTTTTGGGTATTATTTTTTTAATGATAATTAGTTATTTTAGTATTTATTGTCGATTAATAATAACTCGTGCGACGTCCTATATTAATTAGAACCCTATAATGACGATCTAAATGTATATGTATAACAAGTTTTCAAACTTACTTTGGAGCACTTTACAACCCCTAAAACGACGATCTAAATGTATATGTATACTTGATGTAATGAGTCGATATTATTGTAAACTAAAAACAATATTAAGTTCTATATAAAATATTCATATTCCGGTGTTTTGAAACGTGACTAATTTTCGGTCAAAGTATGGAAAAAAGCCTAATTTTGAGTTTGATTTCCAAAGAATAAAGGCTGGGGTCCCGCGGGGGGGTTCACGCACAGATTCTGTACGTGAAAGGACCAAACTATAAATGTACACTTTGGTCCTTTCACGCACAGATTCTGTACGTGAAGCCTACTTTGGTTTTTTTTTTTTTTTTTTTTAACGAGTTAGTTTGGTTCCAAATATTTATTTTTGGGTTAGAAAAGTCTTGGGCTCATTAATCATGTGTTTGGATTTTAAATATAGTATTTATTATAGAACAATTAATTGAATTTTTAATAAAGAGCTAAATAGATCATGTACTGGTATGTGTGTCCTTTACTTATATAGTAGATGATTTAGTGTATAGAGTCTAGCTTATACACGGAAGATTAAATCATCGGTTCTTATAAGTATAAAGTTTATGTTCACAATCTATGATGAAAATTGGATAAAGTTATCGATATGATTGTAATTATCTTTATTATGGGAACGGTATAGGTTCGACTTCTAGTGCTAGTACATTTTATATATATTGAACGGACCAAGCAGAGATTAGTGTTTTTGTATGAATATATAAAATAAATTTTTTAGTTCATTAAATGTACTTATACTCTTAATCTTGATATAATTATTATGATCAATGTGATTTGTTCATTATTTTTATTTATCAAAGGTACAACCCAATTGTGAGTCAATGTATTCCTGATACGTTGGACAGTAACAAATAACATTTGTGAAATAATAATTAGTTGATAGAATTCATGTGTTGACTTTGAAATTGATGATACCCCTTTATGGATGCTTACAAGTTTTTATGTGAAAACCCTGCAAGTGGATTTTGTATCCGTCACATGAACTAAGTTAAGCGGAAGTATAAAGGATTTAATTAGTCACTGAATTAAATTATCAGTAATTTAATTTATTTGATTGGTATATGTAATCTTAACATAGGGAGTTAAATAAGATTTAGTGAAAGATTTTGAAATTAAACTGAGGAGTGCAATTACAGTTTTTTGTCCGGGGGAGGGATTAAAGGAATGCCGTATGAACTGTTTAGAGGATTCACCAAGATGACCATGCCTTGCTGCAACATGCAAGTGTATCGTAGCCATTATTTGCCACAATCGAAGCAATTTCAATTCTCAGCTGCAACATACAAAGCAGTCTCACCCTCTTTGTTTTGCTTACATAACAAATCTTTTATGCAATTTGTTATCAAACTTCTCAACCATTTGTTTCACCTTTCCCAAATTTCTTGCTCTAGCTGCAAGATGCAGCAGGGAATCAATATCCTCGTTTCCCTGGTGAATTTGAGTGGATAACTTATATGATCATTCAAACTATAGCAATTTATCCATTAAAGTCATGTTATATTCTGTATCAATGCTCAAGTTCTTTCACTCATGTCTTGCCAGTGAATCCTTACTGCTTTTCCTCTATCCACAAAAGCTCATTTTCCTCTCCGTTGCAATCTGAAAACTTTTCTGTTTCTCCATTATTTCTCTAAAGCTCTTCGATTTGCTCCATCGCTCCATTTCGAAAACTCTGTTGTTTCCGATTGTTGCATCCTGGAAACTAACCTATTTCTCTATGATCATAAAGAATTCAAGCCCCAAAATCTTAATAGATCTCTGGGTAAATTTCATAGATGGTCACGTAACTATCACTTTTTTTCTACCTTATAAGTCATTTAACTATGTTTTCTAACACGAAAATCACATAACTAACATTTTTTTCACAAATTCACATAACCATCATTTTTTTCTCCAAAGTCATTCAACTATATTTTCTAACACAAAAGTCACAAAACTTAAAGCTTACTAACACAAAAATCACACCTTACGGAAAATGCAACTTCCGATGGGTAATATTTTTTATTTCTTTCTATTTTTAATCTAATAAATACAAACTCAATAAAAAAGAATTGACCCGACCCAAAAGCCATATATAAATATTAAAATATTATAGTAACTGAACCAATCGTTTCCCCCAAATATATGATCCTTCTCTACAAGGGCTCTCAAGCCAAAAATGGGTGGAAATAAAGTGTTCATTCTAGGAATAACTTTTTTCAGTTTGATAATGTTACACTTCGCCTTTTCGCATACTTTAAGGTTTCATCTTAAGTCAGTTGTTGTAAGCTTGTATTGGGAATCATTTGGGAAGTTGTGTATGAGTATTATGAGTGCATCTCGGAGTTATATAATTCCTTAAACATGTTTGAATAAGATTACAAACGTTAGACGCTAAACGAATCGGAAAGAATACATTTCGTCGGAAAAATCGGAAGAGGGAGTTTCCACGGTTGGTTTCACAGTCGTGGAATATTCCACGGCCGTGAAAAAGGAGGCAGCCACCACCGTGAATTGGCGGCATTGGGGTGGAGCCACTGGAACAATTTCATGGCCACTTTCACGGCCCGTGAAATAATTCACGGTCCGTGAAAGGAATCGTGAAATTGAGGCACTAGAACTTTTTCCTTTCTGTTATAAATTAGGGGCCACAACTTAGGGTTCAATTATTTCACAAAAACAAATCCTTATTGATCCTATAAGCTCTCTCAAACACCCCAAATCATTCCAAACCAATACAAGAAAAGATGAAGCTCTAAAATCCCCAACTAGTTCATAGAAAGTGGTTGTTCTTGCTTCTGCTTGGAGTTGTGGTGATTTTTGTCTTGAAGAAAGTTGTGTGTGGCTAAAGTTCTTCAAGTATAAGGTATGTTCTTCATCTTATTACTTATGTTGAGTTTATTTGGAGGTTTAATAAGTCTTAAAGTGAAGAGAGTCATGGTGGAGAATTCATAAGTTATTAAGTTGAAGTTGATGGTTATGGATTAATTTTGAAAGGGAGTTTTGGATTGATCTAAGTGTAATTTGAATGTAATATCTTGGTTATAGTATTGTTGATATTGTTGTTTTGGGAGTTGTTTTGGATTTTGGTGGAAGTAGTTGGTATAGGGGAAATGCTGCCTGATTTTCGTTAGCTCTCCAGTTAATTTAGTTTGACATTATGAGAGTTTCAATGACTTAACCTTAGAATGAATCATCTTGAATGTAGATTTGCAAGCCCGGGAGGATGGAGGTTGAGTAGTTAAGTAGACGACGAGGTATGTTAAGGCTGTCCCTTTCTTTCTTTTGGCATGATCACATTTATACGCATATATACGAATGACATCCATAATGACTCAATTCCTAGAAAAAGGATAAGCTTATGTTCTTGACTCTCTTATGACGTTATTGACTCTGTCTCATGATTATTGATCTTTTTTGTGATTGTTAATCTCATTTTATAGTTATTGTTCCTTCAAGGTGAGATATGTCGTCCATGTTAGCTCCATAATGATAATCGGAGGGATAACGACCTTACATCACTCCGATAGAGTTGTAATGTTTCTTTGAGCTCTCATGCATGCTTTATATATATATATATAAGGAAAGCATGCATGTCATCTGCCTTAAGAGGCATCCAGATGTACAGGTTATTTCTCTCTTATCTTATGTTATTTTTCATGTCTTTATTATGTTGATCTTCATGTCTTACATACTCGGTACATTATTCAAACTGACAGGCTTTTGTTTGTGGATGCTGCGTTCATGCCCACAGGTAGACAGGAAGACGGTTCAGACCCTTAGGCTGCCTTCTCAGCATTTGTATAGGAGCACTACACTCGTTCCAGAGTTGTTGCTCAGCTTGATATGATTCTTTTATGTACATTTGGGCATGGCCGGGGCCGGTCTCATCCTTATTATGTTATACACTCCAGTAGAGGCTCGTAAACAGATATGTATAGTTAGATGTCTTATGACCTTCTCGGTCCATATTTTGTTATATCATTATTTGATAGCCTTGTCGGCTTGTATACTTAAGTTTAGCCTAATGATGTATATGTATATATATATTTTGGGATTGAGTCCTTTAAAGCTTATGATTTATTAGTTAGCATTATCAGATATGGTTATGAAATGCATACATGTCTTGCGGTGCTCGGTAGATTAGCTCTGGGTGCCCGTTATGGCCCTCTGGTTGGGCCGTGACAAAAGTGGTATCAGAGCAGTTCGTCCTAGGGTCGTCTACAAGTCGTGTCTAGTAGAGTCTTGTTTATGGATGTGCAATGCACCATACTTATAAACAGGAGGCTGCAGGATATTTAGAAAGATTACCTTTCTTTCTCATCTTAGATCGTACGATAGAGCCATGTTATAAGGATTTCTTTTTCCTAACTACATGCTATGATTTCGCATGCTCGTGACGGGAGTATCGGCCCGTAAGGCAAGTCGGTGATCGGTAGAGAGCTGGACCGGTACCGCCGGTAGAGGTTGAGGAGGGCGAGCCCAGAATGAGGTTCCATCTTGGTCCTCTCATACTCGCCTCGCTCCGAAGATCACAGAGGAGCTCCGCCCCAAAGACTCCCGGGCCTTCCTCCACCCCGATGCCTCAAGCCAGGAGATAGAGAGGCTATTCGGTTGTTGACCCGGCTAGTAGCCACTCGTGCCCGCATTAGGCACGTGCTTTATGTGATAGGGCTGTTAGTGCCAAAGTTTGAGATTTTATTAATCTAGACCCTTCAAAATTCTTTGGATCGAAACCAGATGAGGACCCACAGAATTTCAGATAATGATTCAGTAGAGTTGGCTTCCTATAGACTACAAGATGTTATTGTTCATTGGTATGAGACCTGGGTGTCGTCTAGAGGAGTAAATGCACCTTCACTCGTATGGCAGGAGTTTACAGATGCCTTCCTTCGGTATTATTTTCCTCCAGAGATTCGACGGGCTCGAGCTGATAGGTTCTTGAATCTTAGACAGGGATATGAGTGTCTGGGAGTATAGTCTTCATTTTAATTCATTGGCTAGGTATGCCCCAGCTATGGTAGCTGAGATGGAGGATCGGTTTTAACGATTTGTGAGTAGATTGGGGCCACATTTGATTGATGACTGCATGATGGCCTCATTTTAGACAGGTATGGATATTTCTCGCACTCAGGGGCACGCTCAGAATCTTGAGGAGCGTCAACAGCAACGGAGGGTCGGGCATGAGCATGATAGGGGTCATAGTAAGAGAGCCAGATCTTCAGGTGATGTTAGTGAGTTCAGAGTGGGCCAGAGGCAGTAGTATTCTAGGCATTTAGGCCATTCAGCGGCTAGTGCACCTCCGCAGTTTGCAGGCAAGAGATTTGATCGACCTACTCATTCACAACCAGGCTAGGGTTCCAGAGCCTCAAGTTCTCGATAAAGAGATGAGACAGGACAGATGAGGCTACCTTTACCACGATGTGCTACGTGTGGTAAGTTACATCTTCGGACGATTGTCGCTTGGGTTCGTATGTTTGCGCGCTGCTCGCGGTCGGCCGTGCCATATTATGTGTGAGTGTCTATCGAGGGGTGGTAGAGGTGTAGTTCAGCCTGCCGTATCAGGAGCTGGTTTGTTATCATTTGTACGCCCTTTGGGGCAAAGCTCTCGCACATCGCCAGGCCGCTCGTAGGCAGGGGGGGAGTGTCCGGCCCCTGCGTCCTCGAACCACATTTATGACCGGCCGGTCAATGATCTCGAGTTTTATCTCGAGTTTTCACCTGATGTGGTTACAAGTATACTATAAGTATTTCTCATAATGTATATGCGTTGATAGATCCAAGTTCTACATTATCGTATGTTACTCCTTTTATTGCTGGTCAGTTTGGGTTGAAACCCGATTCGATTAAATCTTTTGAGATGTCTACACCCGTTGGTGATCCAGTGATAGCTAGATAGGTATATAGAGATTGTGTAGTTATAGTATGTGATCATCATACTATGGCAGACTTGGTTGAATTAGATATGATAGACTTTGATGTCATTATGGGTATGGATAGATTGGCCCCTTGTTATGCTATTGTTGATTGTAGAATGAAGATGGTTCGATTTCAGTTTCTAGGAGAGCCAGTTCTAGAATGGAAGGGTAATACAGCATCGCCAAGAGGTAGGTTTATTTCCTATCTTAAGGCAAGGAAGATGATTGCTAAGGGTTGTATTTATCATTTAGTCCGGGTTCGAGACGTAGAAGCAAAACCATTGACTCTTCAGTCTATTCCAGTAGTTAATGAGTTTCCAGATGAGCTTCTAGGTCTTCCACCAGAACGGGAGATTGATTTCGCCATTGATGTATTACCAGATACTCAGCCAATATTTATTCCTCCTTATAGGATGGCGCATGCTGAATTGAAATAATTAAAAGGGCATTTAAAGTACTTCCTTGAGAAAGGCTTTATCAGGCCTAGTACATCGCAGGTAACTGCAAATTTTATTTGCGAGGAATAAAAGATGGCTCGTTACGGTCTAGATTGACGTAGGATCAGAATAAGGTGACGATAAAGAATAAGTACCCGCTTCCGAGGATTAATAATTTAGTTGACCAGTTGCAAGGTGCCAGATATTTTTCAAAGATATATTTAAGATCAGGGTATCATCAAGTTAGGGTCAAAGAGAAGGACATTCCTAAGACAGCTTTCAGAACCAGATATGGCCATTTTGAGTTTCATGTGATGTCATTTGGCTTGACTGATGCTCCAGCAGTATTTATGGATTTGATGAACCATGATTTATACATTTCTTAGATTATTTATGATTGTATTCATTGATGATATTCTAGTCTACTCTCGATCAAAGGTTGAGCATGTTGATCATTTGCGTACAGTACTCAGAGTTCTTTAGGATTGGAAGTTATATTCAAAGTTCTCTAAATGTGAGTTCTGGTTGAACTGTATGGCTTTCCTAGGGAATGTTATATCAGAAGAGGGTATCAGGATTGATAGGTAGAAGATTGAAGCCGTAAAGAATTGGCCGAGACCCACAACACCCACAGAGATTCATAGTTTTCTGGGCTTTACAGGTTATTACAGGAGATTTGTAGAGGGCTTTTGTTCTATTTCTGCACCACTGACGAAGCTGACTCAGAAATCAACCCAAGTTCCAGTGGACAGATGCTTATGAGCGCAATTTTCAAGAGTTGAAGAACATATTGACTTCGGCACTAGTTTTGACACTTCTAAAAATATCAGAGGGCTATGTTATTCATTGTGATGCTTCAGGCATGGGGTTAGGTTGTGTGTTGATGCAACACAGAAATATTATAGCTTATGCTTCGAGGCAATTGAGGAAGCACGAGAAGAACTACCCGACCCATTACCTAGAGTTAGCCGTGGTGATTCATGCATTGAAGATGTGGAGGCACTACTTGTATGGAGTTCATGTTGATATCTATATAGAACATAAGAGTCTCCAGTAGATTTTTAAGTAAAAGGAGTTGAATTTGCGGCAGAGGCGATGGTTGGAGTTATTAAAATATTATGATGTTAGCATCTTGTATCATCCTGGAAAGGCAAATGTAGTAGCCGATGACCTTAGCTGCAGATCCATGGGTAGCTTATCTAATGTTCAGCTAGAGAAAAAGGAGTTAGTTTGTGAACTTCAGCAGCTAGCTAGCCTAAGAGTTCGATTATTGAACTCTGGTGATACAGGAGTTACTATCCAAGATTCAGCAGTCTCATCTTTAGTATTTGATGTTAAAGAACACCAGTACGAGGATCCTATGTTAGTCCATTATAGAGATACAGTTCCTCAGAAGAAAAAGTCACCCTTTGATATTTCTGCAGATGGAGTTCTCATATATCGAGGCAGACTATATGTTCCTGATGTTGCAGGATTACATCGTCAGATTATGGGAGAGACTCATTATTCCCGTTATTCTATTCATCCGGGGACGACGAAGATGTATCACGATATCATGGAAGGTTATTGATGGGACAGAATGAAGAAAGACATATCAGAAGTTGTAGCCAGTATCCTAACTGTCAGCAGGTGAAGATTGAACATCAGAAGCTTGGTGGATTATTACAGAGCATAAGGATTCCGAATTGGAAATGGGAAGCGATTAATATGGATTTCATTACAGGCTTACCTCGTTCTCAGCGTAAGTTTGATTCGATATGGGTGATTATTGATAGACTTACAAAATCAGTCCATTTTCTGCTTGTCAGGACTACTTACTCGGCTATGGATTATGTGAAGCTTTATATCAAGAAGATAGTATGAATCCATGGTATTTTGGTATCCATTATCTCCGATAAGGGAGCGCAGTTTATAGCTAACTTCTGGAGGCCTTTCCAGAAGGGTTTGGGGACTCAGGTGAGTTTTAGCACAGCATTTCATCCCCAGACAGACGGGCAGGTTGAGCATACTATTTAAACGCTGAAGACATGCTATGGGCATGTGTGATAGACTTTAGAGGTAGCTAGGATAATCATTTGTTGCTTATTGAGTTCGCATATAATAATAGCTATTATTCCAGTATCCAGATAGCCCCGTATGAGGCTTTATATGGGCGAAAGTGTAGGTCACCTATTGGATGGATCGAAGTAGAGGAAACTAAGTTAGTAAGGCCAATTTGATTTAGCAAGCACTGGATAAAGTCAAGCTTATTCAGGATCGATTATTGACAGCCCAAAGTCGTCAAAAGTTTTATGCAGACAATCGCCGATGAGACTTAGATTTCCAGGTTGATGACTGGGTATTCTTAAAGGTATTACCTATGAAAGGCGTTATGAGATTTGGTAAGAAGGGTAAGCTTAGTCCTTGGTACATTGAACCTTACAAGATAGTATGTAGAGTGGGGCCAGGTGGCCTATGAGTTAGATCTACCACCAGATTTAGAGTCAGTCCATCGGATTTTCTATGTATCGATGCTTCATAAGTGTATTGGAGACCCTTCTAGAGTCGTACCTGTTGATGATGTTCAGGTTACCGAGCACCTATCATATGAAGAAGTTCCCATTGCTATGCCAGATAGACAGGTTCAGAGATTGAGGACGAAGGATGTAGCTTCAGTTAAAGTCCTTTGGAGGAACAGGAATATTGAGGAGATGACTTGGGAAGCTGAGGAAGATATGAGATCCAGGTATCCGCACTTGTTCCCACTTCTAGAGGAGGTCCAGACAAGGACACCATTGTGTTCGGATGCGTAATGTTTCATTTTTTTTTTTTATGATTATTGGTCGTGTAAGGCCATTATTGTTGTTTCTTGTTGAGGCCCTCTGTGGGGTTGTATATTTTAGGTTGTTGTTACAGTTTAGTAGTGGTACAGTTACAAGCGAAACTCTACCGAAATTTTTATAAGACTCCTAGGAATGTGAAGCTAACGTCCTTTGGAAGAACAGGAATATCGAGGAGATGACTTGGGAAGCTAAGGAAGATATGAGACCCAGGTATCCGCACTTGTTCCCACTTCCATAGGAGGTCCAGATAGAGAGAACCATTGTGTTCAGGTGCGTAATATTTTAATTTTTTTATGATTACTAGTCGTGTGAGGCCATTACTGTTGTTGCTTGTTGAGGCCTTGTGTGGCTTTGTATATTTTGGGTTGTTATTACAGGTTGGTAATGGTATAGTTACAGGGGAAACTCTGCCTAAATTTTTATAAAACCCCTAGGAATTTAACATTCGAGGACGAATGTTCTTAAGGGGGGAAGAATTTTACACTTCGTCTTTTCTCATACATTAAAGTTTCGTCTTAAGTCAGTTGTTGGAAGCTTGTATTGGGAATCATTTGGAAAGTTATGTATGAGTACTATAGGTGCATCTTGGATTTATATAAGTCCTTAAACATGTTTGAATAAGATTACAAAGGTTAGAAGCTGAACGAATCGAAAAGAATACGTTTCGTCAGAAAAATCGAAAGAGAGAGTTACCACGGTTGGATTCACTGTCAATGGAATATTCCACAGCCGTGAAAAGGAGGCAGCCAACACCATGAATTGGTGGCAGTGGGGTGGATCCACTGGAACAATTTCATGGCCACTTTCACGGCCTATTAAATAATTCACGGTCTGTGAAAGGAACAGTGAAATTGAGGTAGTGGACCCTTTTGTTAAAAATTAGGGGCCAAGACTTGGGGTTCAATTATTTCACAAAAACATATCCTTATTGACCCTATAATCTCTCTCAAAGACCCCAAAGCATTCCAAACCAATACAAGAAGAGATCAAGCTTTAAAATCCCCAAGTAGTTCATAGAAAGTGGTTGTTCTTACTTCTAATTGGAGTTGCGGTGAATTTGGTCTTGAAGAAGTTGTGTGTGGCTAAAGTTTTTCAAGTATAAGGTATGTTCTTAATCCTATTACTTATGTTGAGTTGATTTGGAGGTTTAATAAGTCTTAAACTAAAGAGAATCATGGTAGATAATTCATAAGGTGTTAAGTTGAAGTTGATGGCTATGGATTAATTTTGAAAGGGAGTTTTGGATTGATCTAAGTGTAATTTGAATGTAATACCTTGGTTATAGTATTGTTGATGTTGTTATTGTTGTTTTGGGAATTGTTTGGAGTTTGGTGGAAGTAGTTGATATAGGGGAAATGCTGCCTAATTTTCGTTAGCTCACCAGTTAATTTAGTTTGACCTTATGAGAGTTTCAATGACTTAACCTTAGAATGAATCATCTTGAATGTAGATTTGCATGCTCGGGAGGATAGACGTTGAGAGGTTAAGTAGACGACGAGGTATGTTAAGGCTATCCCTTTCTTTCTTTTGGCATGTATGTTAAGGCTGTCCCTTTCTTTCTTTTGACATGATCACATTGATACGCATATATACGAATGACATCCATAATGACTCCATTCCTAGAAATAGGATAAGCTTATGTTCTTGACTCTCTTATGATGTTATTGAATTTGTCTTATGATTATTGATCTTTTTTATTATTGTTAATCTCATCTTATAGTTATTATTCCTTCAAGGTGAGATATGTCGTAGATGTTAGCTCCATAATGGTAATCGGAGGTATACCGACCTTACCTTACGTCACTCCGATAGAGTTGTAACGTTTCTTTGAGCTCCCATGCATGCTTTATATATATATATATATATATATATAACTATTTTCTGACACCGAGCAGCGCTATAGTTGGTTGGGTACAACACCTATTGCGCACACCACCACGGTTGGGTACGTATAACACCGAGCCTATTATGACCGGGTAAGGTATATGTATATATATATGTATGTATATATATACCGGGTAAGGTATATATATACATATATATATATATATATATACGGGTAAGGTATATGTATACATACATACATACATATATATATATATATATATATATATATATATATATATATATATATATATATATATATCGTGTGTGTGTGTGTGCACGCGCGCGCGTATGAAAATGTTTATTTTTAAAGGAATGAATGCATGCATGTCATCCGCCTTAAGAGGCATCCAGATGTACAGGTTATTTCTCTCTTATCTCATGTTATTTTCCATATCTTTATTATGTTGATCTTCATGCCTTACATACTTGGTAAACATTATTCGTACCGACATCCTTTTATTTGTAGATGTTGCGTTCATGCCCGCAGGTAGATAGGGTGATGGTTCAGATCCTTAAGCTACCTTCTCAGCGTTTGTACAAGAGCACTCCACTTGTTCCGGAATTGCAGCTCAACTTGTTATGATTCTTTTGTGTACATTTGGGCATGGCGGGGTCCTTTCCCATCCTTTCTTGGTCCATATTTTGTTATATCATTATTTGATAGCCTTGTTGGCTTGTATACTTGAGTTCAGCCTGATGATGTATGTGTATATATTTCTTAGGCTTGAGTCCCTTCCAGCTTATGATATTTATTATTTAGCATTATGGCCCATTAGGTATGGTTATGAAATACATGTATGTCTTGTGGTGCTCGGTAGGTTAGCTCCGGGTGCCCATCATAGCTCTCCGGTGGGGTCGTGGCATTTTTTTCTTCATAATTCTAATGCAATTCAAAAACTTTTTCTGTTTAATTCATTTTCATGAGCAAAAATAAAATATTGTGGCTTGTGATGCTAACTCTCGGATGATGTAATTCCATGATTGTGGTACACAAACAAAATGTATCGGAGGAGGACGCGACCGTACACAAGCTTGTCCTTCATTATTTAGTTTTATGCTCAACGATGAAATAATTTGCAGAGTTGTTCTTGGAAAAAATTTACCTTCGTAAATATCAATTAACTTCGGCTAATTTACTCGAAATAACTTTTCTCTCAATCTTAGGGCATATTGGCCCTTTTCTCAATATAGTGCATTGAAGAGCGTAACATTTTGTTGGATAGTAGAAAATTGAATTTTATAGAGTAATAGTTATTATTTTGCATTGGAAGTAATAGCTTTCTGACTTTTGTGTTAAAAGACATAGTTAAATGACTTTGATTAAAAAAAAAAAAGTTTTAGTTATATGACTTTTGTGTAAGAAAACATAGTTAAGTAATTTTGGTGAGAAAAAATGATGTTACATCTACGAAATTTACCCATAGATCTCTTGTATATCAGTTCTCCTTAGAATAAAAAATACCAACTTTTTTCCACTTTCAAGAACTACAAAGGTTGAAACTTTTCGTCATTATCAATTCAATTTGGGAAGGAAAGTTACTAAAATGCCTAAAAACAACACTTTTTCCCACATTTCTAGCTAGTAAAGTAAAATACAGCATAGACCAGTTTATTTATGTTGTATTCAAGTGATATTGATCAGATCATTTGACTGAAAACTATCCATGCAATATGCAAGGAATCTTGTACCTCGTTAATTAAGAGATTTGCATACCAATCGATATGTAATTAAGGCATAATAATTTGTAGAAGAAACAACGGGGAAAACTAACTGACAACGTGACTTAAATTAAGGATCAGAAAGGAATTGTGGGCCGGTTCGGTCCTCCCCCTACAATTTTTTGCACGGATTGTCCATTTTTTTGCGCGGATTGCCCTTCTTTTGGGGTGGTCTTTAAATTTTGCCCCTCAAATTTGTGGTCTTTAAATTTTGCCCCTCATATTTGTGGTCTTTAAGTTGTGCCCTTCGCTTGGAAAGGTGGGCGAATACATGAAGTTCTGGGTTCGAACCCCCGCTCAAGCATAAAATAAAAAAATAATTTCGCAAGGCAGGACTGGGGGAGTGTATGCCGGATCCGGCACACAATCTCTAAGGAAAAGCTAAAGTTATGCCGGATCCGGCATAACTAAAAGTCTGCCCCATAAGGCAGAATTTTTACTAAGACATAGTTTAGTTATGCCTTATGGGGGGCGAATTTTAGTTAAGGCATAACAAAATTATGCCCCATAAGGTAAGAACTTTCCTTAAGGCATAGACTTTGCCTTATAAGGCAAAGTTTAAGTTATGCCTTAAGGAAAAGTTCCGCCTTATGGGCATACTTTTAGTTATGTCTTTGGGGCATACTTTTTAGTTAAGGCATAACTAAAAGTTTACATTGAAAAGTAAAAAAAAAAATATATATATATATATATATATATATATATATATATATATAAGGCAAAGTCCGCTCCTCCGTACTTTTAGTTAAACATAACTAAAAGTCATTTCTCCAACAGAACTTTTAGTTAAACATAACTAAAAGTCCGCACTAAACTTGAACTTATAGTTAAACATAACTAAAAGTCTGCCGGATGGGGCATAGCAAAATTTAAACTTTGCCTTATAAGGCAAACTTTTAGTTATGCCTTAAGGAAAACTTACGCCTTATGGGGCATACTTTTAGTTATGTTTTATGGGACACACTTTTAGTTAAGGCATTACTAAAAGTTTACCTTGAAAAGTTAAAATATATATATATATATATATATATATATATATATATATATGCTTCAAGGCAGAAGTACGCCCCCCTCGGCGGACTTTTAGTTATGTTTAACTAAAGTCCGCCATGGGGGGGCATACTTTTAATAGGCAAACTTTTATGCCGGGCCCGGCATAAACTTGTGAAGGAATTATCAAGTTATCGGACCGGCATACTTATGCCAAGTCTGCCCATAAGGCATAAGTATGTCGGGTCCGGCATAACTTTGGTAATTCCTTCACAAGTGTATGCCGGTGTGTCACGAACCAACCCCATAGGCCGTGACTAGTGCCCGAGCTGGACACTCGTATACGCACCTGTTAGCTATAATCAATCCACAACTAAACATAATATGAAACTCACAAAACAGAACGTTATCTCAGAACTGTCACATATATGTATATCGTCGCAACCTGTCTCCTGAGGAGTCACAACAATCAACAGATAAACAGTACATAAGCCGACAAGGCTGTCATAGCGTATGGGAACGTCCCAACTATATATATACCCAAGCCGACAAGGCTGCCACTACGTACAACATCCCAAAACATGTGGATATACGCAAGCCGACAAGGCTGCCACAACGAATGGGAACGTCCCAAAACATAAGTCATGCTAACACAGTTGGACAACATCTATATACAACCCACACATATGTCTACAGACCTCTAAGAGTATCAACAATGACATATGACGGGACAGGGCCCCGCCGTACCCCTGGATAAATATATACATATATCAAAAGATCTGTGCCAAAAGTCTAGGCTCCGAAACAACGGAGCACTCCAAGACCGCTGAATAGGAGTCCTAAGCTGGCGGATCACCAAAGCGAGTGTCTGCACCTGCGGGCATGAAACGCAGCCCCCCGAAGAAAGGGGGTCAGTACGAGATATGTACTGAGTATATAAAGCATGAAATACAATAAGAAAGATCATAACTGAAGTAAAGATTCCAGGAGACAAGTATAATAGCCAAGAAGTCACTGTACCTGTGCCTTACGAATGAAATCATGCATATCATTATCATATACCGTACCCGGCCCATTATGGGACTCGGTGAATAAAGTCGTGTACACGTATACCGTACCCGGCCCATCATGGGACTCGGTGCCATAATCATATCATCGTATCATCATATCATCATATCATCACATACCGTACCCGGCCCTCTAATGAGGGACTCGGTGAACAATGCAGTGAAACTGTGCACGAATACATACCCGGCCCGGGACACGGTGAAAGATGTAGTAACAGTATGCACGAGCAGAGTAGTGAGCAACTATATGCAATTTAAATCATCATCTGAGACTCAATAGAATAAGTAGAATAAACTTGCACTTGAGTATCAAAGCGATAGTCATGTTACGTACTCTTTAAATATCACTATGAACTATATCAAATAAAGCCTCAGGAATCATAGACATGTATCAAGATAATGTGAAATAGCTTATGGAATCAGAAACATTAGTCATCGTAGGGTCTTTAGGAATAGGAGCTTATACATCCGACTACTATCCAACATATAGAAGGCTCGAGGCCAGTAGCTCAGCTATTTTAAGAGTTTTAACATCAAGAAGTGAATAAGAATCATGAATCACACTCGGAACTTATGAATAGAATTACCCCAAAGCTCATATCATACGTCACTTATATCTAAGACATGCCAAAAGAAAGAAGGGATAGCTTTACATAGCTTTAGCGCTTATCCGTAACACAATACGTATACGCCGCCCAAAGTGTCTTAACCTATATTAAGATGTCAACAACTACAGTTAAGCTACGGGAAGGTTCAAAACGTATTCCAACGTTAGTAGCTCATTTCTATCAAATTAGACAGCGTTTCCTTTATATTCAAACCATTTACATAACAACCAAGGCAACACCAATAACCATACGTTCAAGTACTATATTGAGACTAATCAAGACAAGATTCGAGAACACTCCGAACAGCCCGCACAACATTCCAATCAACCCACATGTTACAACATTCGATAATAATCTACATACGACTATGACATATTCAAGTCATTCTTAACGATCCATAGTCATAATATTTCCATCAAAACGACCTTCTAACAGCCCAACCAACACACCACACAATATATAATCTTAACTATACTTAATCTTTCAACTCAACAAGAACAACAACATACTCAAAACAGCCCCTAACTAACAACATAAAGATGCCCGATAATCTCACGAACGTCTACAAATACACCAAGTAAACCACATACGCTTCTCATACATTATCTCATATACTCTTTTCATCCAAATTCGTGAATTATACCAGCCCACACACGACAACAACATCATTCATTCATATGCAAGAAAACTACATTAATATCATCACAAGTTCTACAACAGCCCACAAAACAAATACAACTTCAACTTTAATCATTTAATTCCTTTATTCTCATCACATAATCCATAACAATAATAACAACAACAACAACAATCAACCCCAATCTAATTTAAACACTTCAATTCTGTCCATTCTCCAACACCAACGAAATCATACCATTTTTCTTACTTCCAATTTCATCTAATACAATTTAATCTCTTCATTACAACACCATTAACTTCAATTTCATAACAAAAAGAAGAAGTCTTACCTCAATCAAATTTGGACAGATTCTTCAATTTCTTGCACCAATTGCACCACTTCTTCTTCCTCAATTTGAATCCTAAGGTTGCTGCCCCCTTGAACATGTAGAACACTTTTGGAATTGATAAAAAAAAAAAAAAATTTAAAGGGAGCTTGGAGCTGGTCGTGAACAGTAGCCATGGCTGAGCTCCTCTCTCTCTACTTCACTTGTTGAAGATGAGAGCTTCTCTCTCTTCATTCACTTTGGAAGATGAATTATGATCAGCTTGGTCATCAAATTACATATATATATGCTGCCCTAAATGTTGACAAGTGTCCCACTATGGCATGGACCAATCAGATTTGGCCATGTTGTAGTGGGGCCCACTTAGTGCATTATTTAATCTTAATTAATCATAATTTAATCACTAATCCCCACTTAATAATCTAATCATGGTAAATTAATCCCAAATCTCCACTAATATTTCCACTAATTGTAATTAATTAGCAAACCGTGCAATTATTAAAATCGAGATTAAAAGTCCTTGTCTCATATCCAAAAATAATCTTGTCCTTGGACTTATATCGATTAGCTTACGAATAATCCGTCGTATAAAAATATGGGATATAACATCCTTCCCCCCTTTAGAACATTCGTCCTCGAATGTTAAACTGGCCTCACAAGGTCTTATAAAGATTTCGGGGGAGTCTCTTTTATTGCGATAACACATAATCTCATCCACCAATTAATATAATCAAGTGAGGAATTTAGATTACCTGTAGGCATAGGGAACAAGTAAGGACACCTATTCTTCATCCCCTCTTCGGCTTCCCAGGTCATCATCCACGGGGAATACTCTAGAAGGGTCACCATTACATTTGCGAAGCATCGACACGTGAAAGACTGGACGCACTGCTTCCAAATCAGATGGTAGGTCTAACTCATAGGAAACCTTGCCTACCTTACGAACAATCTGATAAGGCCCAATGTACTTCGAACTAAGTTTCCCTTTCTTGCCGAACCTCATTACACTCTTCATGGGTGACACCTTCAAGAACACCCAACCATCAATCTAAAACTCTACGTGTCGACGTCGATTATCTGCATATGACTTCTGTCGACTTTGGGCTGCTAATAACCTTTCCTGAATAAGCTTCACCTTATCAATAGTTTGCTGAATCATATTTGGGCCGATTAAATTAGTTTCACCAACATCAAACCAAACAATAGGTGACCTGCACTTCCTGCCATACAAGGCCTCATACGGTGCCCTCTGGATAATAAAATGGTAGCTATTATTATAAGCAAACTCGATAAGTGGCAAATGATCGCTCCAGCTACCTCTGAAGTCAATAATACAGACCCACAACATATCTCCTAGCGTCTGAATAGTACACTCGGCCTGTCCGTCGTCCGAGGTGAAAACCGTGCTAAGACTCACTTGTGTCCCCAATCCCCACGGAATGATCTCCAGAAGTTAGCTATAAACTGAGCTCCTCTGTCTGAGATAATAGATGTGGGAACCTCATGAAGTCTCACTATCTTCTTGATATATAACGTCGCATAGCCCTCAGCCGAATAAGTAACCCTGACTGGAAGAAAGTGGGCTGATTTTGTTAGCCTATCCACAATAATCCATATAGAAGTCATACTTTCGTGGGGTGCGGGGTAAGCCTGTAATGAAGTCCATATTCTGGAATCTTCAACCTCATGTATCACTTCTCGACTTCTTTAAAAGACTTTAACTGTCACTCTTCTTTTAACTCTTAATTTCAATCTTTAAAGTTGGTTATCAAGTAGCGCTGGAGTTCCCTCATATAATAGCTTTACATAGCTGCTCCGTGCTCTGTCTATCATTAGCTGGTATAACTCTGAAAGAATTTTTTTTTTATTTGACATACAAATTCACTATCTTCTAGTAACCAGCTAGTTCTGATCGTCTTGCTTAAATCATTTCACGATTTCCCTTAATCCAACTTGTAACACTTTAGGCATATTATCTCGTGTCATTTCTTTATCTTTAATTCACATTCTTCTATTACCTCTTTACTCAGCTTTTGCTCTTAACTTTCCTGTCACACATCATGTTGCAATCTTCACAAGAATATGCGAAGGGGCTCAAATTAGCCCGAGAAATACCTTAGTGTCGTTTCACTATTCTTCATGCTTTACCTTGCCTTGTCCTCTCTTATCTTACAATCGGTATCGGGATAGACCTTTGGTTCAACCATGGCCATGTCCTATTTGCCCTCAGTACTAATTCTATCTCGGTAATTTGGCTTAAACCATCTTTACATCTTTCCTTAATGTACCCAAAATATCGTAACCGTATTGTTATTACTGAATCCAAACTTTTCTTATCAAGTACTCACTTGGTCTCATTCTTAGCATACAAATATTTGTAGGTTGCATAACTATTCTCGCACCACTTGCATGAAGTATACTCAATCTTAGTCACAGTCTTTCCTTCTCCTGGTTCATTCTGCTTTTCATATCTCCTCCGTACTAAAATTCGCTCGTAGCCTATCTTGTCATACTCCTTTCCCTTCCTTTATTCACCCTTTGGTTTCCTCACTTCCTACTATAGGAGATTTTCTATCTCTCTCCCTTGCTATTTGTAAGTCACAGTATCATTAGCAAACGACTCTATTGCAAACATCTTAGCCTCTAATCCAGTATAGCATTGCTATCCTTTATAATATATTTTAAGTTACTCGATACCATTCTCCTGTCGTACTCTTTCTTTTTATACGTACCCACTTTCTAATGTCATATCATTCGAGACCTCTACAAATAATTCTCAGCACTGTCTCAATTGAAATTTAAGCATCTATATCAAATATATTGTGGTGTCAATTGTTTCCATCTTGCACTTGCATTTCTCGCACCCGCTTCCCCCCTTAAGGGTGTACTTATACCGTTATCCGTTTATATTCTACTCTATGTCCCTATTTCCAACCTCAAATTCATCTGATCCCTTTTTTTTTTCCAATTCGCTTGGTATACTGTACCATATCTATGTTTTTTTCCCCTTATGATGTATAACTTTGATTATCCACATGCGAAACCTTAACAAAATCATGAAGCGACGAGAGCCTTTCTATATATGGTACAAAATCTCATCTGATAATCTGTACTCGAGTAATGCAACCAATGTAGTAACTTATCCAAAGCCACATTCCACTCACTCCAATCAATAATTAATTAGTACTTGTAGTCATTCCAATCTCAATTAGGTGGCACTTATATTCCAACGATAAGTGTTCAAAGTCCTCTTGTAACATTATCTTTATCTCAACCTATACCATCTGTTTCCTTTAATAAATTTACAATACATCATTTGCTCTTCAAGCCTACCGTCTTTGTCCTTTAAGGATTCCACTATTTTCGAGGTGAAATCGTGTACACGCAGTACTCCTCTATGCCTTATGCCTTTTTTACCTTTGTTGTGTGCTCAGTACCGACTTCTAACTTACTCAAAATCATATCAAGTTCATCTAAATGACAACCTTATTTTATACCCTTGTCATTGTACCATACTCTTAAGTTCATAACTATATATTTCCCTTTCGTTCCACACTCATACCCAATTAATTATGTCTATCTTGGGTGCTTCCTTTAGAATTCCCTTACCATTTCTCCCGTCTATGTCTATCTTTTATTCTGCGCACGGGGAATCTTATACTACCTCTGTATCCTTCGGAAAACATTACTTCTGCATAATTCCTTTCCTATTTTCAAAACGTATTCTGTTCATTCATGTTTATTCTTATCGTACCAGTCATTTTCTAGCACTCATTTTACCTCGTTTCTCATCCTTTCTATAGTTTGGTCTTTCACCATTCCGTCACTTATAGTACTTGTGTCCTCGACTACACATGTCATGACCTATTGCTACACTGTTATCTCGTTTTCTTCTTATTTCCTCCTTTCAATTACTCTTTCTTTTCTTGTACCCGCTATCATTTCCGTTATCACATAATCTTTATTCTAAACTTTCCCTATAGAAGAACTTTATAAGTCTTTCTTATCCGTTCTATAGCTCACCTTTATACTTTAGTCACATAGACCACGTCATATCTTTTAGTCACTTCCTCACTAGACTTTACTTATTTCCATAACAATCCTCATTATACTCACATCATATCCCGTTCGTATTCAATCCTATAGTGTAACACTTCTTAACCCCATTCACGATTCTTACTATGGGTTGATTACACTTAGTGGAGTAAGCGTACTTAACCTTTTACCTTCCCTGGTCAATCTTATCCTTAATATCTCACAAGCTGTCTTATCAATACATTTATATCCGTCATAATTCATTTTCCTCTGTACCCTTGTCTTAATCATACTATTACTTCTTTTAACTATAAACTCGTCGTAATCTATCCCTGCTTATCAATTCAGTCGGTACCTTAATATAACTCTCTATCAAGGTTTGCCAGCCTTTTCTAAATCATCTCTTAGTAACAAGCCCTTTCCAAATTCTTTTTACCATATCGATATCGACCTCCTAATTGCTATCACCATCAATTCAGCAGTTAACTTATTTCTCGAGGTCAGCCATACTCGTAGCTTAGTCAAATCTTATCATTACTGTGGACACGACCTTTCAAGACATATTACAAACCTATATCTCATTCTCTTTTTATTTCTAGGAAAATTTTGGCAGAGTTTCCTCTGTATTTCTTACTATCTCAAAACCTGCACGCAGGAAATACCAACACACACACACACACACATATATATATATATATATATATATATATATATATATATATATATATATATATCATATCACGGCCACACGGGGCTCCCAATATCAACAATGTATGAAAATGATGAACTTACCTCGTATGTCCAATTCAAGCACTCCGTTACACTTTCCGTTTACTTTCCCTTTCAATCTTCAACTTTACATTTCAATCATACTTTCAAATACCTTGCCCGACATACATCTTTCGTACTGTTTCTTACCTGCGTACTCTTGTACCTTCCAAAATCATCGCCGCTTTCTTCCGTCGATGTCGTTCTTCCGTCGAAATCCAAGGGTTAGTATAAGGAATTTCATTTCCTATGGCTTGGCTCTATCGCACGATCTTAGATATGAAAGAAAGATAACATCCTAAATATCCTGTAGCTTCCTGTTTATAGATGTGGTGCACAACACACCAATAAACAAGACTCTACTAGACACGGTCTGTAGACACTCCGAGGATGAACTGCTCTGATACCACTTTTGTCACGACCCAACCCCATAAGCCGTGACTAGTGCCCGAGTTGGACACTCGTATACACACCTGTTAGCTATAATCAATCCACAACTAAACATAATATGAAACTCACAAAAACGCAACGTTATCTCAAATCGTCACATATATATATCATCGCAACTCCGTCTCCGAGGAGTCACAACTATCAACGTATAAACAGTACATAAGCCGACAAGGCTGTCATAGCGTATGGGAACGTCCCAACTATATATATACACAAGCCGACAAGGCTGCCACTACATACAACATCCCAAAACATGTGAATATACGCAAGCCGACAAGGCTGCCACTATGAATGGGAACGTCCCAAAACATAAGTCATGCTAACACAGTTGGACAACATCTATATACAACCCACACATATGTCTACAGACCTCTAAGAGTATCAACAATGACATATGACGGGACAGGGCCTCGCCGTACCCCTGGATAAACATATACATATATCAAAAGATCTGTGCCAAAAGTCTAGGCTCCGGAACAACGGAGCACTCCAAGACAGCTGAATAGGAGTCCTAAGCTGGCGGATCACCAAAGCGAGTGTCTGTACCTGCGGGCATGAAACGCAGCCCCCCGAAGAAAGGGGGGTCAGTACGAGATATGTACTGAGTATATAAAGCATGAAATACAATAAGAAAGATCATACCGAAGTAAAGATTATAGGAGACAAGTATAATAGCCAAGAAGTCCACGTACCGTGCCTTACGAAATGAAATCATGCATATCATTATCATATACCGTACCCGGCCCATTATGGGACTCGGTGAATAAAGATAATCATCGTGTACACATATATCGTACCCGACCCATCATGGGACTCGGTGCCATAATCATATCATCGTATCATCGTATCATCATATCATCATATCATCGTATCATCATACCATATATACCGTACCCGACCCTCTAATGAGGGACTCGGTGAACAATGCAGTGAAACTGTGCACGAATACATACCCAGCCCGGGATACGGTGAAAGATGTAGTAACAGTATGCACGAGCAGAGTAGTGAGCAACTATATGCAATTTAAATCATCATCTGAGACTCAATAGAATAAGTAGAATAAACTTGCACTTGAGTATCAAAGCGATAGTCATGTTACGTACTCTTTAAATATCACTATGAACTATATCAAACAGAGCCTCAGGAATCATAGACATGTATCAAGATAATGTGAAATAGCTTATGGAATCAGAGACATTAGTCATCGTAGGGTCTTTAGGAATAAGAGCTTATACATCCGACTACTATCCAACATATAGAAGGCTCGAGGGCAGTAGCTCAACTACTTTAAGAGTTTTAACATCAAGAAGTGAATAAGAATCATGAATCACACTCTAACTTATGAATAGAATTACCCCAAAGCTCATATCATACGTCACTTATATCTAAGACATGCCAAAAGAAAGAAGGGATAGCTTTACATACCTTTAGCGCTTATCCGTAACACAATACGTATACGCCGCCCAAAGTGTCTCAACCTATATTAAGATGTCAAGAACTACAGTTAAGCTACGGGAAGGTTCAAAACGTATTCCAACGTTAGTAGCTCATTTCTAGCAAATTAGACGGCGTTTCCTTTATATTCAAACCATTTACATAACAACCAAGCCAACACCAATAACCATACGTTCAAGTACTATATTGAGACTAATCAAGACAAGATTCGAGAACACTCTGAACAGCCCGCACAACATTCCAATCAACCCACATGTTACAACATTCGATAATAATCTACATACGACTACGACATATTTAAGTCATTCTTAATGATCCATAGTCATAATATTTTCATCGAAACGACCTTCTAACAACATCATTCAACCAACATAACACACAATATATAATCTTAACTATACTTAATCTTTCAACTCAACAAGAACAACAACATACTCAAAACAGCCCCTAACTAACAACATAAAGATGCCCGATAATCTCACGAACGTCTACAAATACACCAAGCAAACCACATACGCTTCTCATACATTATCTCATATACTCTTTTCATCCAAATTCGTGAATTATACCAGCCCACACACGACAACAACATCATTCATTCATATGCAAGAAAACTACATTAATATCATCACAAGTTCTACAACAGCCCACAAAATAAATACAACTTCAACTTTAACCATTTAATTCCTTTATTCTCATCACATAATCCATAACAATAATTGTCACGACCCAACCCCGTAGGCCGCGACTAGTGCCCGAGCTGGGCACCCATACACACCTGTTAACCATAATCGCCGTACAAGTAACCTTTTTATACATATACAAAGGTCGACGTCGTATCATAGCGGCATAACCGTATCTTATACATACAGAAAAGTGAAACGTCGCCCCAAGCTGTCACAAATATATATATACATATCGCTGTCACAACTTTCAGCAGATGATATCGCACATAAGCCAGCAAGGCTATCAGAATACAGGGGGACGTCCAAAACACAAATCACACAGACACAACTGAACAGTGACTACCCACAACCCACACATATGTGTCTACAGACCTCTAAGAGTAATAACAGAATCATATGACGGGACAGGGCCCCGCCGTACCCCTGAATAGACATATACATACACATATATGACAAAGGTGTCTGTACCCAAAACATAGGCTCCGGAACAAGGGAGCGCTCCAAGATAGCTGAATGGAAATCCTAAGCTGGCGGATCACCAAAACGAGTATCTGTACCTGCGGGCATGAAACGCAGCCCCCGAAGAAAGAGGGTCAGTACGAAATATGTACTGAGTATGCAAAGCATGAAATACAAGAACAGATCATAATCGGAACAAAAAGTACAGAAAATAAGTGCAAAATCCAGAATACCAAAATGCTTACTTTTAAAAACACAAATCATGCAAGGGGCTCAGGGAATATGGTCGCCCACCCGTCATTGGCGCCATAACACATCATAACACCAGAAGATTTCAAATCTCCGTAACCCGGCATATCACATAACACATCATAACGCCATAACACATCATAACACCAGAATATATACGGAACCCGGCCCTTTAGCGAGGGACTCGGCGAACCATAACACATCATACTCCGGAATATATCATAGTGCGCACGATGACATAACCGGCCCGGGACTCGGCGAAAGATGTAACAACAGAATGCACGAGCAGAGTCGTGAGTAACCATATGCATAAAAATCATCATTACAGACTCAATAAATAAATAAGTAATCATACTCGAGGGTTAAGACGATAGTCACATTAAGTTCTTTCAGAAAGTCGTTAGAACCAAACATAGAAAAGTCTCGGGGCCCACGGACAAGTATCAAACCAATCCGAGCCCGCCTATGAAAGTTGGGGATATTATTCGTTATAAAATCTTCTACGAACGTTTCGAAGCGATCCGAGCTCGTCTATGAAAGTTACGGTCGTTCGTAGTTACAGAATCCTTTAAGAACAAAATTCTTTATGCAACATTTGAAATCCAATCATATAAAAACATAAGGACCTTAGTTCGACTACATTAAGAAAACCAACATTAAGAAGCGAATAAGAATCGTATACATGCTCGGATCTTAAGAATAGAATTACCCCGAGGCTCGTATCATAGCCTACTTACAACTAAGACATGCCAAAAGAAAGAAAGGTTAGGCTTTACATACCTCGTCCGCTTCCTAAGCTAATCCAAACTTAAGTCTCGGCTTCTCAAGATCTACAATAACGTCGTTAGACATCAAACATTAGTCATAAGCACTTAGGAATCCAATTCCAAGCTAGCACTTTATCTACAGAAATTTGGGCAGCATTTCCCCTGTAAATTCAACAACCCCGAGAATTCAACTCGGCCAAATCTTCAACAACAATACCAACAATCATATTAACAACATCAACAATCAATTCAAAACGCATTCTAACGTTAGTAACTCTTTTCTACATAATTCGACAACATTCCATTTACATTCAAATCACCACATACAATTAAGCCAACACCAATGCTCACACATTCAAATACTAATCCGAAACCATTCAACAAGATTCAAGAACATTTCAAACAATCCACACAACATTCCAAACGGCCCAACCACTTACAACATTACCCGAAACCTTCCAATTTCCATAGGAACAACAACAACACATTTCTTTCTTCCAAATTCATGAACTATACCAATAATCCACATGTTAACAACATCATTCTCATAAATTCAAGAAACTATATTAAAATCACATTAGCTTCTAAAACAACCCACAAACGATTACAACTTCAACTTGGATCATTAAACCTTCATTTTCATCATAGAATCCACAACAATCAACAACCAAAACACTAAATAAAATTAGTTCATCACTCCAACACACACAACACCTACACGGCTTCAACTTCAACACACAAATTTCATGAATTTCATCCATTTCTACACACTACAACACACATAAACCATCCATAACACATGTAAAAGAAGATTAAACCTTACCTTTTCCACTTAGTTCTTCAACTTGGCTAGGGTTGTGCTTGCAAGAATGAATGGTTTGCTTACTCCAACAACCACTCCATGTTAATTAAGGACCTTCCAATGAGTTGAAAAGCTAGAAGAAATTATTTTTTTTTTGATCAATTTCCATGGCACCATCATTCGGCCACCATGGCCGAATGTTGCTCTTCATTTTTCTCCAATTTTCTCCAAGTTTTCTAGAGGTTGAAAAGATGACTAATAAGTCGTGCTTGTCATCTATTGTATACATATATAATTCATCCATGTGTACCATGGCCCACACATGGCTTGGATGAATTAAAATTTGCCAAGCCATGGGTGGGAACCACCCATAACCACACGGCCATATATGTTTTGGTTTCATGAAATGTCAACTTTCCATAATTCACTTTTAACCCCAAATTTTTCTTAATATTCCATACCAATAAAATCATAAGCAACTTATGCCTTAAAACAAAATCGGAGGTCAAAAGTCTCAACCTCGTATCCCGGAATAGTCTTGTCCTTAACTTTTCATGGTTAGCTCGGAATGTCCCAATGTACAAAATACGGGATATAACATCCTCCCCCCCCTTTAGAACATTCGTCCTCGAATGTTAAACTAGTCTTATAGGGTCTTATAAGCACTTCGGGGGAGTCTCTTTTATAGCTACCACATACAGTTCATTCATCAATCAACATAACCAATGTAGGAATTTAGATTACCTGTAGACATAGGAAATAAGTGGGGATACGTATTCTTCATCTCTTCCCTGTTATTGTTCCGCCACAATACCTTAACGGAAGCTATGTCTTTAGTACGCAATCTTCTCACCTGACGATCCGGTATGGCTATAGGCCGCTCCTCGTAGGATAATCCTCTCCGTCACCCGGATATCATCTATGGGAAATACCGGAAGGATCACCTACACATTTGCGAAGCATTGACACGTGGGAGACCAAATGCACTATTTCCAAATCCGACGGTAGATCTAATTCATAGGCAACCTTGCCTATCTTACGGACAATCCGATAAGGTCCAATATACCTCGGACTGAGCCTCCCTTTCTTGCCGAATCTCATAACACCCTTCATGGGTGACACTTTCAGAAATACTCAATCGCCAATTGGAACTCTAAGTGTCGACGTCGATTATCTACATATGACTTCTGTCGACTCTGGCTGCTAAGAACCTTTCCTGAATAAGCTTCACCTTATCAAT
The DNA here is from genome assembly GCF_029784015.1 of Lycium ferocissimum. Lineage (NCBI taxonomy): Eukaryota > Viridiplantae > Streptophyta > Magnoliopsida > Solanales > Solanaceae > Lycium > Lycium ferocissimum. The sequence continues at coordinate 47,788,201 of NC_081353.1, read as the reverse complement.
AGCTTGCTGAATCATATCTAGGCCAATTAACTTAGTTTCGCCAACATCGAACCAGCCAATCGGTGACCTGCACTTTCTGCCATACAAAGCCTCATACGGCTATCTGGATGCTAGAATGGTAGCTATTATTATAGGCAAACTCCATAAGTGGCAGATGATCATCCCAGCTGCCTCTGAAATCAATAACGCAGGCCCGCAACATATCCCTTAGCGTCTGAATAGTACGCTCGGTCTGTCCGTCAGTCTGAGGGTGACATACTGTATCGAGATTCACTTGTGACCTCATCCCTTCTGGAGTGATCTCCAGAAGTTAGCTGTAAACTGAGCTCCTCTGTCTGAGATCATAGATGTGAGAGCTTTGTGAAGTCTCTCTATATAATTTCGCATAGCCTTTAACGGGATAAATGGTCTTGAATATGCTCTTGTACTGACTCCTTGCGGTTCAATGGTCCGCGTCATTAGTCCTTACATCCTTGTCACCATTTACCTTTACATTCCGAGTGCTCACCCAACATGACTTTGTCGCTAGTGAGTATAATGGTTATGTCCCTTAAACTATTCCTCCTAGTTCCTTCCCAGGACTACTTCCATCGATCCAAAGTATGTATATACGAAATGGTTTTGCACCCTTCGCTATCCTTCACAGTACAGCTACACTTATGGCAACTCATAATTCGAGTTCAAACTAAATCCTTGGGCTCTTGCCACAACTCTTCCTTTAGCTTTCTGCCACAACTGTTTCTTTCATCTTTATCCCTCAAATCTTGCAATACAACCCAAAAGCATAGGGCTACGGAAATTCTTACTCCCTTACGATTCTCTCATAACACAAGTATACGTGTCTTCGATTTCCTTGTATTGGCGATCGTTTCGAACTCTGGCTCCAAGCTAATAAATTTCCCTTCTGGAGCATAAGAACGCCATAATCCCTTTCAAGTCCAATATGTTCTTCCCCCCTTTATTAAGGAGGTCCTAATACACCAATAATTTTTTTTGATATCCATCGTCTTCGGCAATTATCTTTCGAAAGTTAGAAATCTCTTAGCATCGTTGCACGTGGTCACTATCCTTTCGTCCCACTTGTCGAAGTCCGTTCTCCAACCCCACACATTCCTCTTTTGTTCCATACTACCACACTCTATCCCTCTCACACGCCTACCCTCAAATTTTTATCCAAATAGTGCCGTGCTTTGCCCGTCGTCTCTCTTGGAGGCTTTACTCCCTCATGTTTCTTACTCTTTCGCTTTTTCCGACATTTTGGTCACCTTACCTTCCATCTACTCACTTTCTTTCTTTTCCAAATATCATTGTATTAGAACTTTCCGAGCTTAACCTGTAGTGAAAACAGCATCAGCTTGCCTTATAACATTTGTGCCATTTTTTTTTTTTTTTCACTTGAGCTTCGTTACCCTGTCCGATTAATGCCTTCCAATATGTCACAACGTCGATTGCTGGAATACACATACCCGCCGATATAGTCATGTATGGGACATCATATACATACGTATACATAATCGCTACCATCTTGTTTACAAAATATTTCCAACACTATTCAACTTACCCTGTTTCTAAAGCTGTAATGCACCTTCCTTCTTTTTCACTGGTTCGGCCCGCCCGTCCTATGTGACCTCTTAAGGTTCTGCCCACTCTGTATACTCTGATTTCTCTTAGGCTACCCTAGCTTCCCATTTGTCTCTCCTGTGTCCGACTCTATAGGACTTTTAGTACACTTCCCAGGGGGTCACCCATCCTAAAATTTCTCCCACTCCAGCACGCTTAACTTTGGGACTCTGATGAAATGCGATGCTCTAATGCTAGTATGATAGCGTCCACCTCACCGCATGACCTTCATCACCTAATCTGGAGTAAGTTGAAGTCTTAACGATTTCAAAACGTTCTCATAACACATCTCCCTCCGAATTAGAAAGGGTCTCTTACTCCAATCAATAATTATTTAATACTTGTAGTCATTCCAAATTCTCAGTTAGGTGGCACTTATATTCCAACGATAAGTGTCCAAAGTTCTCTTGAAATAGTATCTTTATCTCAACCTATATCATCTGTTTCTTTTGATGAAATTATATTGCACCATCTGTTCCTTAAGCCTACCGTCTTTGTCGCTTAAAGATTCCATTATTTTCGAGGTGAAGTCGTGTGCACGCAATACCCCTTTATGCTTTATGCCTTTTTACCCTTACTGTGTACCCAACACAGGCTTCTAACTTACTCAAAAACATACCAAGTTCGTCTCAATAATGGTCTTATCTTATCACCATGTCGTCGTACTACACCTTTAAATTCATAACTATGTATTCCCTTTTCGTTCCATATTCGTACTCATTTAATTACGTCTATCTTGGGTGCTTCCTTTAGTATCCCCTTACCATATTTCTCTAGTCTATGTCCATCCTTCTTTCGCGCGCACGAGGAATTTTATAATACCTCTATATCCTTCGGAAGATACTACTCCTACATAATCCCTTTCTCATTTTCAAATCATATTTTGTTCATCCCTATTTGTTCTTATCATACCAGTCATTTCCTAGCACTCATTCTACCTCGTTGCTCATCTTTCTATAGTTTGGTCTTTCACAGTTCCGTCACTGATATTACTCGTGTTCTCGGCTACACATGTCATCATCTATTACTGCACTATTATCTCGCCCGCTTTTCTTTTCATCTCCTTCTTCCAATTAACCCCTTCTTCTTTTGTGCTCGCTATCATTTCCGTTATCTCATAATCTCTATTCTGAACTTTCCCTATAGAAGAACTTCATAAATCCCTCTTTTTTTTTTTCTTTTTTTTTTTTTTTTGATCAATAGCTCACCTTTATACTTTAGTCACATAGATCACGTCATATCTTTTAGTCACTTCCTCGCTAGGCTTTGCTCATTTTCATAACAATCCTTATTATATTCACATAATATCCTGTTCGTAATCAATCTTATAGTGTAACACTTCTTAACCTTTTACCCTTTCTGGTCAATCTTATCCTTAATATCTCGTCTTATCAATACATTCATATCCGTCACAATTCTTTTTCCTCTCGTATTCTTGTCTCAATCATACTATTATTTCTTCTAACTATAAACTCGTCATAATTTATCCCTGCTTATCAATTCAGTTGGTACCTTAATATAACACTCTATCAAGATTTGCCAACCTCTTCTAAATCATCTCTTAATATCACAAGCCCTTTCCAAATTCTTTTTACCATATCGATATCGACCTCCTAATTACTATTACCATCAATTCGGTAGTTAACTTATTTCTCAAGGTCAGCCGTACTTGCAACTTAGTCAAATCCTATCCTTACTATTGACACGACCTTTCAAGGCATATCACAAACCCATATCTCATTCTCTTTTTATTTCTTAGAAAATTTGGCGAGTTTCCTCTATATTTCTTACTATCTCAAAACCTGCACGCAGAAATACCAACAATGCCTCACGGGGCAACATATATATATATATATATATATATATATATATATATATATATATATATATATATATATATATATATATATATATATATATATACATATCATATCATATCACAGCCACACAGGGCTCCCAATATCAACAACAGTATGAAAATGATGGACTTACCTCGTATGTCCAACTCGAACTGCACCTGTTACACTTTCCTGTTTACTTTTCCCTTCCAATTTTTAACTTTACATTTCAATCGTACCTCAATACCTTACCCGACATATATCTTTCGTACCTTTGCTTACCTGCGTGCTTTGTAACTTCGAATATCGTCAATCACTTTCTTCTGTCGATGTCGACCTTCAGCTGAAATCAAAAGTTAGTATAAGGAATTTCATTTCCTATGACTTGGCTCTATCGCACGATCTAAGACAGAAAAAGGGTCACCGATTCCTAAATGCCCCGCGCCTCCCGTTTATAAGTGTGGCCGGCTTCACACCATAAACAAGACTGCGGGACACGGTCTGTAGACAATCCGAGAACGAACTGCTCTAATACCACTTTTGTCACGACCCAACCCCGTAGGCCGTGACTAGTGCCCGAGCTGGGCACCCGTACACACCCGTTAACCAGAATCAACATACAAATAACTTATACATATACAAAGGTCAGACGTCAGATCATAGCGTAACATAATATCTTATACATACGAAAAGTGAAACGTCGCCCCAAAACGTCACAATATATATATATATATATATATACATCACAACTTCGGACGTCGTCTCAAATCGGATGATATCGCACATAAGCCAGCAAGGCTATCATAATACAGGGGGACGTCCAAAACACAAATCACACAGACACAACTGAACAGTGACTACCCACAACCCACACATATGTCTACAGACCTCTAAGAGTAATAACAGAATCATATGACGGGACAGGGCCCCGCCGTACCCCTGAATAGACATATACATACACATATATATAACAAAGGTGTCTGTACCCAAAACATAGGCTCCGGAACAAGGGAGCGCTCCAGAATAGCTGAATGGAAATCCTAAGCTGGCGGATCACCAAAATGAGTATCTGTACCTGCGGGCATGAAACGCAGCCCCCGAAGAAAGGGGGTCAGTACGAAATATGTACTGAGTATGCAAAGCATGAAATATAGTAAACAGGATCATAATCGGAACAAAAGTACAGAAAATAAGTGCAAAATCCAGAATACCAAAATGCTTACTTTTAAAACACAAATCATGCATGGGGCTCAGGGAATATGGTCGCCCACCCGTCATTGGCGCCATAACACAGCATAACACCAGAAGATTTCATATCTCCGTAACCCGGCATATCACATAACACATCATAACGCCATAACACATCATAACACCAAAATATATACGGAACCCGGCCCTCTAGCGAGGAGCTCGGCGAACCATAACACATCATACTCCGAATATAACATAGTGCGCACGATAACATAACCGGCCCGGGACTCGGCGAAAGATGTAACAACATATGCACGAGCAGAGTCGTGAGTAACCATATGCATAAAAATCATCATTACAGACTCAATAGATAAGTAAGTAATCAACACTCGGGGTTAAGATGATAGTCACATTAAGTTCTTTCAAAAGTCGTTAGAACCAAACATAGAAAAGTCTCGGGGCCCACGGACAAGTATCAAACCAATCCGGGCCCGCCCATGAAAGTTAAAGTTATTATTCATTATAGAATCTTCTACGAACGTTTCGAAGCGATTCGAGCTCGTCTGTGAAAGTTAAGGTCGTTCGTAGTTATAGAATCTTTTACGAACAAAATCCCTTTATGCAACATTTGAAATCCAATCATACAAAAGACATAAGGATCATAGTTCGACTACATTAAGAATGTCAACATTAAGAAGTGAATAAGAATCGTAGACATGCTCAGATCTTAAGAATAGAGTTACCCCCATGCTCGTATCATAGCCTACTTACAACTAAGACATGCCAAAAGAAAGAAAGGTTAGGCTTTACATACCTCGTCCGCTTCCTAAGCTAATCCGAATTTAAGTCTCGGCTTCCCAAGATCTACAATAACGTCATTAGACACCAAACATTAGTCATAAGCACTTAGGAATCCAATTCCAAGCTAGCACTTTATCTACAGAAATTTGGGCAGCATTTCCCCTATAAATTCAACAACCCCGAGAATTCAACTCGGCCAAATCTTCAACAACAATACCAACAATCATATTAACAACATCAACAATTAATTCAAAACGCATTCTAACGTTAGTAACTCTTTTCTACATAATTCGACAACATTCCATTTACATTCAAATCACCACATACAATTAAGCCAACACCAATGCTCACACATTCAAATACTAATCCGAAACCATTCAACAAGATTCAAGGACATTTCAAACAATCCGCACAATATTCCAAACAACCCAACCAACTTACAACATTACCCGAAACCTTCCAATTTCCATAGGAACAACAACAACACATTTCTTTCTTCCAAATTCATGAACTATACCAATAATCCACATGTTAACAACATCATTCTCATAAATTCAAGAAACTATATTAAAATCACATTAACTTCTAAAACAGCCCCCAAACGTTTACAACTTCAATTTAAATCATTAAACATTCATTTTCATCATATAATCCACAACAATCAACAACTAAAACACTAAATAAAATTAGTTCATCACTCCAACACAACCAACACCTACACGGCCCAACTTCAACATATCATATTTCATGAATTTCATCCATTTCTACACTCTACAACACCCATAAACCATCCACAACATATGAAAAGAAGATTAAACCTTACCTTTTCCACTTAGTTCTTCACTTGGCTAGGGTTGGTGCTTGCAAGAATGAATGGTTTGCTTGCTCCAACAACTACTCCATGTTAATTAGGACCTTCTAAGGAGTTGAAAAGCTAGAAGAAATTATTTTTTTCTTGATCAATTCTTGGAGCACCATGTTCGGCCACCATGGCCGAATGTTGCTCTTCATTTTTCTCCATATTTTCTCCAAGTTTTCTAAGGTTGAAAAGATGACTAATAAGTCTTGCTTGGTCATCTATTGTATACATATAAGGTTCATCCATGTGTACCATGGCCCACACATGGCTTGGATGAATTAAAATTTGCCAAGCCATGGGTGGGAACCACCCATAACCACACAATTTCAACCTCGCCATATATGGTTTGGTTTCATGAAATGTCAACTTTTCATAATTCACTTTTAACCCCAAATTTTTCTTAATATTCCATACCAATAAAATCATAAGCAACTATGCCTTAAAACAAATCGGAGGTCAAAAGTCTCAACCTCGTATCCGGAATAGTCTTGTCCCTAACTTTTCGTTTTAGCCGAAGGGCAAAATTTAAAGATTTCAAATACCGTGAGGGCAAAAAAATTTAAAGACCACCCCAAAAGAAGGGCAATTCTGCCAATTGCCCTTCATACAGATCGGTCTTTAATTTTTGTCCCTCAAATCGCTGGCCTTTAATTTTTGCCGCTACTTCTTATTTAATGAAAATTTGTGGGCCAAAGTATCCTTATTCGTTGGTCTACGAAACCAGAGATTCTGGGTTCAATCCCTGGCAGAGTCGGGAAAAAAAATTTCCACGGGCAAAGTTACATAGAAACTTTGCCTTGTCCGGCATAAGCTTTTTAGAAATAAAGTTATCTGGCATAAGTTGTGTGGTCTCTAATTCGCTCGGCATAAGTTTATAGAAACTTTACCTTATCCGGCATAAGTTCTGTAGAAATAAAGTTATGCCGGATAACTTAATTCTTACAAAACTTATGCCGAACAAGAAAATATTTCTATATAACTTTGCCCGAAAAGGGTAGGCCAATTTTTTTTTTTTTTTTTTGGTTTATGTCAAGAGAATTTTCGGTCACTTTTTTGGTACTTAAAGTGAAAGATAAAAATTAAAGACCCATGATTTGAGGGGTAAAAACTAAAAACCACCCCCAAGATGGGCATTCGTGCGAATTACCCACCTCAGCGAAAATTTTTATAATGGGTGAGGCATAAATATGACATGGTCTGTGAGGGAGTATTTTATTACAATTATATTGTGGGGCCCAATACTTTATGCTCTTCCTACTATTCTTTTCTTCTTCCACGTTTTTTTGTCATTTCTCTCTCCTCTTTCCTATTTTTTCTCATTTTCTTTTTTTCATCAATTTTAAAACCAATTCTATTATATGTTGATCAAAATTTTTTAAGATATTCTTCCGTTTTATTATTTAGCTTTTCAATTATTTCTTAAAAAATCTGTTAAACTCCATACAAGTTTAAAAGAAAATAATTGGCACTCCAAAAAAAATATATTAATGTAAAAATTGATAACCAAAAATGAATGTAGGATACTTTTAAAAGTAAAAACACCTTAGGAAATTTATTGAAATTCTTTTTTTCATTTTTCTTTTGGTATATATTATTCAAAGTTGCTACATTCTGTACCCGAAAAATTCAAAGTTCTAAGTGTCATCAAAGTAGACCCTGAATTTAGTGTGTGCAAAAATCGATTTAATCGATAAACTGAACCGAGAAAAAAGTTATATGTTTAGCAATCTATTTGGTTAATGATTTTTTAAGTTTTATGGACTATCAGCTCGATTTTAAATTTTAAGTTCTATTAACAGTTAAACCGATAACCCAATGAGGACATAAGATCTTACTAAAATTACCTTTAATAAGTATGTTTTAGTGAATTTTCTCTGTGAAAGATGTGGGAGGCCAAACCAATTGTGTTCGAAGACAATTGGTTTAACACTGGTAGCCAAACTTAACCAAATAACGTGTTTGAACCTATGTCCTTACTGGGTTATCGATTTAACCGTTAATAGAACTTAAAAATTGAAATCGAGCTGGTAGTCCGATAAAATTTAAAAAATCATTAACCAAATAGATTGCTAAACCAATAACGTTTTTTTTGTTTAGTTTATCAGTTAAACCAATTTTTGCACACCCCAAAATTCAGGGTCTACTTTGATGACACTTTGGACTTTGAATTTCTCGGGTGTAGAATATAGACACTTTGAATTGAATATATACTAAAAGAAAAAGAAAATTCTTATGTAGCAACTTTGAATTGAATATATACAAAAAAAAAAAAAAAAATCCAATAAATTTTCTGTTAATAGAACTTAAAATTTGAAATCGAGCTGGTAGTCCATAAATCTTAAAAAATCATTAACCAAATAGATTGCTAAACCAATAGCTTTTTTTTTTGTTCAGTTTATAGGTTAAACCGATTTTTGCACACCACTAAATTCAGGGTCTACTTTGCTGACACTTAGAACTTTGAATTTCTAGGGTACAGAACGTAGCAACTTTGAATAATATATACCAAAAGAAAAAGGAAAAAAGAATTCCAATAAATTTCCTAAGGTGTTTTTACTTTTAAAAGTATCCTACATTTATTTTTGGTTATCAGTTTTTACATTTTTTTTTTAGAGTGCCAATTATTATTTTTTAAATTTGTACAGAGTTTAACTAATTTTTTAAGAAAAATTGAAAGACTAAATAATAAAACGGAAGAATATCTTAAAAAAAAAATTGATCTCTATATAATAGAATTGGTTTTAAAATTAATGAAAAAAATGAAAAAAAAATAGGAAAGAGGAGAGAGAAATGACAAAAAAACGTGGAAAAAGAAAAGAATGGTAGGAAGAGCATAAAGTGTGGGGTCCATAGCGCCTAACCCAGGCAGCTTTTGGACTTGATTGGGATTGATTGCCAGGCCCGAAACCAACCCCATCGTCCTACTTAATAGCCTTGCTTTCTTGGCATTTGATTTCAAACCTCGCCTCCATAGTCCTTTTAAATCCTTAGCCATGTTTACGTGGCTTCTAATCAAGTTTATTAGTGCAACCCCATAACTTCTATAAAGCCTCAAATCTCCAGTTTATAAATATAAAATAAAATGACATATTTAAATCACAAAAGTTAAATTATATTTGGTATATAATTATATATACATTTAGTTTCAGATAATGAGATTTTTTTTTTGTTTATATATTTTTGAATTTCATATCAAATTAAAACTAAGACATAAAATGAAATGAATGGGGTAAATACTATTCTCACACAAATATTATTAGTTGTATTTTGTATCAATTAAAATTTCTCGTAAGCAAATAGGTGAGTTAGACGAACTTAGGAGGGAAAAAAAAAGGTTAGACGAACTTAAACGTAATTAAATGACCACGTTTTAAGTTTGATACCACTTTAGAGGTGATGTGAAATGTAAGAAACGGTGTGTTTGATATAGAGCTTTTCAGCCTTTTCATATTTGGTTGGTCAATTTTTGGAAAAAAATTCCTTTAAAATAATTTTTTTTTTTTAAATGAAGAAAATAATTTTCCTAGTGAAAGTAGGAAAAACAAATTCCATAAGTGTCATTCTACATTGTTTGTGTTCTCCCCACCTTCCAACACACCTCATCTTCATCCACCTCCGTATCACCAATCCTCATCACCCTACCCCACCACTCCTACTTTCATAGTATTTGTTTAGATTATATAGAAATACTTTTAAATCTTTTCTTGCATACCGAACATAAGAAAATCAGGAAGAAACAGACTTATTTTTTGGAAAATATTTTCCTTCGTATCGAACACACCCTAAAATTTTCAAATTATTAATGAACTCATGGTACAACTTGTTTGTGGAGTTTATTGCAAACTTCTTTGGCTTTAGAAGTTCAGTTTTATATCTTACTCCCTCCGTTTCAATTTGTACGTCTTACTTTTCTTTTCAGTTGGTTTAATTTTTTTTTTTTTTGCAACTCTTTAATTTCAACTTTTCACGTGATATGTTTAAGACCATAAAATTAACATTTTTGTTAAATTATACATATCTTTAGTTTAAGACCTGGCGACAAAACTTCTTTTACTTTCAATATAAGAGTTGGAACTAAAGTCGCTAGATTCTCTCTGTTATTTTAGCAAGTCAAACTCAGAGTTGATCCCCAATTTGGCCTAAGGTGTTTTCTTATAAATAGAGACTCTAAATGTGTGAACAACACACAGCTCTCTAGTTTGAGAAAATGGCCAGCTCTTCTCTTCAATCCCCAATTGCCAAAAGGTTATTTTCTTTCTTTATTTTCCTTATTTATAATCTTCTTCTTTTCCTCTGTAATTAGACAACCGTAATACTAATTTCTATATGAACTTATTTTTGCAGGCTAGAAGGTAAGGTAGCAATTATAACTGGTGGTGCTACAGGAATAGGAGCAGCCACAGCTAAGCTTTTTGTTCAACATGGTGCAAAAGTTGTGATTGCTGACATACAGGACAACCTTGGAAATTTCGTAGTACAAGAAATTGGGACAGAGGAAACAATTATCTTTGTCCACTGCAATGTCGCGATTGAATCAGACGTCAAGAATGTTGTTGATGCAACAATTGCCAAATTTGGTAAGCTTGACATAATGTTCAGTAACGCTGGTGTATCGGGTAAGCAAATTTCCAGCATCTTAGACGTAGATTACGACATAATTAAGAAGGTATTCGATGTAAACATTGTTGGCGGGTTCTTCTGTGCGAAACATGCTGCTAGAGTGATGATTCAGGACAAAATAAAAGGTTCCATTATCTTCACAGCAAGTGACGCGACCGTGGTCTATGGTGCTGGTGTCCCGCATACCTATTCATCCTCAAAAAATGCACTTTTGGGACTTTCCAAGAACGTTGGTGTCGAATTAGGAAAGTATGGAATAAGAGTCAACTGTGTTTCTCCTTATTATATCAGCACACCGTTGGTATTAAACGCATTTGGAATAGACAAACAAATGGCAGACAAATTGTTTGCAGAAGCAGGAAATTTGAAAGGAGCTTTACTAGGTGTTCAGGATGTGGCAAACGCAACGTTGTACTTGGCAAGTGATGATTCTAAATATGCGAGTGGAATGAATCTCGTTCTTGATGGTGGTTATAGTACTACAAATGTGGCTTTAACTGAGGCCTACAAGAAATTGTTTCCATCAACTGCCAACAAAGTGTAATCGAAGTGGGAATAAATAAAGATAGATCAACTTATGTTGCATTCAATGATTGATTGGATCATTTGACTGAATACTATCCAATGTATAATGAATCTATATACATAAAAACAAGGAATAAAAGCTATATAGCCCGCTTCGAAATAAAGTTAAATGATTGATTCATGCTTCTTCTTATTTATTCATTTTCCATGCTAATACTACAGTATTTTTGTTCACTAGTTTAGCTTATTGTTAAGTTGAGCAATGTAGTTTAGTTAGTTATGCCAGCCGGCTGCCAACTAGGTGCCAGCTGTATAGCTTAAGTTAACTAGTTAGTTAGCCATGTAATTAGAAGGTAGTTAGATATTTTTCATTTCAGTCGGTTAGAATAGTATAAAGTACATATCTCTGTATTCATTTCCACAGAACTGATAATGAGAAGATATATGTTTTCTCTCTTCTTCATTTCTTCTTCTCTTCACTCACTGATAATATGATTAATACAGTGAGATATCTAGAATTCATCATGGTATCAGAGCGAGTGTAAAGGATCGGTGTTAGCTTCGTGTGAAGATTGAATTGATTCAATTCGAAAGTTCTAGATTCTCACCAATTGCAGTGTTGTTTTCGATTCGCTAAAATTAGGGTTTAATTCATCAATTTGGAGGGTGAATTCAACTAATTTGAGGTTGAATCGTCTTTTAAACAACAAAATTATCAGTGTTTGGAATTTTTCTTTTGATTACGAGCTTCTTCAATGGCAGCTACTGATGAACAAGCTCCAATGGCAGTTAACAATGGCGAGAACAACAACAACTCTGGAAAGACAACGAATAACAATGTTTCAACCACGATAGATCAGCATCATCCATTGTTTCTTCAACCATCAGATACTCCAGGTAGCTCTTTGCTATCTGTTAAGCTAACTGGCCCAGAAATGTTATATCCCGTATTTTTGTACGTTGGAATATTTTAAGTTAGTTGCGACAAGTTAAGGACAAGGCTATTTTTCGATTTGGTGTAATGCATAAGTTGTTTATGAATTTTATTGGATGGAAATATTCCATGAAAATTTGGGGCTAGAAGTTGAAATAAAAATTTCATGAAAAGGCCAAAGTGGCCGTGTGTTAAGGTGGGGCCCACACATTGAGATTTTTTTTGGGACATGCGGCAATTTATATGAATCACATATGTGAAGTTAAACATAACTCAAGAAGGACCCTTGAGCCAAATCAAAGTGGAAGTCCTCCAAGCAAATATTTTTAAGTAACGTTTTCGGGTGATCGACTTTGAGGGCAGAAACGGTATTATAAGTTTGGAATTTGGAAAAATACCAAAGATAGAAGTTGTAGATAATTGAAATATCTTTCCAACCATAGGTCGTGGGTTCACAGGAGACATCGGGATAAGGAGATATGGACGTTTTAAGGGAGATATGGACGTTTTAAGGCAGAAAGGTCGAGCTGAACAGTGGATTCGGCCCAACCCGATTCCAAGTCGGGTCAGGCCCAATACCCATGCCATTTAAGTGAAATTTTCGGCTTTCTCCTTCATTTTTCAGACCAAAACATCCAGATTTTCAGAGATGGAGAGAGAGAGAGGAGAGGTAGAGAGAAACCAAATTTTGACCACAATCTAAGCCCCGAATCGCGAAGCTCATGAAGAGAAAAGTATTGTACGTTACGTTGCCTTCAATTTGGGCTAAAAATCAGCCAAGAAGAAGAGGGTGACGTGCTGGCTGCATACTTAAGGTAAGACTAAGGTCCCTTTTTCATTGTTAACAAGTTTAATTAGAGTTTTAATGGATTAGAACGGAGAAAATAGCGTTATAAACTAGTTTGTTATTTTGTTGAGATTTATGGATATAGGGGCTGTTTTGGTAGACTATGATGAACAAAATTTTATTAGTATTTTTGGTTGTTGTTGTTGTATGGATTCTAAGATGAAAATGATGAGTTGATGATTCAAGTTGAGGTGGAAAACGTATATGGGCTGTTTTAGAAGCTAATGTGAATTTAATGTAGTTTCCTGAATTTATGAAAATGATATTGTTAAGGTGTGGATTGTTGATGTAGTTTATGAATTTGGAAGGAAGAAAATGTATTGTTGTTGTTCTTATGGAAATTTGGGGTTTCGGGTGGAGTAGAGTATTAATTGGATTGTTTGAATATTGTGCGGATTGTTGGAAATGTTCTTGAATCGTGTTTGAATGGTTTTGGATTGGTATTTGAATATGCGGTCGTTGATGTTAGTTTAAAAATATGAAGTTGAATTGAATATGCATGAATGTTGTCGAATTATGTAGAAAGGAATTATTAATGTTAGAATGTGTTTGGAATTACTTATGGATATTGTTATTGTGATTGTTGGTATGGTTGTTGTTGATATTGGCCGAGTTGAATTCTCGGGGTGTTGAATTTATAGGGGAAGTGCTGCCCAAATTTTTGTAAATAAAGTGCGAGTTTAAAATGGGATTCCGAGGTGCCTATGACTAATGTTTAGTGTCTAATGACGTGTTGTAGATTTTGAAAAGCCAAGACTTTGAGTTTGGATTAGCTTAGGAAGCAACCAAGGTATGTAAGGCTTACCTTTCCTTCTTTTGGGCATGTCTTAGATATGAGTAAGGTATGATATGTTATGAGCCTTGGGGTAATTCTATTCGAAAAATCCGAACATGTTTATGATTCATATTCGCTTTGTGATGTTGGCATCCTTAATATGGTCAAGCTATGATCCGTATGTCCTTGATATGATTGGATTTGAAATGCTATGTACTCGGTTTGTTCCGAAAGGATCTTATGTCTTTTGTATGGATAAATTTCAAAAGTTGCATAAAAGTTGGTTTTGTTAAAAAAGAGTTTTGTTCCTAAACGATTAAAAACTACGAACGTCCGTAACTTTCACAAATAGAACCGGATGGCCTTGATATGCTAAAAAATGATTCCATGATGTATGATGACTATGTTTTCCATAGGCGGGCCGGCTCGGGTCGACACCTGTTCGTGGGTCCGCGACTCTCCTTATGTACTTCGACGACTTTTTGAAAAGAACTTAATATGACTACCTTTTCGACCCACGAGTATGATTATATATTTGTTTGTTGAGTCCGAAATGTTGATTCGTGTACTTATGATTTCGATACGTACTATGATTTCGAAGTTCGGTTTGATATGTTCGAGTGGTATTCGGAAGAAAATCGATTTGACTACCGTTGTGGCTTATAAATGATGGTTCATTTTGATTAACCTATTAAGTCTTTGAAAATGTTTTTAAGCTGTATTTGGTTACTCACGATTCTGTTCGTGCGTTCTGTTATTACATTTGCCGCTGGGTTCCTGGCCGCGGTATGTGTATATGTGATATTACCGCTGGGTTCCTGGCCGCGGTATGTGTATATGTAATATTACCGTTGGGTTCCTGGCCGCGGTATGTGTATATGTGTATGTGTATGGGTATGTGTGATATTGACCGCTGGATACTTGACCGCGGTATGTGTGATATTGACCGCTGGATACTTGACCGCGGTATGTGTGTATATGTGGTATGTGATATGTGATAATATGATGATATGATCTTGTTTGCCGAGTCCCTCACTAGAGGGCCGGGACACGATATGTGTATATGTGATTTTGACAGTCTGGATTATGATCATTCGGTTAATGTCAGCTCAAATGATAAGTTAGGATGTTATGATGTGTTACGGTAGGCATTTGGCATTCTGATTATTATATTTGTCGTCGCTACCTCTGTTGTACGATTTGTGTTTCAGATGCAAGTACCTTGGTATTCGGTTATTATGCTCACGTTCGTACTCCTTACTTTGGTTATGACCTCGTTTTACGTATCGTGCTTTACATACTCGGTACATATGTCGTCTTCGACCCGCTTTCTTCGGTTCGCGTTTCATGCCACGCGAGTGTATTCGGATGAGTAGAGGATATTAGCGACGAATGTTCCATTTGGATTGGCGAGCTCGTTTCCTCTCGGAGTGTTGCGAGTCCGAGCATTTATGTTATGGTATTTGGGTTATGTTAGAGACTTTGCAGACAGGGTCATGTATGTAATATGTCAGTTGTAAGCGGCTAGGCGAGCCGATATGTTATTATGCATTTTGTTACAACTTCGTTATGACTACGAATTTTATTTGATTTGAAAAAGACGAAAGGCATGTTTGTTTTCTGAAAAAATTTCATTATGTGCTTATGTCATGATTTGCGGGCCCAGTATGATCATGTGTGTTACGAGAGTCAGCGGGTTCGCTCGGCCCTAGATAAGGGTCGGGTGCCCATCATGCCCTACCGGAAATTAGGGTGTGACAAATTGGTATCGAGAGCGATTCGTCCTAGGGGTTTCGTAAAGTCGTGTCAAGTAGAGTCTTGTTTATGGTGTGTTGCGCGCCACATTTATAAACAGGAGGCTACCGGGCATTTAGGATGGTTACTCTTCTTTCATATCTGAGATCTTGCCATAGAGCCAAGTCATAGGGAATGAGATTTCTCTTACTGACCTTTGGTTTCAGCAGAAGAATGGCATCGACAGAAGGAAGTGACTAGCGATATTGGAAGTTATAAAGTACGCAGGTAAGCAAAGGTATGAAAGGTATATGTTGGGTAAGAATACCTCGAGTATGATCGAAATGTAAAGTTGAAGATTAAAAGGGAAAGTGAACAAGAAAGTGTAACGAGGTGCGATTCAACAATTTGGTGCATACAAGGTATGTTCATTATTTTTAAATCCGTTGTTGATGTTGGGAGCCACTATATTTGTGATATGATATGATATGTATCTATGTATGTTGGCCCTGTGAGGCATTGTTGGTATTTCCTGCGTGCAGGTTTTGAGATAGTAAGAAATATAGAGGAAGCTCTGCCAAAATTTTCCCAAAAAAAAAAAAGAAGAGAGAATGAGATATGGATCTGTGATGTGTTTTGAAAGGTTGTGTCAATAGTAAGGGTAAGATTTGGCCAAGCTGCAAGTGCAACGATTTTGAGAAATAAGTTAATAGGCTGGATTGATAGTAATGGTAATCGAAGGTCGATACCGATATGGTAAAAAGAATTTGGAAAGGGTTTGTGATATTAAGAGATATGATTGGTAGGAGAGATTGTGTGCTATGGTAATAAAGGAAACCCCCGAGATCCTCGCAAGACCCTTATGCGACTAGTTGAACATTCGAGGACGAATGTTCTAAGGAGGAAGGATGTTATATCCCGTATTTTTGTACGTTGGAATATTTTAAGTTAGTTGTGACAAGTTAAGGACAAGGCTATTTTTCGATTTGGTGTAGGAAAATTTTTCGGAAAACAAACATGCCTTTCATCTTTTCAAATCAAATAAAACCTGTAGTCATAACGAATCTGTATCATAATGCATACTGATATATCGGCTTACATAGCCGATTACAAAACAAATACGAAGTTGAATAATGCATAACAACATATCGGCTCGCCTAGCCGCTTACAACTGACATATTACATACATGACCCTGTCTGCAAAGTCTCTAACATAACCCAAATACCAGAACATAAATGCTCGGACTCGGCAGCACTCCGGGAAAAAGTGGAGTTCGCCAATCCGTACCGGAACATCTTCTCGCTAACATCATCTACTCATCCGGGTACACTCGCGCGACGCAGACGAAACGCAGCCCCCGAAGAAAGGGGTCGGTCACGGAATATGTCCGAGTATGCAAAAGCAGAGAAAAATACGAGGAAGACGAAGTAAAGTGTACCGAACGCGAGCATAATAATCCGAATACCAACGTACTTACATCTGACATCCAAAACATACATAAGGGGTTCAGAAGACAAATAGGATAATCAGAATGCCAAAATGCTTCGCTTTCTTTTGAAAAACACCTCGTATATACGGAAAATCAAACATATCATATGAGGCCGACATTAACCGACCGATCATAACTGACTGTCAAAATCACATATACACACAAATATATATACACATACGTACTCTGCTGAGCAAATACCAGTGCAATATCAACATACATACCGCGCCAAATACCTACGTCAATAACACATATACACATATACCGCGGCTAGGAACCCAGCGGTCAATAACACACACACACATATGCGGCCGGGGAACCAATGTCAATAACACACACACGCATACCTCGACAGAACCGGTCGTATCACAAGCCAGGTCAAGTATCCGGCGGACAATATCACACATACACATGCCGCGGCCAAGAATCCCACGGTCATGTCACATATGCGTCAATATCCGGCGGACAATATCACATACTTGGCCGGGGGCTCGGCGAAAATGTACAACAAAATGCACGAGCGAGAATCACAAGTAACCAAATACAGCTTTTTAAAACATTTACAAAGACTTAATAGGTTATTCGAAACGAACCATCATTTACAGGCCAAACAGTAGTCAAATCAGATTTTCTTCCGAACGTCACTCGGGAACATATCAAACCGAACTTCAGAAACCGTAGTTACGTATTAAAATCACGTACATAAAAATCCTTATTTCAGACTCAACCGATAATTAAGTAATCATACTCGGGGGTCGGAAAAATAGTCATATTGAATTCTTTCAAAAGCCATCAGAATTATACAGAAGAAGATCGCGGGACCCACGGACGAGCGTCAACCCAATCCGGGCCCGCCTACGAAAATCATGGTCATCATATGTTATCGAATCATTGTTACAAACTCAAAAGATAGGTAAACTGATCGTACTTGAAATCGGAATAATAGTCATATCATATCCTTTCAAAAGTCGTCAGAAGTATATAAAGGAGAGTCGCGGGACCCACGAACGGGTGTCGACCCGAGCCGGGCCCGCCTATGGAAAACATAGTCATCATACGTCATGGAATCATTTTTGAGCATATCAAGGCCATCCGGTTCTGTTTGTGAAAGTTACGGACGTTCGTAGTTTTCGGAATTGTTTAGGAACAAACTCTCTTTTTAAAAAAAAAAAAAACCAACTTTTATGCAACTTTTGAAATTTAATCATTCAAAAGACCTAAGGTTCTTTCGAAACAAACCGTGTACATAGCATTTCAAATCCAACCATATCAAGGACATACGGATCATAACTTGACCATATTAAGGATGCCAATATCAAGAAACAAATAAGAATCGTTTACACAACATTTCAAACTCAATCATATCAAAGACATACGAACCATAGCCTGACCATACTAAGGATACCAACATCAAAAGCAAATACGAATCACAAACATACTTGAAACTTAAGCATGGAGTTACCCCGAGGCACAAATCATGTCATACCTTAATCCCGTCTAAGACATGCCAAAGGAAAAGAAGCGTAAGCTTTACATACCTCGATTGCTTCCTAAGCTAATCCAAACCCAAGTCTCGGCTTCTCAAAATCTACAACACGTCATTTGATATCAACATTAGCCATAAACATCGAAGAATTCAATTCCAAAACCATCACTTATTCTACGAAATTGGGGCACTTCCCCTATAAATTCAACAACCCCGAGATTTCAACTCGGCCAAATTCATCAACAACAATACCAAGAAACATTCTAGGAACATCAACAATCAATTCAAAACGCATTCTAACATTAACTACACTTTTCTACATAATTCAACAACATCCCATTATATTCAATCCAACTATTTACATTCAAACCAACCTCCACATTCGTACGTTCAACTACTAATCCGAAACCATTCAAACAATATTCAAGAACATTTTAAACAATTCCCACAAGATTTCATACGGCCCAAGCAACTTGCAACCTTACCCGAAATCCTCCAATTTCCATAGGAACATCAACAACACATTTTCTTCTTCCAAATTCATAAACTACATCAATAATCCGCATGTTAACAACATCATTTTCATCAATTCAAGAAACTACATTAAATTCACATTAGCTTCTAAAACAGCCCATATACGTTTTCCACTTCAACTTACATCATTAAGCTTTCATTATCATCATATAATCCACAACAACAACAACCAAAACTCTAAATAAAATTAGTTCATCATATTACAAAAGAATACCCCACTACGGCTCAACTTCAACACGCAACATATCATGATTTCCATCCATTTTTACACACTATAACACATTCAAAACATCCATAACACAGCTAATTCCAACCATTTAACCCACATAAAATGACCCTTAATCCATAAATCTCAACAAAATAACAAACTAGTTTATAACGCTATTTTCTCCGTTCTAATCCGTTAAAACTCTAATTAAACTTGTTAACAATGAAAAAGGGACTTTAGCCTTACCTTAAGTATGCAGCCAGCACGTCACCCTCTTCTTCTTGGCTGATTTTTAGCCCAAATTGAAGGCAACGCAACGTACAACACTTTTCTCTTCATGAGCTTCGCGATTCGGGCTTAGATTGTGGTCAAAATTTGGTTTCTCTCTCTCCTCTCCTCTCTCTCTCTCCATCTCTGAAAATTCTGGATGTTTTGGTCTGAAAAATGAAGGAGAAAGCTGAAAATTTCACTTAAATGGCGTGGGTATTGGGCCCGACCCGACTTGGAATCGGGTTGGGACCGAATCCACCGTTCCGACTCGACCTTTCTGCCTTAAAACGTCCATATCTCCTTATCCCGATGTCTCCTGTGAACCCACGACCTATGGTTGGAAAGATATTTCAATTATCTAGAACTTGCATTTTGGGAGTTTTCCCAAATT
Organism: Lycium ferocissimum; assembly: GCF_029784015.1. Classification (NCBI taxonomy): domain Eukaryota; kingdom Viridiplantae; phylum Streptophyta; class Magnoliopsida; order Solanales; family Solanaceae; genus Lycium; species Lycium ferocissimum. The sequence goes on along the minus strand of NC_081353.1, from coordinate 47,768,078 downwards.
CAAAACTCATAATACCGTTTTGGCCCCTCGAAGTCAGATCACCCGAAGACGTTTTCTTAAATCGTCCCTTTGGAGGCTTACACTCATTTTTAGCTTATGGGTCCTTCTTAGGACTTGCTCAACTTCACATGTAATACTCATATATCTCTTCATATGTCCGTTATAAAATCCCAACATGTGGGTCCCACCTTAACACACGGCCACTTTGGCCTTTTCATGAAATTTTTATTTCAACTTCTAGCCCCTAATTTCCCTTAATATTCCATACCAATAAAATTCATAAACAACTTATACATTACACCAAATCGAAAAATAGCCTTGTCCTTAACTTGTCGCAACTAACTTAAAATATTCCAACGTACAAAATACGGGATATAACATCCTCCCCCTTCTTTAGAACATTCGTCCTCGAATGTTCAACTAATCTCATAAGGTCTTATAAGGATCTCGGGGTTTCTTTTATTACTATAACACACAATCCCTCCGCCAATTATATTTCTTTTTCATCTCTTCCTCGTTCCTTATCCTTAATATCTTACAAACCGTCTTATCAATACACTCATATACATCACAATTCCTTTCCTCTGTGCTCTTGTCTTAATCACACTATTACCATCGGCACGACCTTTCAAGTCGTGTTACAGACCCATATCCCATTCTTCTCTTCTTCTTTTTTTTTTTTTCCGAAAAAATTTCGGCAGAGTTTCCTCTGTAACTGTTACTATCTCAAAACCTGCACGCAGGAAATACCAACAATGCCACACAGGGACAACATACACATATACATATTATATCATATCGTATCGTATCACAGCCGCACAGGGCTCCCAATATCATAAACAATACAAAAATAATAAACATACCTCGTGTACCCAACTCAAACGGCACCTGTTACACTTTTCTTATTTACTTTCCTTTTTAATCCTCAACTTGCATTTCAATCGTACTGCAATATCTTACCCGACACATATCTTTCTTAACTCGCTTACTCGCGTACTTTGTAACTTCCAACATCATCCATTGCTTTCTTCTGTCGATGCCATTCTTCTGCTGAAACCAAAGGTCAGTAAGAGAAATCTCATTCCCTATGACTTGACTCTATGGCACGATCTCAGATATGAAAGAAGAGTAACCAACCTAAATGCCCGGTAGCCTCCTGTTTATAAATGCCTGGTAGCCTCCTGTTAAGGTGGGGCCCACACATTGAGATTTTTTTTGGGACATGCGGAAATTTATATGAATCACATATGTGAAGTTAAACATAACTCAAGAAGGACCCTTGAGCCAAATCAAAGTGGAAGTCCTCCAAGCAAATATTTTTAAGTAACGTTTTCGGGTGATCGACTTTGAGGGCGAGAAACGGTATTATAAGTTTGGAATTTGGAAAAATACCAAAGATAGAAGTTGTATATAATTGAAATAGCTTTCCAACCATAGGTCGTGGGTTCACAGGAGACATCGGGATAAGGAGATATGGACGTTTTAAGTCAGAAAGGTCGAGCTGAACAGTGGATTCGGCCCAACCCGATTCCAAGTCGGGTCAGGCCCAATACCCATGCCATTTAAGTGAAATTTTCGGCTTTCTCCTTCATTTTTCAGACCAAAACATCCAGATTTTCAGAGATGGAGAGGTAGAGAGAGAAACCAAATTTTAACCACAATCTAAGCCCCGAATCGCGAAGCTCATGAAGAGAAAAGTGTTGTACGTTACGTTGCCTTCAATTTGGGCTAAAAATAAACCAAGAAGAAGAGGGTGACGTGCTGGCTGCATACTTAAGGTAAGACTAAGGTCCCTTTTTCATTGTTAACAAGTTTAATTAGAGTTTTAATGGATTAGAACGAGAAAATAAATAGCGTTATAAACTAGTTTGTTATTTTGTTGAGATTTATGGATATATAGGCTGTTTTGGTAGACTATGATGAACAAAATTTTATTAGTATTTTTGGTTGTTGTTGTTGTATGGATTCTAAGATGAAAATGATGAGTTGATGATTCAAGTTGAGGTGGAAAACGTATATGGGCTGTTTTAGAAGCTAATGTGAATTTAATGTAGTTTCCTGAATTTATGAAAATGATATTGTTAAGTGTGTGGATTGTTGATGTAGTTTATGAATTTGGAAGGAAGAAAATGTATTGTTGTTGTTCTTATGGAAATTTGGGTTTCGGTGGAGTAGAGTATTAATTGGATTGTTTGAATATTGTGCGGATTGTTGGAAATGTTCTTGAATCGTGTTTGAATGGTTTTGGATTGGTATTTGAATATGCGGTCGTTGATGTTAGTTTAAAAATATGAAGTTGAATTGAATATGCATGAATGTTGTCGAATTATGTAGAAAGAAATTATTGATATTAGAATGCGTTTCGGATCACTCATGGATATTGTTATTATGATTGTTGGTATGGTTGTGGTTGACGTTGGTCGAGTTGAATTCTCGGGGTGTGGTATTTACAGGGGAAGTGCTGCCGAAATTTTTGTAGATAAAGTGCGAGTTTAAAATGGGATTCCGAGGTGCCTATGACTAATGTTTAGTGTCTAATGACGTGTTGTAGATTTTGAAAAGCCAAGACTCGAGTTTGGATTAGCTTAGGAAGCAACCAAGGTATGTAAGGCTTACCTTTCCTTCTTTTGGGCATGTCTTAGATATGAGTAAGGTATGATATGTTATGAGCCTTGGGGTAATTCTATTCGAAAAATCCGAACATGTTTATGATTCATATTCGCTTTGTGATGTTGGCATCCTTAATATGGTCAAGCTATGATCCGTATGTCCTTGATATGATTGGATTTGAAATGCTATGTACTCGGTTTGTTCCGAAAGGATCTTATGTCTTTTGTATGGCTAAATTTCAAAAGTTGCATAAAAGTTGGTTTTGTTAAAAAAAGAGTTTTGTTCCTAAACGATTCCGAAAACTACGAACGTCCGTAACTTTCACAAATAGAACCAGATGGCCTTGATATGCTAAAAAATGATTCCATGATGTATGATGACTATGTTTTCCATAGGCGGGCCCGGCTCGGGTCGACACCCGTTCGTGGGTCCCGCGACTCTCCTTATGTACTTCTGACGACTTTTTGAAAAGAACTTAATATGACTACCTTTTCGACCCCTGAGTATGATTATATATTTGTTTGTTGAGTCTGAAATGTTGATTCGTGTACTTATGATTTCGATACGTGACTATGATTTCTGAAGTTCGGTTTGATATGTTCCCGAGTGGTATTCGGAAGAAAATCTGACTTGACTATCACAGTGGCTTATAAACGATGGTTCGTTTTGATTAACCTATTAAGTCTTTGAAAATGTTTTAAATCGTATTTGGTTACTCACGATTCGTTCGTGCGTTCGTTATTACGTTTCGTTTTGGGTTCGGCCGCGGTATGTGTATATGTGATATTACCGCTGGGTTCCTGGCCGCAGTATGTGTATATGTGATATTACCGCTGGGTTCCTGGCCGCGGTATGTGTATATGTGTATGTGTATGGGTATGTGTGATATTGACCGCTGGATACTTGACCGCGGTATGTGTGATATTGACCGCTGGATACTTGACCGCGGTATGTGTGATATTGACCGCTGGATACTTGACCGCGGTATGTGTGTATATGTGGTATGTGATATGTGATAATATGATGATATGATCTTGTTTGCCGAGTCCCTCACTGTAATTCGGACACGATATGTGTATATGTGATTTTGACGGTCGATTATGATCATTCGGTTAATGTCACCGATGATAAGTTAGGATGTTATGATGTGTTACGGTAGGCATTTGGCATTCGATTATTATATTTGTCGTCGGTACTCGTTGTACGATTTGTGTTTCGTACGCAAGTATCTTGGTATTCCGGTTATTATGCTCATGTTCGTACTCCTTACTTTGGTTATGACCTCGTCGTATGTCGTGCTTACATACTCAAGACATATATCGCATCGACCCCTTCTTCTGGGGTCGCGTTTCATGCCACGCAGTGTATTCGGATAGCAGAGGATATTAGCGCAGATGTTCCTGCACTGATTGGCGAGCTCCATTTCCTCTCGAAAGTCGCCGAGTAGAGAGCATTTATGTTATAGTATTTGGGTTATGTTAGAGACTTTGGCAAGTACGGTGGTCATGTATGTAATATGTCGACTTGTAAGCTAGGCGAGCCGATATGTTATTATGCATTTTGTTACAACTTCGTTATGACTACGAATTTTATTTGATTTGAAAAAGACGAAAGGCATGTTTGTTTTTCGAAAATTTTCATTATGTGCTTATGTCATGATTTGCGGGCCCGATGGTCATGTGTGTTACGAGAGTCAGCGGGTTCGCTCGGCCCTAGATAAGGGTCGGGTGCCCATCATGCCCTACCGGAAATTAGGGTGTGACAAGAAAATTACTCACTATGGAGTAGTACAATGCGAATTAGTTTGCTTGGTAAAAGTAAGTTAGGGTTTGTAAATGGTAGATATCCTAAGGAGAATTTTGATGCTTTCCTTCATGAATTGTGGGGAAAATGCAATGCTATAGTTCTATCAAGGATCATGACCTCTGTTAGTGCTGAGTTACTTAGTGGTATGGTGTATGGCTCGAGTGCTCATGCAGTGTGGACGGACCTCAAAGAGAGGTTTGATAAAGTCAATGGTTCTCGTGTACTGTACCTACATAAGCAAATTACTACTTTGACTCAAGGTATATCCTCAGTGTCCAGTTATTTCTCAAAACTTAAGGAGTTTTGGGCAGAGTTTGATGCTCTTATGCCATGCCCTGGATGTGGCTGTCCAGAGTCAAAGAAGCATAGTGAACATTTTGGGTACCAAAGTTTACTTCAATTTTTTATGGGACTAAATGAATCCTACTCACAGTCCAGCAACCAAATCCTAAATACATCACTAGTTCCATCTATTAACAAGGCATACTCAATGATTATTTCAAAGGAAAGTAAGAGGACTATGTCTCAACATTCTCACATTCCTGAGATAAATGAAGGAACAGCCTTGTTTAGTGGAAAAGGCAAGGGTGTGATGAATCTAAATAATCACTTCTCAGTTGGATCCAGTTCTAAAAGTGAGACCAAAAGAGAAGAAAGCGGTGCTTCCGTGGAAGTGGTTACTCAGGAGGAAGTAACTACTCAACATCTGGTTCCGGTTCAGGAGGATATGGTTCCAATTCAGGTGGATATAGTTCCAACTCAGGTGGATATCACTCAGGAGGGAATAATCATTCAAACCTCTCAGGAGGAAACAACTATTCAGGATACAAATCCAAAAAGAACTTTCTCTACTGTGACTACTGTCACTTTAAGGGTCATACAAGGGACACTTGCTACAAGTTACATGGTTACCCCACTAATCTAAAGGCAAAGAAGAGATTTGAAACTGGTAACAACTCTAACAATGTTGCAGTCAACTACTCACAACACTTTTCTAGTGATGCAGGTGGTAGACAAACTGGTAGCTCAGGCAACAAGAACATCCGGTTCTTCTACTAATCATGAGCCTCAAAACTGGGTGCCCAATTCCCTCTGTTCACTCAAGAACAATATCAGCAAATTCTAAACGTGTTAGGCAAGGGAAGTGAAGCTAATGGATCAGCCATGGCAGCAGGTATGAGAACTTGTACTACTGCAGATTGTTCAAAATTGACTAAATAGATAGTAGATTCAGGTGCATCCAGTCATATGGTAAATAGTATAAAGTTTTTGAATGAATTTAAAACACTAGCTAAGGATCAAAGAGGCAAAGTACAACTTCCCACTGGTAGCTTAGCTAGTGTGAGTCACATGGGATCTGCCTATCTATTACAAGGACACAAAATCATCAATATGATGCACATTCCTGATTTCAAGTTTAATTTGCTATCTGTAGCAAAGTTGACAAAGGAAATGTATTGGGCAGTCCTCGTTTATCCTGAGTTCTGTATTTTTCAGGATCTCTTAAGTGGACAGGTGGGGGGGATTGGTATAGAAGAAGATGGCTTATATGTGTTCAATCTGTATTGATATCCAAATGAAATTCTACCTCTAACATTCAATTTCCAATTCAGGATGTAGCTTACAAACATATGAGTACTGTAAATACTGTGCAGAATAACAAGGGTGTTGATGCATTTGTATGTCATAAAAGGCTAGGCCATGTGAAAATAGCTACTTTAAGAAGAATAAGTGGTCTCCAAGAGGTAACATCTCATGGTAGTGTCAAGGATTGTACTATGTGTCCATTGGCCAAACAAACAAGGTTATCATTTCCTTTAAGTACATCTGTTGCTAGTTCCTGTTTTCACACTGTGCATGGTGATGTATGGGGACCCTATAGAGTACCTACTCATGATGGTAAGAAGTACTTTCTAACTTTGGTGGATGATTATTCTAGATACACATGATTATTTTTGTTGCCTTCTAAAGCTGAAGTAATTGTGGTACTCAGATTTTTTTTGGCAATGGTTAAGAATGTACACTCATCCTCTGTCAAGTACTTGAGAACTGACAATGGTTGTGAATTCTTTAATTCCTAAACGAATGACCTATTAAACTCTCTTGGCATTATTCACCAAAGTTCTTGTGTTTATACCTCTCGGCAGAATGGGATTGCTGAGAGAAAAAACTGATCTATACTAGATGTTGTTAGGTCCCTAAGATTTCAATCTAGAGTACTCCTTAGGTTCTGGGGTGAGTGTGTTACTACTACAGTATTCATTATTAGCAGAGTGCCTCTCTCTCGTATTAAAAGCGAAGGTCCCCTTTTCGCCCGCATGGTTATGATCATTCTCTTATGCATATGGAAATTTTTGGCTGTCTAGGATATGTAACAGATGTGAAAAACCTGATAAGTTCTCACCTAGAGCAACACCTGCTATATTTCTTGGCTATTCCTTGACTCAAAAAAGCTATAAGATGTATGATATTCACTCCAAACAATTCCTAGTTAGTAGAGATGTAGTCTTTAAGGAAGATATCTGTCCTTTCAAATTTCTTCCCTCTGTAGCCTCCTCCTTGTTCCCTGTCATTGAGCTGACCTCTCCAATAGTTACTGAGCAGGACACTGTTTCTCTAACTGTTCCTACTACTTCACCTCCTCATTCTTCAGAGGTTAAGAGTGTTGGTGACACTGATGTTCTTTCCTCCTCTACTTCTGATCTTCCTACCATTTCTTATTCTACTCCATCCTCTCCTTCTGAGTTAGATACCTATACTCCTCCTCTTTTAACTCCTATTGCTGTCCCCTCCAGAAAATCTTCTAGACCAACCAAACCTCCTCTGTGGATGAAGGATTGCATTACCAAAGATAAAGGCAATGTTGCTTGTTGTTATCCTCTATCTAATTACTTGAGCTATGCAAATGTGTCTTCCTCTTTTGAATCTGCCTTGGCAACTTATTCAAGTACTAGTGAACCTAAGACCTATAAAGAGGCTGTCCAAGATAAGAAGTGGGTTGAGGCTATGCAAAATGAAATTTCGACCCCAAGAGAATCATACACGCAGTATTGTTGACCGCTATTAGGCAAGGTTCCCATTGGCTGCAAATGGGTATTCAAAGTGAAGTACACCTCCGTGTGCGTAGAGAGAGGTATAAAGCTAGATTAGTAGCAAAAGGCCACTGTCAACAAGAAGGTCTAGACTACGTAAAACTTTTCTCCGTGGCCAAAATAGTCACAACAATGTCCGGGTATAGCTATCAGTTAAAGCCTAAAGGTTGGTATGTCTTCCAAATGGATGTTCATAATGCATTCCTCCAAGGTGATTTAATGGAGGAAGTGCATGTAGATATTCCTCAAGGTTTTTCTAGTCAGGGAGGGCATAATAAGGTATGCAGACTTCACAAATCTCTCTATGGGCTCAAACAGGCCCCTAGACAATGGAATAAAAAACTCACTGATGCATTGATACAGTTAGAGTTCACTCAAAGTCACTTTGATTACTCTTTGTTCACCAAGGTTGTCCATTCAGAACTGGTTATTGTCCTTATCTATGTTGATGATCTATTAGTCACTAGTAGCTGTCCTCAGTTGATTTTACAGACAAGAAATTATCTCAAACTCAAGTTTAAGATGAAGGATTTGGGTGAGCCTAACTTTTTTTGGGCATTGAGTTTGCCAGGTCCTCTAAAGGTATTGTCATGAGTCAAAGAAAGTATGTTCTAGAATTGGTTACTGAGTTGGGCCTTGCAGATGCTAAACTAGCTGGTACCCCTCTAGAATCCAATATGAAAGTTATATCTGCTGACTTTGATGCACTCATACAATCACAGGATCCTGATTCCCCAAGGCATAAGGATCCATTATTAGTAGATCCTAGCAAGTATCAAAGGCTTGTTGGGAGACTCTTGTATCTTACTGTGACTAGGATTGATATCTTTTATGCAGTCCAAGTTCTCAGTCAATTCATGCATCAACCTAAGAAATCCCATACGGATCTTCGTCGAGAGTGGTCGTATATCACGGTTCTCCGTGTCTTGGCTTGCTTATGCCTCGCTACAAGTTTTGAGAAGTTGGAGGCCTTTGTGACTCGGGGATCGGTGGTCGCTCGCAAAACTGGAGAGGTCACCGATCCGGGTACTTGGTTACCTTTGGTGGTGCTATTATATCTTGGAAGTCCATGAAACAAGCTACAGTTGCTAGAAGCTCTGCTGAAGTTGAGTTCTGGAGTATGGCCTCAGTGGTAGCTGAGATTACTTGGCTATTAGGTGTGTTCAAGGAGTTGGGTGTCACTTTGGATTTGCCTGTTCAACTGTTTTGTGACAGCAAAGCTGCTTTACAGATTGCCGCTAACCTTATCTTCCATGAAAGGACCAAGCATATTGACATTGATTGCCACTTTGTCAGGGAGAAGATTATGCAGGGGGCTATCAAGACTTATCATGTCTCTCCCAAGGAACAGGTTGCAGATCTCCTTACTAAAAGTCTAGGCAAGCATCCTCATGAATACCTGCTCTCCAAACTGTTATTGAAAGATCTCCTCCAACCATCAGTTTGAGCGAAGGTGTTAAGTTGAGCAAAGTAGTTTAGTTAGTTATGCCAGCTGGCTGCCAACTAGGTGCCAGCTGTATGGTTTAAGTTAACTAGTTAGTTAGCCATGTAATTAGAAGGTAGTTAGATATAGTTAGATATTTTTCATTTCAGTCGGTTAGACTAGTATAAAGTACATATCTGTGTATTCATTTCCACAGAACTGATAATGAGAAGATATCTGTTTTGTCTCTTCTTCATTTCTTCTTCTCTTCACTCACTGATAATATGATTAATACAGTGAGATATCTAGAATTCATCACTTATGTTGTACCTTAAATTAACTTAATATGCTTGATGTATTTCAATGACCACTTGAGACGAGCAAATGTTATTACCAAGTTCTTTTAACTAATGCTTATATTGGTTATGGAAGGTCTGAAAAAAAGTGTTGCGGATTCACAAATTATTCGATAAGTAGAAGAAGAGGGACTGGAAGAGGATTGGAATGGACAGTATGGATATCAGAATATTGTAAAGATCAAATATATCCCTAGTAAACTAATTAATGAGGTTTTTTTTTTTTTTTTCAAATTCAGGCCATAAGGAGGCGCAGTCCTATTAGATCACCAAAAACAGAGAGAGATTCAGCCTATTCTCTGTTCAAAGGAAGCTAAATACATCGAGGACGTACTCTTTACAATTAAGAGATATGACCTATATACAATTTCAGATCATATGTAATTTTAGAATCCCATGCATTTGTTTTATTAGAATCACTCACATTAAGGGCATCCAGGAACTTGCGGTTAGGTTTCAACATTGAATCTGAATGTTTTTATTACATGCTTATTATACAGATGTCTTGATATACTTTGCTTCTCATCTGTAAAATTAAAGTTCCCGATTGATTTGCTAAGTTAATGGCAGCTTAGAACACCTTTGTTTGGGAAACAACAACCTTTCTCGGAATTTCCCTCAACCATGGCTCATTGATACTTGATAGGAATCAGTGTTCTTAGATCAATACAATGGTATGAGTCAATAGACAGATCGATCATGTTCAAGTAAGATCGTCCATACAAAATTGTTTTTAGGACGACCTGCAACTTATCTTAATCTATTGGATCTCATGAGCTGATCGATAGACACATTTTTTTTTTAAAAGGTTAAATGTAAAATCCTAAAATGAAAAAAAAAAAAAAAAAGACTTTTTATACTATTTCAATGCTAATCAAACTAAAACCACAAGTCTTGTGAAGATTGTTGAACACAAAGCAGCCCAAATTTCACACAGATTGTAACTTTAAATCCAGTAAAGTTGTCCATTATAAAACTTTCTCCAACACTTGCAACAATCTACGCAGTTGTTGCAACTTTTGTACTAATATGTTGCAAAACCTGCTAAAAATGTACAACAACAACAATATTGCTTATCAACAACAATTAATTTCTCGGAGACTAAGTGCTTATATGTCAATCAATTTCAAGGGCTATACATTCAATATTGTCTTCATGTGCAATTATTTTTTGTGAGAATAAAGCAGTGCCGGCTCTATAGCAAGGCAACTAAGGCATATGCCTTAGGCCCCCAATTTTGGGGGCCCCAAATTTTACCAAAAATAAATCATGTGTTAATTTTTTAAAGAAAATTGATTATTTATGATAAAAAGTATAACATTTTTTTTTTTTTTGTAATTTTATATTATTTTATTGTTTTTAATCTTTTTCAAATAGAAAAAATTAAGAAAACGTTGTTTTGCCTTCTTACATTTACGTTAGCTGACACTCTCATTATTTTATGCTCTTTTAACTCCTGTTGTTCTCTCTTTCTTAAAATCTTTGATAAGCAAGAGTAGTACTCTGTCAAAAATAAGAGTCAATAGTCGAAAATGTTGAACAAAGTGAATTACAGATTCTTTTTTGTTTCTTCGTAGGTTTTCAAGCATGACAACAACATATTAAAGTGGGTATACCAAGTTATCAATTTCTTGAGTCAGATTCTATCATTCTAACTCTATTGTTTTATCTAAAATTTGTCAACTTATTGCTTATAGAATTATGTTAACAATTTCTATAATGATTGTCTCAGTAGAAGAATGTTTTTAACATTCAAATTAATAAAATTTTACCTAAAATTAACAATTGAAAAAGAAAATTATTCAAAGAAATCGATTGTAAAAAACTTATTAAGTAATAAATTTGCAATTAAAAAAAAGTTAGAAGAATAAATTCAAATAAAGTATAAGTATATGAAGTTTGTTTAGGTTTTAGGCCTCTAATTAAAGTTTCGCTTTAGATCTCCAATTATGTTGAGCCGCCCCTGGAATAAAGCAAAGTTTTGTTCTCTTGCAACCAATATCGTTTGCTAGAGATATTGCAAGGATTGTGTACACAGTAATTTTCAGTGGAAAAACAACAATTTATTAGTAGCTTGTTTCATGAAGTAGACTATGAATATATATCACTAGTGTCCTGGCAAATTTAAATTTTGGCCCTATATGATTCATCTTACATGGACTATGAATATATATCACTAGTGTCCTTGCAAAGTTAACTTTTACTACTGTATAGAAACATGAGTTTCTATATAGTCGTTGTCAGTCAAAAAAAAAAAAAAAAGTGGGCCCCAATCTTCTTTAATAGTAGAAAAATTGTAAAAAAAAAAAAAAAATTAAGATGGGGCTCAATCTTCTACAATAGTAGGACTTAAAAAAAAAAACAAATTTAAGGTGGGGCCCAGTCTTCTATAATAGTCGAGATTAAAAAAATTAACGTGGGGTCCGCATGGAGCATTAGGAGACAATTGCAAAAAAAAAAAAAAAAATAAGGTGGGTCAACGTGAAGAAGTAAGAGAGATCATAAAAAAAAAATAGGATATTTAAATAATGATAATAAGTTCGAGATAAAATGATAAAGGTACGGGAGAAAATGTAAAGAATGTTCGAAAAAAAAGAAATAACGATTTAAATTCAACACAAAAACTATGCCCCAAAGAAGTCATAAAACCAAAAGATTTAAAACTTATACCTTTGGGTATAAGTTTAGACACATACGTCTCACACAAATAACGGAATAATATCAAGTACATTTAAATATAAAAACCTTTTTTTATAATAGTAAATTAAAAAAAAAATTAAGGTGGGCCACTTTTCTATAATAGTAGAATTTTTTTTTAAAAAAAATTAAGTTGGGGCCCACTTTTCCATAATAGTACCAATAAAAAAAAACAAATTTAAGGTAAGGCCCACTCTTGAGATAATAGTCAAAAAAAAAAAATTAAAACGTCAACACACACCTAACCTTGCGTTGGCCCAAACATTACCCCTGGACAAATTTTTTCACATTAAAATCTGCGACCTTTTTTCATTACACACCTAATATATGGAATACGACAACCCCCAATTATTAATACTGGGGAGAGTGTACCACACGCGCGTCCCCGCCCACGTGCCACATCTTTAATTTCACCTCATTTTTTATTAATTTCCCCTTCCTCCATCCATCTACCTTCTTCAAAAAAAAAAAAAAAAATCTCTCAATTTTTCACACTCCACCCTTTTCGTCATTCACGGATCCAAAAACCCATACCCCATTCTCCTTCATCTTCATCAACATCATCATCATCATCATCATCATCTTCATTAGGAGTTGAAAAAAAAAAATCACACCAACTTCCTCAAATTTGATAAAAAAAAAAAACAAATGTAAAAGTTCTTCGTAACACCAAAGAACAAAGTTCATCCATTAATTTGATCAAACAATCAAGAATTTTAAAACCCACTTGGTGTTCTTCATAACTTTCTCCAAATTCCTAGCAATGGAGTTTAATTTTCTCCCCAAATCAACTCAAAGAATTAGTGCTTAAACAACTCCAACCAAGCAACTTTCAATCAGATTTTCTTTAACAAGATTAGATTTTCAACTTTTTTTTTTCCAGATTTTCGTTTTTTTTTTCTTCAGATTTTTTTTTTTGAATTTGATTTGGGAAAAAAGTGATTATAAGAATAATCACTATCCTAGCTCTAAATTTATAATGGGTATTATTTGGCAAAAAGAATGGAGACGGGTATTAAATTATTGGTGAAAGAAGATGAAGTAAGTTAAAAATGGAGGAATTTAAATTTATTTAATAGTAGCTATCTAGCGGGATGTGGCATCTACGTGGTATGATATTTGGCTCTTCAAAACACGCCGTACGTCGTTTTTAAAGGCTATAACGCGCCACCGAGCAAAAGATACTCACGCTCTTGTCCACATCATGAAGAAAAAGGAAGGGCATTTTAAGGGATTAGAAAAATTTGTAAAAGGAGAAAATAATAAATGACCAACGCAAAGGTTAGCTTTTTGTGTATTATTTTTTTTGGCCAAACGTTCGGGTATTTTGACTATTATCTCGCCCACTCTTCTATAATAGTAGATATAAAAAAAAAAATTAAGGTGGGATCCACGTGAAGAACTAGGAGATCTACCTCCTACTCATGTAAAAAATAAAAAAATAAGGTAGGGATTCACATGTGTGCTGTGGGTCCTACCAAAACTTTCTCCCCATTTTTTAGGCTCATTGTCACTTATGCCCTTATTTTGTGTTGCTGTTTAATTTTGTCCCTCAAAAAAAAAAAAAATTGTGGGGTATAAATTTATATTTCTGCATCATAATATCTCACAGTTATGTTCCGCACCATTAAAAACTTATGGCCACTAGGCATAAAATTTTGGAAAATAACAGCCTATGTCTATTTGGAAAAAAATATTTACCTGAAATGACTCATATTTTTAATATTACCCAAAATAACACTTTTATACATTATTATACACTTTTATATAAGATCGACACATTATTTACAGTAAGTGTATAATGTTGTATATCGTGTGTATAAACACTATTGTAAAAAAAGTTGGCTATACAGATGTAAATTAAAAATATAACTACGTGGATATAATATTTTATGCTGGATTGTATATTATTGAAATTATTCCTAAAATTAATTGCTAAAGCCAAAAATTAAATACCACCCCATTTGAAGGACAATTCGTGCAATTTCTTCCATTTTTTTAGTTTTTAATTTGTAATAGACAAATTCCCTTTTTTAAAACTAAACTATATAAAAGCATGAGTTAAAGAAGTGGATCGTCAACCAAGGGCAATTTGGTCAAAGCACTTGTCATTGAATAATTCCATTAGTTAAAAGTAGAATCTTACTGTAGCTTAATATTAAATATATTCGTACTTTCTCTATTTTGCCCCTGCTCATAAAAATTGCATCACAACATATGATGCTATTTCAAGTGGCAGGTATTAATTATGTTTTTGGCCACATGTCACTTTTACACTCCTTTTACTTTTCACTATTTTATCATGCTCACATAATTCCACTTAATAGACAAATAACATTTGTGTATATGTATTAATGTTCATCTATATATATATATATATGCATCGACAGTGCAAATTTAGGTATGTTTATTAGCAATATAAAATATATATACTATCACTACCAATATATAAATCTTTACAATTATACACAACTACATACACATAAATACACTATATAATCCAAAGTGTTGCGCATGGGCATACGCCATCTAGTTGACCCTATATGATTGATCCATTTATCCCTCAGTAGTAAATTCAATCAGTATTATTGTTCATTTGCCTGAAATATAGTGAATCATTCCCTTGGGTCATTTGCACTTTTGACTTATTTTGTGTTGGTCTTCAATTTTTGTCCTTCAAATGGGCTGGTCTTTAATTTTTACCCTTCAAAATCAAACTCATGCCTAGAGAGGCATAATTTACACATCATAATATCCACAAGTTATGGGTGCGGCCTTAAAGAAATTATGCCCCGCTAGACATAGTTCGATATGGACAAAAATTAAAGACCAATCCATTTGAAGCACAAAAATTAAAGACGAGTCCATTGGAAGGACCAACCCTGCGATCACTTCCCTTTCTTTTAGTCTTTGTCACTCATTTGCCCTTAATAATATTGGTCTTGTTCGGCCTGAAATGTAGAAATGAAAACTGAAAAGAAATAATAAAAAACGTTTTCCACTTAATCCACATTGGATCTTTCACATAAATTTCTTAATTTAGAACCTCCTTTAAAATTGAGCAATACACCATTTTCTGTTTATCTTTGGGCAAGTGTTGTCAGTTTGGTTTTGACCTAAATAATACATTCTTTAAAAAAATTAACAAGAATAATCTAATATTTTTAAAATTTACAGAAATAGAATAAACGTAGTTGTGAGTAACGTTTTAGGTAATATTTTATTCAAATATTTTAATGAAAAAATTTAGGACGTACAGAATAACAAAAGATAAAACGTAAGTCGAGAACGTTTTTTTTTAAGTATTTCGTCGCGACTCTCTGATTCTATTAATTACTCTCTACTAAAGTACAACTTGTGGGTCCAAAATGATTTTTATTTCTCTCACACGTTTTCCTTGTGCTTCTTTCCTTACTTTTTTCTTCCCCCTCCCTCCCTCTCTCTCTTCTATTTCTTCCTAACAAACTACATCAAAAATAAGATACAATGTACGCAATTAAAGTGAGGACTGAATTTGGTCAATGAGAATAATTTGCACAAAAGATTCATTCCCCCTAAAAAAAAATGAGAAATCTCCTATACTAACTAGAATGTATATTATAGTAAACGTTTTCCATTTAATCCACATTGGATCTTTCACATAAATTTCTGAATTTAGAACCTCCTTTAAAATTGAGCAATACACCATTTTCTGTTTATCTTTGGGCAAGTGTTATCAGTTTGGTTTTGACCTAAATAATACATTATTTAAAAAAAAATTAACAAGAATAATATATATTTTTAAAATTTACGTAAAATAGAATAAACGTAGTTGTGAGTAACGTTTTAGGTAATATTTTATTCAAATATTTTAATGAAAAAATTTAGGACAGACGGAATAACAAAAGTATAAAACGTAATTCGGAGTAACGTTTTTTAAGTATTTCGTTGCGACTCTCTGATTCTATTAATTACTCTCTACTAAAGTACAACTTGTGGGTTCAAAATAATTTTCATTTCTCTCACACGTTTTCCTTGTGCTTCTTTCCTTACTTTTTTCTTCCCCCTCCCTCCGTCTCTCTCTTCTATTTCTTCCTAACAAACTACACCAAAAATAAGATACAATGCACACAATTAAAGTGCAAGACTGAATTTGGTCAATGAGAATAATTTGCACAAAAGATTCGTTCCCCCTAAAAAAATGAGAAATCTCCTATACTAACTACAATGTATATTATACTAACTACTCAGAGTTACGTTTTATACTTTCTTTATTCCGTTTGTCCTAAATTTTTCCTTTAGAATATTTGAATAAAATATTACCTAAAACGTTACTCACAACTACGTTTATTCTATTTCTGTAAATTTTAAAAATATTTTATTATTCTAGTTAATTGTTTTAAATAATGTATTATTTAGGTCAAAAACAAGATATTATACTACTTAGTTTTGTTAATTAGTGATTCAGAAGAGAAAGAGGAAAAAAAAAAGGGAACTAATACCTCCTTAGTAAAATACAAAAAGAGAACAGTATAGGAGCACAAGTATCTTAGAAAAAGTGAATGCAGAGTAACTTAATTTTATAATTCTTTATAAATTTATTTTTAGTGTTTAGTCTTTTTTTTATATTTTTTATTTATTTTTATATATAAGAAATCCTTATTTTTATGCATAAGAATCTGGTAATAACGTATAAGAAATTTTTATTTTTTCCACTATCAAAGTCACCAAGTTACAACTTTGACCACAAATTTTTGCCCAACATAATCTCTTCCGTGTCTTGTCATTTAGTATGAGATGTTTTGTGAAAGGAAAACAACAAAAAATCACTGCCAATTGTTGGAGAGTTCAATAATTGAACAAGAGGAGATACGAGTCCGTTAACCAAGCCAGAGTTACTATCTATTTTTGACAACTAATTGTTTAATTAAAACAATTAGTTTCACCTTAATATAGTAGTTATTACTTACTAAGAAATGGTAAATTCATTAAAATAATCAAAGAAGATTGGTTTCTCTTCCTGAAAATGTTTGCTTAGACATTTCAACAACCTGCATGGTCCAACTTTTCTTTTTTATTTTCAATTTAAGAACTGGAATTAAGTCAATTTTTCTTTTCACTTTCAGACTTCTTTTAAACATTATCCAATTCAATGTCTAAACTCTTTTATAAATAGAGCCCCTGAAGTTGTTCTGTATATGAAGAAGACATAGCTCTCAAGCTTGAGGAACATGGCCAACAATAATTCTCTTCCATCACCAATAGCCAAAAGGTATTCTTTTTTCGATATTGCTCTTTAATTTCTTCTTCCTCTTATATATATATATATATATATATATATATATATATAACAGAATCTTCATGTGAGATATATAAGGCTCTAGTCATTTCCTTGCTTTCTGCAAAATTCCATTCACTCTTTCAATTTATTGGGTTGAGTGCTTGTGATAGAAGAAACCAAAGAATACAACCTTAAGTTTCAAAGTAAGCATTGTATCTTGGAGTTAGACTTTCATTTTAACCATTTACACCGAGTAGGCAAAATTATTATCCTAAATGTAATTTCCAGAAAGCGTCCTTAACTACTCCGTTGGATTATTTTCAATATTTCTAGAACATCTTTCACACAAAAAAAATGGAAGTACTAGTCTAATTGTATGTTTCTATTAATATTTGACAGGCTTGAAGGTAAAGTGGCACTTGTAACAGGTGGAGCTAGCGGCATAGGAGCAGCCACTGCTAGGCTTTTTGTTCAACATGGTGCAAAAGTTACTATTGCAGACATTCAGGACAACCTCGGAACTTCCTTAGTACAAGAAATTGGAACAGAACACATAATATTTGTCCATTGCAATGTCGCGATTGAATCAGACGTTCAAAATGCTGTTGATGCAACAATTGCAAAATTTAGTAAGCTCGACATAATGTTCAGTAACGCTGGTACAGCGGATAAGCCAAATTCCAGTATCTTAGAAGTAGATTATGATATTATTAAGAACGTGTTCGATGTAAACGTTGCTGGCTCGTTCTTCTGCGCGAAACATGCTGCTAGAGTGATGATTCCAGCCAAGAGAGGTTCAATTATCTTTACAGCTAGTGCTGCCACAGTGGTCTATGGTATTGTCCCTCACGCATATGCGGCATCTAAAAATGCAGTTTTAGGGCTTTCCAAGAACATCGGAGTAGAATTAGGAAAGTATGGAATAAAAGTCAACTGTGTTTCTCCTCATTACATTAGCACACCACTTGTGTTGAATGCGCTTGGAATAGCTGAGAGACAAATGGCGGAAAAATGGATCGCCGAAGGTGGAAATTTGAAAGGAGCTTTACTAGATGAAGAGGAAGTGGCAAAAGCAGTATTATACTTGGCAAGTGATGATTCCAAATATGTGAGTGGTTTGAACTTAATTCTTGATGGTGGTTATAGTACCACAAATGTGGCTTTATCAGAGACCAACAAAAAATTATTTCCACCGGCTGCTACCCATCAGAGTCCCAACGAAGTAGTGTAAATTTTTACTTAAAAAGTATGTGGGGATGAATAATATCAGTACAATTTCCTTTAGCATCTATCTGCTATATACAACGTGTGTGTGACAAAATGTCTCCACTTTCCAGAATTACTTGTTCTTTGGTAAAATGCAAGGGAAGTTAGATTTGGCTGAGGGCTTCACCACACTTGGTGTGGTCCATTAATTGCAGATCAAGAAGGATGCCACCTTTTTATTTCACACATTTAGTCGTGGAAACTTGTGTATTGATATATTATTTACATTCTTATTCAAATCCTATACTGGAATGTTCAAACAAGAAGTTTAATTCTAATATGTACTACAGCATATCAAATTAATTGTTTGGAAACTAAGATCCAGGATACAAGTTGCAGACTATATGTCACCAATATTAGCAGTAACAAATTGCATGTGAAGGACCAGTTGTTCAAGTCCACAATATTGTATACGGTAAAAACCGGTTCAATGTGTGACCAGTGAGACCGGAGCTTAGGATAAGTCCAAATGAGCACGAGCGTGTTCGATCTTTTCTTCACACCGAGGTTTCGTACCGGATGTAATGGATCCGAGACTAGAAAAGCGTGTCCGTTGGTCTGGATACGCCGAGCCCAAATCAACGTGTCCGTCGGTCCGGACGGACCGAGCCTAAATCAACGTGTCTATTGGTCCGGATAACCGGTTGTGAGGCTGCCACACGACGGATAACCGGTTGTGAGGCTGCCATTTGCACTGACGATCGTACGGGTGTCAGATCGTACGGTCATACTTTATCTTTTTAGGGTTTCTCTATTCATAAAGGCTTTTTGTGTTGCATTCATGGCCCATAAGGCATACCTATAAATAGAGGACATTCCTCCCCTTTTTAGGGTTAGCTTCTTTTTTTTGTCCATATCTTAACGTTGTAATAGCCAAATATATAAAGCTCTCACCCAAAAGATATTGGTCCGGGTCTCCTAGAGTTCTTCATTAGTTTGCTTATCCTTTCAATATTACTTAATATATTTGGCATAAATCAATCACCATCATATGTGTATATATATATCTATATATCGCTAGCACCTACTCATATAAATATAGCTATAAACAAACCCATTGGCACTTCACACTAACCTAATAGATTAAAGTTCATCCACATATCGTATATCTCACTTACAAATTTAATTGTTCTTAGAAATTCGGGGTAAACAGTTTGGCGCCCACTGTGGGGCTAGGATAATAGTGGTTTTTTAATCTTTTCTTTCACCTGTTGATTGAAGAATATGCAAATTTTCACAAAAAACGGACAAAATGACAAGCAGCGGACATTCTGGTCATGTGAACAATAACGACATAGTAGCTGAAAACGACAACAACAGCGGATTACGAAATCTACTTGCAGATCCAGTCGACGCAAATTCTGTCGACTCGAGAGAAGGCCTCAACCTGCAGAATACCGTGAATCGGGAGAATGCCGCCTTGCCGGCCACCGATCCCTTGAATACTCATAACTCAATTACTTTGTCTCGGTTTCAAGGCCGGAAAACAGTGGATACTCCGGATGAGATTAACTTACGTTTAATATTTGAAATATTGCAGGAACAGGGGACCGCCATAACCGAACAGGGGATTGCTATAGCTCAGCTTCAGAGAAAAAATGACAAGGCAGCTCCGGTAAGGTCAAAAGGGGTCACCGGACCGAGGAGGGATGAAACACGGATAGTCGAGAGCAATGGATCCGGAGCCAGTTTGTCTATCAAAGTTCTGAAGATGCTCGAGACCTTGGCAAAACGGGTCGATTCAACAGAGATGAGGGTGGAAACGTATAACTCTTGGGTGGATCAGATCCCAGGAGCTCCACCGATTTTGAAAGGGCCGGATTCAAAGAGGTACATTTAAAGGCCTTTCCCTCCGAGTGCGGCTTCGAAGTTAATCCCGAAGAGGTTCAAGATGCCGGATATTCTGAAATACGATGGTACAATGGACCCGCAGGAACACGTGACTTCGTACACCTGTGCCATAAAAGGCAATGATGTCGAAGAAGATGAAATTGAGTTCGTGTTGTTGAAAAAATTTGGGGAAACACAATCGAAAGGAGCGTTGACCTGGTATGACCATCTGCCTGAGCATTCCATCACTTCTTTCGAAATGCTCGCAGATGCGTTCATCAAGGCCCATGCTGGAGCCAAAAAGGTGCAGGCCCGGAAGGCGGACATCTTCCGGATAGCCCAAAGGGATGATGAGTTGTTACGAGAATTTGTGAACCGCTTCCAAAGGGAATAGATGGAGCTCCCTCTGGTTCCGGAAGAATGGGCTGCGCAAGCTTTCACCAAAGGGCTTAATCCTCGGAGCTCGACTACTTCATTCAAACTGAAAGAAAACTTATTGGAGTATGAGGCTGTAACCTGGGCAGATGTCCATAACAAGTACGAATCAAAGATTTGGGTAGAGGATGACCAGCTCGAACTTCCCCCGAGACCTATAAATATGAGCAAAAGCTCTGAGAGGTCGAGAAAAAATTACGAGTCAGAGACACGACCATCGAGGGAAAGGTACCGACCATACTCTCAGTCGAAAAAATCGAGCTTCAGGTCGGAAAAATCGAGGATCGGCCCCAATCACTTCTCGAGTAGGGGCGATAAACGAGTCGAACGCCCGTTAAACAGTCGAGGCATTTAGAAGTGACGCTGGGAGTTCGACTAGCAATAAAGACATACCGAGGATATTGGAATACAACTTCAACATCAACACCTCGGACCTCATCTCAGCTATCAGCCGTATCACGGAGGCTAGATGGCCAAGGCCATTAAGATCGGACCCTGGTCAACGCGACCCAAACGCGGTGTGTGAGTATCACGAGACCCATGGGCACATAACTGAAGATTGTCGTCAATTAAGGGACGAGGTGGCTCGGTTATTGAAGAATGGCCACTTTCAAGAATTCCTGAGTGAACGAGCCAAAAACCACTACAAAGAAAGGGAGAGTCACAAATGAGCCGAGCCGGTGGAACCTCAACATGTAATCAATATGATAATAGGGGGAACGGATGCTCCACGAGGACCGGTGATGAAAAGAACAAAGGTCTCAATTGTACGAGAGAAGCGCACCCGGGACTACGTACCCGAGGGTTCCATCTCCTTCAGTAACGAGGATGCAGAAGGAATCATTCAACTGCACAATGATGCATCGGTAATTTCTATCCTTATTTTTAAATCACAAGTTAAACGTATTTTGATTGACCCAGGCAGTTCAGCCAACATCATCCGGTGGAGAGTGGTAGAATGTCTCAGGTACTACTCGACCGATCAGTCCGGTAGCCCGAGTACTCAGCGGGTTCAATATGGCAAGCAAAACCACGAAGGGAGAAAATTTCTTTGCCGGTCAACATTGACGGTACTATACAGCAGACGGTGTTCTACGTCATCGAGGGAGATATGAAGTATAATGCTGTGCTCGGCAGACCATGGATTCATAGCATGAGAGCGATACCATCAACACTACACCAGTTGCTAAAGTTCCCAACTCCGGAGGGGATAAAAACTATCCGAGGCGAACAGCCCGCAGCAAGGGAAATGTTCGCGGTCGAGGAAGCACCCCTCTTTCCAAAAAAGCCGGATCAAAGAGATGATGAATCAATCGAAGGCAAGGACACCAAATAGCAATTAAAGAATACGGGTTTGAAAGCGAAGCAGAAGGAATTGGACCTGGCTGGTGAAGAGGACGATTTCAGCGTGCCTAGATCGTTTGTATTGCCGGATGACTCGGATGCAACCAAATCTATCGTGGAGGAGCTAAAGCAAATCATCTTGTTCGTACATCTACCGGATAGAAAGGTATACCTGGGAACAGGGTTAACCTCGGAGCTCAGGAACAAGCTAATTAAATTTCTGCAAGCTAATGCCGATTATTTTGCGTGGTCCCATTTAGACATGAAAGGTGTTCCACCAGAAGTCACGACTCATAAGCTCAGCCTCGATAGGAAATTCCCCCCGGTGAAGCAGAAAAGGAGACCAATGGTCGAGTCAAAACATGCCTTCGTAAAGGATGAGATAACAAAGTTTTTAAAGATAGGCTCTATCTAGGAGGTAAAATACCCGGACTGGCTAGCTAATGTAGTGGTGGTGCCAAAGAAAGGTAATAAATTTAGAATGTGTGTTGATTATAAAGATATGAACAAAGCATACCTGAAGGATTCGTTTCCGATGCCTCATATCGATTCGAATGATCGACTCAACGGCCGGGCATGAGATGTTAAGTTTTCTCGATGCTTACTCCGGATACAATCAGATCCGAATGCACCCGGAGGATCAAGAGAAGACCTCTTTTATTACCCGATACGGGATTTACTGTTACAATGTCATGCCATTTGGATTAAAAAATGCCGGAGCAACTTAACAATGCCTAGTTAATGGAATGTTCGAAGAACAGATAGGGAAAACAATGGAAGTTTATATTGATGACATGCTAGTCAAGTCCCTGGAAACAGAGGACAATTTAAAACATTTGCACTATACCTTTGATGTACTTCGCAAATACAACATGAAGCTTAACCCGGAGAAATGTGCCTTCTGTGTCCGATCGGGCAAATTTTTGGGCTTCATGGTGTCGAATCGGGGAATTGAAATTAACCCGAACAAGATTAAAGCCATTGAGGATATTGAGGTGGTGAACAACGTCAAGGCCGTGTAGAGGCTCACCGGAAGGATAGCAGCACTGAGCCGTTTCATTTCGAGGTCTTCGGATAAAAGTCACAGTTTCTTCTCACTGCTGAGAAAGAAGAATGACTTCGTCTAGACACCGGATTGTCAAAAGGCTTTGCAGGAATTGAAAAGGTACTTATCGAGCCCGCCCCTGCTGCACACACCGAAGGCAGACGAACAGTTATTTCTATACCTTGCCCTGTCCAAGGTAGCGATAAGCGGTGTTTTGGTCCGAGAAGCCACGGTACGCAATTCCCAATATATTATGTGAGTAGGACTTTAGGAGATGCGGAAACTCGTTATCCACACCTCGAAAAGTTGGCCTTGGCATTGGTAAGTGCGTCAAGAAAGCTAAAACCTTACTTTCAATGCCATCCGATATGTGTAGTAACTACTTACCCGCTAAAAAATGTCATGCACAAACTGGAGTTATCAGGTAGATTGGCCAAATGGGCCGTAGAGATTAGCGGATATGATATCGAGTATAAGCCTAGAACAGCTATTAAATCTCAAATCTTAGCCGATTTTGTGGCAGACTTTACCCCCGCTATGATTCCCGAGGTAGAGAAAGAGCTGTTGCTAACCTTGAGAAAGGCTTCGGGTATTTGGTCTCTACCCACAGACGGGGCTTCGAACCTGAAAGGTTCCTGGTTGGGCATTGTTCTTAAGACCCCCGCCGGTGATGCCATTAGACAATCTATTAGAACTATAAAATTGACTAACAATGAAGCCGAGTATGAGGCTATGATTGCAGGTTTGGAATTGGCTCGGAGTCTGGGAGCCGAAATAATCGAAGCAAAATGCGACTCACTCTTGGTCATGAACCAGGTGAATGGCGTATTCGAGGTCAAGGATAAGCGAATGCAAAGATACTTAGAAAAAACTCAGGTGATACTACACCGGTTCAAAGAATGGACCATGCAACATGTACCCAGGGAGCAAAATAACAAAGCTGATGCATTGGCCAATTTGGTCTCTTCAGTCGAAGCGGAGAAAATCAACCCCTAAGATAGTAGTGTAATTGATGAATTCAGAGATAGAAAATGAGCAGGCCGAGATAAACACAATGGGTCTAACTTGGGATTGACGCAACAGATACTTTCGACTACTTGCAAGATGGGAAGCTCCCAAGCGACCCGAAAGAATCACAATCACTCCGGACCAAAGCAGCTCGGTTCTGCTTGATAGGCGGCCAATTGTATTGACAATCTTTCTTCGGACCTCTTGCCAAGTGTTTGGGTCCTGGAGAAATAGATTATGTGATAAGAGAAGTCCACGAGGGTACCTGCGGTAATCACTTCGGTACGAAAGCCTTGGTTCAAAAAATTATCAGAGCCGGTTATTACTGGAACCAGATGGAGGAGGATGCGAAAAATTTTGTCCGAAAATGTGATGGGTGTCAAAGGCACACCCCGATGATTCATCAACCCGGGAAGTTGCTGCACCCGGTGATATCCCCTTGGCCGTTCATGAGGTGGGGGATGGGCATCGTCGGTCCTCTGTCATGGGCACTAGGTAAAGCTCGTTTCATTCTGTTTATGACTAACTACTTCTCAAAAAGGGTTGAAGCGTAGGCCTTCAAAAAGATTAGAGAAAAAGAGGTTATTGACTTCATATGGGACCATATTATCTGTCGCTTCGGCATCCCAACCGAAATAACCTGTGATAACGGCCCTCAGTTCGTTGGCAGCAAGGTCAATAACTTCCTCGAGGGGTTGAAGATCAAGAAGATCGTATCGACTCTGTATCACCCGAGTGAGAACGGGCAAGCGGAATCCACGAACAAAACAATAATTCAAAATCTAAGGAAAAGACTTGAAACATCGAAACATAAATGGAGAGAAGTGCTGCCGGAGGTATTATGGGCTTACAGAACTACGTCAAAGTCGAGCACGAGAGAGACACCTTTCTCGTTAGTCTACGGGGCCAAAGTTCTAATTTTCGTAGAAGTTGGTGAACCGAGCCTCCGGTTCAAATACGTCACCAGCGGGGCAAACGAGGAGGTTATGGCCGTAAAACTTGACCTGGCGGATGAACTACGCGAAAATGCGCTGGTCCGTTTAGCAGCTCAAAAGCAACGTATAGAGAGGTACTACAACCGAAGGGCCAATCTTCGACATTTCAGAACCGGGGACTTGGTACTTCGAAAAATTACTTTGAATACCAAGAACCCCGATGATGGAAAATTGGGTTCGAACTAGGAAGGCCCATACAAGATAACCGGAGTAACTGGCAAGGGGTAGTACCAACTGGAACCCATGGATGGGCGACGGCTGCGCAATAACTGGAATGTGGCTCATTTGAAGAAATATTATTGCTAAGGTATGGGTCGTTGACCCTTGTGATCATCTTCTATTAACCTATCCTTTTTTGCAGAAGTGGTATCGAGATAAATCTCGAGGAGGTAGAGTTAGGTCTGAAAACACGTGTTACACTCTTTTCCTTAGTTCGATTTTATCCTGAAGTGGGTTTTCCGATAAGGTTTCTAATGAGGCAACAAGTAAAATGTGTTACTTTATGAAAACAAGGCAAAATATCCGAAAGCGGAGGGTCTGCCCTTCGTTGGGGACTCAATAGTGCTTACTCGATCATACTTCTCGGACAAACACTAGGGGACTATCATACCCATATCGAGGCCAGAATGAGTTCAGCTCACCGAAGCAGATGAAGGAACGAAGAAGCAAGGCCTATCCCGGGAAGGTCTTCGAAATTTATGCTTCTTATTTTTGCGTAAACCCAGACCTTCTGTGTTAGGTTTCAATGTAAGGACCAAACGATCAAAATGAATCATGTCCGGCTAGTATTTGCTATGGCAGAAACAAAAGGAAACAGATGAAATCCTTATATTATGCACGTACAAACACCTGCAATATAAAGAAGCGTTATGAAAAATACGACTCGGACATGTCTTTTTAGTAAATGCCCTATACCGGGGACTATCATCGAAATTCGACAAAGGCAATAGGGTCACGTTGAACCCAGCCAAAATCTTTTAACACCCTCGAATGGGGACTGCCGTCTCAAAATCGACAAAAGACAGAGATTCAGGAATCCGAACATAATCTATTATAAGTAAACGGTCGGAAAAGGTTCAAACAATTTAAAAACCTCGACCCAAAATGCCCAACGTGATTCGGATACGTCTGAATTTACGAAGCATAAATAAGCCCCGCAGGTAAACCATTCCATAAAATCGTCGGTCAAAAACGTACCGAACGAAGAAAAAGCCAATACTCAATGAGTTAAGTTAGGCCCAATTAGGGCAAAAGGGGTAGCTCCGAACCTAGATTATTTCTTACAAAACAAACGTTTAAGGCAAATATCGTAACATACATTCGGATAAAATAACGAAAAAAACAACAGCCAAAAGGGAAATATGCATTTCATATATAAACTGCGGCTTTACACTTAGACTTTTACACAAGTCAAAAACAAAAACAAAATGAAGGCTCGTACAGTCCCTAATCTACTCGATATGGTTGGAACCGGAGTCCTCAGAATTCGTTTGCTCGGAGTCTTCAGAGTCGGCATCGAGGGCTTTCTTGGCCTGTCCTCGACTTTTTTGGCTTCGAGTATCCGGGCCTGGAGGTCCCCCAACCCTTTTTCAACCTGTTCGAGGGTAGCCCTCCGGGATTTCCACCGTTCATACTCAATCACAATCGTAGAGCGAGCCTCGGCAGCCTCCATATCTTTAAGACACTCTTCTAGATCGGCCTTGGATTTTTTCAATCTAGCTTCTAGCTCGGACTTTATTTCAAGAAGAGCGATTCGAACTTGGTTAATCGATTCAAACTCGGTCTGAAGTAGATCATTAGCCTCAATAGCCTCCTCGAGCTTGCTCTTGAGCTCATCACTGATCCGAGCTCGAGTCTCGGCTTTTTCCTCGAATACCCTCAGTTTCTCTCTCTCGGCGGCTCTCTTGGTTTCGAGCTGATGAGATTTTTCTTTGGCCTTTTCGGCATCG
The DNA here is from genome assembly GCF_029784015.1 of Lycium ferocissimum. NCBI lineage: Eukaryota > Viridiplantae > Streptophyta > Magnoliopsida > Solanales > Solanaceae > Lycium > Lycium ferocissimum. The sequence continues at coordinate 47,740,962 of NC_081353.1, read as the reverse complement.
GCCTTGATCGAGTTAAGCTCACCCCGAAGCTGGGCAACAGTAGCCTCAAATTCGCCGAGCCTCGTAGCAAAATTAGCATTATCTCGGCCAAGGTTCATGTTATCCTGTTCTAGGAGCCGGTTCTTTTCAACCGCATCATCAAGTTCAGCCCTTAAACGGAGGTGCTCAGCCTTTGTCGTCTCAAGCTCGGCTTGAAAGTTCGGAGGTGGGACTGCCTGGCTCAGCTGGTCTTCTTTCTCCCGCAAGAGGAGTTTGAACTTCTCCGTCTCCCGACCCTGAGCATCCAACTGGGCCTTTAAGTCATCAACCTCGTGTTGGGCCCGGATAAAGCCTTCATTAACGAGCACAACACTCTGCAGAAGAAGAAGCAAACCAAGTTAGGAAATTGATTAACAAGAGTAGAGAATTGCACATTAATATTACGGAAAGGCGAGTATAATGCTTACTCGGTTGCCTGCGTGCATGCCCTCGTTTATAAGGCACTGCCAAGGAACCCTGGCTATTTTTTCCTTGTCCGAATCTGAAATAAGAGGCCTTAGATAACTTGCAACCCCCACAGGATGGGATAGAAAACTACAGTCCTTGGGGACGGTGATCACGGCCGACCTCGTCCTCTTCGGCTCTACACTAAGGGCTGGGAAAATACCTACAAGGTTGTTCCTCGCACACGTTTCAGTGGACCGGCTAGCCGTCCTCGTGGCCCAAGGAATGGGAAGATGGCCAAACCCGGCAGCTTCCCCGATTGCAGGAGGGATATTCGAGAACATATCATCGAGGTTATCAAACCTCGAAGCAAGAGCAGGAGAGACCGAAACGGCTCCAGCAGCCCCGGTAGTTGCAGACACCTTGGACGGGGTAGCTTGATCGGTGCTGGGCAATGGACCGGTAGCCGTTATAACCTCATTGTCTGGGGTTGATTCAGCCCTTTGATCAGCCTCAGTGTCCAATAAAGGGCCAGATCTTCTAGGTCTCTTCACCAAAGGTGCTGCTTCAGGCGAAGCATCACCTGAAATGTCGATAAATTCAATGGACCTTAGAGGAATCGAAAAAAGAACATTGTCTTCCCTACCTGTGTTTGGGGTTAGAATGGCAGTTTTTTCCTCAGCTGTAGACGAGGGCGGAATAGTAGTTTCTTCCTCGGGAACAATGGCGACGAAAGGGCCCGCATGAACCCTTCGAATAATAATATCGGGCTCGGATTCATCCCTCAGGGTTCGAACTTCGCTCCTCGACCTTTTCTTTTGCTTCTTCCCTTTGGCCTCGGGTTTTCTTTGCCTCTTTTCGGTTGCGGCAATAAGCCGGGATGATCCTGCCGTATCAAATTCAGATGCCAGCGTGGCAGGCTCAGCCGTGGCTCCACAGAGCCCTTGGGCAAGCCTGAATATCAAAAGAGTTATAGAAAGACAAGGCAAAACAGGAGGGAGCAATAAGTACCGAATCAAGGGGAAGATTAACATGATTTTGGGCAACCCACTGACCACGGGACAGGTCTCCCTAGTGTCGGGTATCCATACCTCGGCTAAAAAAAAAAATTATATGCATGTAAAGGAGCAAATTTGGACTAAGTATAGAGGAAAGACAACTATAGAGGAAAGACGACTGAGGAACTTACGGCTGTTATTCCATTTTTTCGGAAAGGGCATATAATCAGCCGGAATGATGTCTGCGGTCCTTACCCGGACATAACGTTCCAACCATCCTCGATCTCTATCCTCGTCGAGTTTGGAAAGAATCGAGTTCCGACCTCGTTAGGCGACCTTTATCACGCCCTCTCGGAAGATCCTTGGGCTATACAATCGGATGAAGTGCGCCAACGTGAATTCCTTGTTGGCATTATTAGACAATAGACGGAGGCAGGCCATGATCCTCCATATTATCGGCCTGATTTGGGCTAAGCATACATTGTATGTCCGGCACATCTCGAGAATAACCGGATCAATTGGGGGATTGAGTTTGAGCATGAACGGGTACGTGTAAACGTACAAGAACCCTTCTTTGTAGTCGGTAATGGACTTGTCGGGGCCGGGGCCGAACATTTACACTGGATGCTTATCCCATCCACAATTGGCCCGGACCCGAGGGAGGAGATCCTCTGTAATTGACAAAGGGTACCACCTCACGTCGAAACCCCTATCCGCGATTTGTACCGATTTCTCAACGGCAAACTCGTGATTATAATTGGGTTTGGACGGTATTATGTCCAGGGCGGTTGGTTCCACAAAGGTTTTGCCTTTGGGTTTAGAAGTAGGCTCGACGCCCGGGGAAGAAACCGAGGGAACGTCCTGGGAAGCAGAATCGGTGTTGGCTGACATTTTAAAGATGAAGGAGTTGGTATGAAGATTTGAAGATGCAGATGAAAGTTTCAAGGCAGGAACGAAATAATGAAAGATAAAGATTAGAAGGATTGAAGACTCGGTTTGAACTTTGTTGCAGAAAACGTTGAAGACTCAAAGCAGGGAAGGAAGTTAACGAAAAAGCTTAAGATCAAAGAAGTAAGAAGTAGGAAGTGAGAAGTGAAAATGAAAAGTAAAAAATGAGCAACTTTGGCCCTTATATAGACGGTTCCCGAGTCGTTACGAGAGGATGGCCAATCGAGAGACGACACATGTCCCAGAATTAATGGGACGTGACTTGAAGCGACGTGGGTTAAGGCGGTTCCCGAGGCTGGCCACTCGGGGTGAGACACGTGGCCGAAGTCAGAGGGACGTGACATAATGGTTCCCGACTAATTTGAAGATAAGAACGAGCTTATGGAACCACCGGTTTTAGGACTTATCCACCTCCCGTCGCTCCGATAAAGCTACTATTCGGAAAGTGTGGGGACTATCTGTATACGGTAAAAATCGAATCAATGTGTGACCGGAGCTGAGGATAAGTCCAAATGAGCATGAGCGTGTTCGAGCTTTTCTTCACACCGGGTTTCGTACTGGATGTAATGGACCTGAGACTAGAAAAGCGTGTCCGTTGGTCTGGATACGCCGAGCCCAAATCAACGTGTCCGTTGGTTCGGACAAACCGAGCCTAAATCAACGTGTCCGTTGGTTCGGATAACCGGTTGTGAGGCTACCACGCGTCAGAAAACTGTTCTGCAATTTGCACTGACAATCGTACGACTGTCAGATCGTACGGTCATACCTTATCTTTTTAGGGTTTCTCTATTCATAAAGGCTTTTTGTGTTGCATTCATAGCCCATAAGGCATACCTATAAATAGAGGACATTGCTCCCCTTTTTAGGGTTAGTTTTTTTTTTTTTTCCATATCTCAACATTGTAATAGCCAAATATATAAAGCTCTCACCCAAAAGATATTGGTCCGGGTCTCCTGGTGTTCTTCATTAGTTTGCTTATCCTTGCAATGTTACTTAATATATTTGACATAAATCAATCACCATCATACGTATATATATATCTATATATCGCTAGCACCTACTCATATAAATATAGCTATAAACGAATCCATTGGCACTTCACACTAACCTAATAGATTAAAGTTCATCCACATATCCTATACCTCACTTACAAATTTAATTGTTACCGATCCTATACCTCACTTACAAATTTAATTGTTACCGATCCTATACCTCACTTACAAATTTAATTGTTACCGAAATTCGGGGTAAACAAATATACCAAATCTAAAGCACAATTATCCAGCTCATCCATGAAGTCCACATTCTTTTTTTTTATTTTTTTTGGTCCGGGGAAGGGATTAAAGGAATGCCGTATGAACTGTTTAGAAGATTCACCAAGATGACCATGCCATGCCTTGCTGCAACATGGGAGTGTATCGTAGCCATTATTTGCGACAATAGATGCAATTTCAATTCTCAGCTGCAACATACAAAGCAGTCTCACCCTCTTTGTTTTGCTTACATAACAAATCTTTTATGCAATTTGTTATCAAACTTCTCAACCATTTGTTTCACCTTTCCCAAATTCCCTGCTCTAACTGCAAGGTGCAGCAGGGAATCAATACCCTCTTTTCCCCGGTGAATTTGAGTGGATAACTTATATCACTCAACTATAGAAATTTATTCATTAAAGTCACTTATGTTTATTCCGTATCAATACTCAAGTTCTTTCACTTATGTTTTCCCGGTTAATCCTTACCACTTTTCCTCTCTCCACCAAAGCTCATTTGCCTCTCCATTGCAATCCGAAAACTTTTCTGTTTCTCCATTATCTCTCTAAAGCTCTTCGATTTGCTTCTCCATCGCTTCACTTCGGAAACTCTGTTGTTTTTAATTGTTGCGTCCTGGAAACTAATCTGTTTCTCTATGATCATAAAGAATTCAAGCCCCAAAATCTTAATAAGATCCCTTGTATGTCAGTTCTCCTTAGAATAAAAAGTCCCAACTTTTTCCACTTTCAAGAGCTACAAAGGTTGAAACTTTTCGTCATTATTAGTTTCATTTGGGAAGGAAGGTACTAAAATACCTAAAAACATCACCTTTCCCAAGATTCTAGCTAGTAATACAACAGAGACCAGCTTATTTATGTTGTATTCAAATGGTATTGATCATATCATTTGACTGAAAACTATCCATGCAATATGCATATTAAGAGTCGTGTAAGTAAGTGTTTGGTAGGAGTCTTGTAGCTTGTTAATTTAAAGATTTGTATACCAATCGATATGTAATTAAGGCATAATATGTAGAAGAAACAGGGGAAACTAACGGGTCATTTGCACTTCTGTCCCTATTTTGTGCTGCTCTTTAATTTTTATCTTTCAAAATCAAACTTATGCATAAGTTTCGCATCATAATAATATTCATAAATTATGCTATCTTCCTTAAATTCGATTTGAGGGACAAAAAATTAAAGACCAGCCCATTTGAAGGGCAAATATTAAAGACCAGTCTATTTGAAGGACAAACCGTGCAATTCCTTCGAAACGAACTGACAACGTGACTTAATTTAAGGACTAGAAAGGTATTGTAGGCCGGTTCGCGCCCCCCCCCCCCCCCCCCGCGGCCCTCCAAGGACCCCTAACCCGACCTCCTTAGGGGCGCCTAACCCATGCGACCTTTTGGACTTGATTGGGATTGGTTTCGGGGCCCAGAACCAGCCACGCCCGTCCTACCTAGAATAACCTTGCTTTCTTGGCATGAAGATTTCAAACCTCTTGTCCATAGTCCTTTTAAATGCTTAGCCGTCCTACCTAGAATAGCCTTGCTTTGGCATGAAGATTTCACACCTCTTCTCCATAGGCCTTTTAAATGCTTAGCCATGTTCACGTAGCTTCTAACCAAGTTTATTAGTACGAACCCATAACTTCTATAAAGCGGCATATTTAAATTCACAAAATTTGAATTATTTTTGATATATATTATATACACATTTAATTAAGATAATGAGATTAATATATATATATATATATATATATATATATATATATATATATATATATATATTTGTTTGCCTTGTTTGCTTAATATACAGAAAATACAAATGCATTCGTGTTAAAGGATCCATGATCATAGAGATATAGGGGTAAAAGTGATACGAATAGGCGGCTAAGGACTCGAAAGATTCTTAGTTGTAATATCAAACTAGATAAATTAAGTAGTTGGTTCAATTGAAGAATATAACGTGATTGTTAGATAGCCCATAGCCCTAGATCGATTTTATCTAATCGATAACATGAAAATCCGTTCTTTCTTGGTTGAAGTTCATTATTTGTTCTCTTTTTATTTTAGTTTGTTCATAATTATAACCTTTGGATTTTTTTCTCTTGTTTAGATAATCAACATTTGTTTAATTTAGTTAACGGTTAACCATAAATCCCTGTGGATTCGACATTCAATTTCTAAAATTACTATATTACTTGTAGGCCACGTAAGTTTGCATGTTCGTTTGGGAGCGTCAATAGCTAATCCCATGGAGCATCCCAATGCATGGAATATCCTTGTCTAGTCTACCATCTCGCAAACCAAACGAGCCCATAGTGTATGCGCTCTCGGTTAGGTAACACCAACAAAGATTTGGTGTATATGCCCTATGTAAGTCTTCAATTAATTAAAAGATCTTCACTTTTTTTTTTTTCCTTCCCATAAGTTTAAAATTAAGAAAATGATCTTAATTGACCAAGAAGGAGGCTGATCGTCGATCATAAATTGATGTGGCTGCTAATTATTCATCCACACAAATGTTTTTAAACCGGATCTCCCATAAAACTTGGGTGGTAACTACTTGTTCTCAAAGATATTATAGAACTCAAAACGCTAATTAAAAAGCATTTATAAAATCTTCAACACTTCTTTTTTTAAACATCCGAGGTGTCTGTGTCGGAATATCATAAATAACAATTAAAAAAATAACATAAACGGAAGTGAATATGAGTATCTTCCTTATGCTACAGACCCAAATTCTTTACCTGATGCAAAAGTGATTTAAGATTGATTTTATGAGTTCGAAAAGTTACTGAATTCATTGACGATTTGAGTCATTAAGTTCTAAATTTGATATCTGACATTAGATTTTGTCCATTACTTATATGAACTTTGAAAGAATAGCTCTTTGGTCCTTAACCTATGCAATTAGGCTCTGATATGGCATTAAGTAAAAACACCGTAAATCAGATAAGCTTAAAGACGCGTAACTATTAAGCCATCTTGTCCCTATATGCAAAACGGGGCCTCCACATAACTAATTCTATTAGATTTTCAATGGACTTGTCAGCTCAGCTCACATTAATACATGAAGTGAAGTGATTCAAACCCAACAAAAAATCAAAAAGGTAACCGGTTCAAGTCCTATCCATCAACGTAACTATATCTGTTTAGCTCATTTTATAAACCAAAAATATTCAAGTTAATTTTAATCCACCTTTAGTAAAAAATCCCAACAGAATCCCCTTTGGTTGTTGATACTCAAATAATTAGATCCACCTAGAAAACTTAAATAGATCTGACATGTCTACATAATTAGCTTCATAATGTAGAATAATTCACTAGTTTTACACTTTAGCCAACCAAAATTATGCTGGGATTGAAACTTTATGTTGTTGTTGAGGCAGTAAAATTTTAATCTCGTTTATTCATGGATAATTAAACAATTAGCCGATTGTTGAGTGAGTGGTGCGGTAAATCTTGCATAGAAAGGTTTTCAGTTTTTGATTTATTTTGGTCATTACTCGTCATAAAAAATCTCAAGACATTTGAAAAAACGTCTGGAGAAATTTGTGCTCTTATAATTTACACAATCTTCTGCTCATTTCGTAAGTATTATCAAGCTTCTCTAACGGTGTTGTTTGTTCGGATATTTTTTATAGAAAACATATAATGTAACATGCAGGGAAAATTTATTCAAAAGAAACTTGACCGTTATAGTAGAATGTTATTATGGAGCATGACAGTTATATAGATGTCTGACTGTATTAAGTTAGTTATTTGCATTTTTCACATGCATTGGAGCAATAAATCATTTACGTTCAATTAAATTCTCGGAGGCTAAGTGCTTATCAATCAATATCAAGGGCTATACGTTCAATATTGTCTTCATGTGCAATTATTTTTTGTGAGAAAATAGCTAAGTTTTTGTTCTCTTGCAACCTATATTGTTTGCTAGAGATATTGCAAGGATTGTGTTTCATGTAGTGGACTATGAATATATATCACTAGTGTCCTGGCAAATTTAAATTTTGGAGGGCAATTTGCACGATTGACCTTCGTTGGGGGTGGTCTTTAATTTTTGCCTTTTAAATTGCTGGTCTTTAATTTTTGCCTTTTGCCTAAAATATTTCGAGGTTCTGGGTTCAAACCCCGGCTTAGTCATAAAAATAAAAAAAATAAAAAATTCACAAGGCAAGGCTTTGCAAAAAGTCTGCCTTATGCGGCAAACTTTGCCTTAAAGCATAACTAAAAGTCTGCCGGAGACGACAGACTTTTTGAAAAGCCTCACCTTGCAAATTTTTTTTTTTTTACTGAGCCGGGGTTCGAACCTAGAACCTCGGGATATTTTCGGCCACCTTTTTAAGCGAAAAGCAAAATTAAAGACCAACAATTTGAGGGAAAAAAAATTAAAGCCCACCCCGAAAGAAAGGAAATTCGCGCAAAAAAATGAATTTTGGCCCTATATGATTCATCTTACATGGACTATGAATATACATCACTAGTGTCCTTGCAAATTTATATTTTGGCCCCATATGATTCATCCGTTTATCCCTTAGTTGTAAATGGGCAATTTGCACGATTGTCCTTGTAGGCACTGAAATTTAGTCAGAGTTAAATCCACAATTAGTTGTAAATGGGCAATTTGCACGATTGTCCTTGTAGGCACTGAAATTTAGTCAGAGTTAAATCCACAAATTAATTTGTGGATCATATTCTAAAATCGAGATGTATTGGTCCAAACAAATATTATGGGTTAGTATAATCGGATTTATTGCTTAAATCCAACATGTATGGATTTAATTGAAAGACCAATTCAATTGGGCTAGTCTATCTTATCGGACTTTACATGATGGGCCCACTCTATCAGCCCAAAGACCACGCCACGTGTATAAGTGACGCAACATGCCAAGTCAATAGAAGAACCAATCAAATGTTGTCAAGTGTTCAAATGACATGGTTCATCCAATCACATACAGACCCTAGCTCTCTCCTACAACTATAAATAGGGGTTTTCATAAAGCCAAAAGGAAGGAAGAAAAATCTATAGAGAAGCTCTCATCTGCAAGTCGTCCACATACTAAGAAGTCTTCACTCCAAGTGGTGAGCTGCGAGTTTCCCTACCTCTAAGTTTGTGATCAAAGCTTAGCTCTGCGTTGTAGTGAAGTCTCGACAACAAGTAATTCATCCATTCAAGAACAAGCAAAATCCCTTGATTGATGGGTGAGGAGAAGAATTAGAGTATTACGTCTTTTTATTTAAGATTTTATGAAGATTGTAACCCCCCCCCCCCCAAATTCTTCAAATCAAATATTATCCTTTGTCCCTATTTTTCTTGTCTTGATTATTATTTTCAAGAACGAAAGATTAGTCATTACAAGTTTGACACGCCCAGTGGGACAATCTTTACCTCTCATCTCTTCTCTCCAGCAATGAAAGTTCAAGAACACTAAGATGGCTTCCAAGAAGGTCAACTCGAAATCTGCATCCGCAAACACTATCGAATCCAAATTCTCCGTTAGTGTGGTAAACATCTTAGATGTTACTGAGGGGAGGGTCGGTCCCATCACAAGGAATCAAGCCAAATTTCTAGGACAACGAGCTCCGCAAGCACAATCTGAGTTCTTGTCGTCGTTGGTTCGTCTTCAAAAGGCGTGAGATCTCCCGCAAACACCACAAAATCAGGGGAGGATGTCGCCAAAATGGTCGAGAGGGTTGATGCCCAACTTAGTTTATCTAAGTCCAAGAAACCCTTCACGCAAACTGATAATGATGTCTTAAGCACTAGATCTACTTTGCATAACATGGTCGCATCCTATGTTCGCGAAAATCCATGTTCTTCTCCATCACCTAAGATGGTGGTGCATATGATGATGACAAATGCTTCAACCATAGAAGAACAACTTGAAAATTTGACGAAAACGTTTTGAAGGCCTATCAAAGTACGTTAAAGATCAAAATGCTAAAATCACCAAGTTAACAAATAAATTGGAGAGCATGGTCGAAGGAGAATCTACCCAAGCACCTGTAAAGCTTCATGAAACACAATAGCAAGGAGAGTCCTCCGCAAAACAAGAAATAACGATCAAGAAGGCCCAAGTCTCCGGCGAAGGTCTGATTCTCGTTAGCCAATTGAAGGACTTCATCATGGAGGCTGGCAAGCATAAATATGAGTCCTCATCCAGACCTTCCCTTACATATGCAAAGCCTTATACGCAAAGGATTGATAACTTAAAGATGCCTGTTGGCTATCAACCTCCTAAGTTACAGCAATTTGACGGTAAGCGAAATCCAAAACAACACGTAGCACACTTTGTTGAAACTTGAAACAATGCTGGAACATATGGTGATTACCTTGTCAAACAATTCGTTTGATCCCTCAAAGCGAATGCCTTCGATTGGTACATAGACCTCGAACCTAATTCCATTGATAGGAGAGAAACTAGATCATGAATTCCTCAATCATTTCTACAGCACAAGGCATGTTATGAGCATGATAGAGCTTAAAAATGCCCGCCAAAGAAATGGTGAACAAATTGTTGACTTCATCAATCAGTGGAAGAGCTTGAGCCTTAACTGCAAAGAGCACCTTAGTGAAACTTCTGGGATCGAAATTTGCATCCAAGGCATGAATTGGGGTCTTCGTTACATATTGCAAGGAATAAAGCCCAAGACATTTGAAGAGTTGGCAACCCGTGCACATGATATGGAGTTAAGTATTGATACAAGTGGAAATAAATTGTTTCCTATTCGTAAGCCTCACGAAGATGAAGATATAGAAGAACTCCATAGTAGGGGAAAGTTTGAATCCGAAGATGAAATCTAAGAGTCCATGTACGTTACAACGCTCCTCGACACAAGAGCCTAAACTGTAAGTTGAAACTCTCCTTGACCTATGAGCCTAAACTGCAAGTTGAAATGCTCCTTGATACATGAGTCTAAACTGTATGTCACAAGCTTTTCAAATCGGGCTAAATCATCAAGTCATCAAGCTCATCAGATTTGAGCTAAATCTTCACATGAAGGAGCTCCTCAAATTCGAGCTAAATCTACAAGTTGTGACTCTCTTCAAATACAAGCCAAGTCTTCAAGTTGCGAAGCTCTTCAAAATATGAGCCAAATCTTCAAGTTGCATAGCTCTTCAAATATGAGCCAAATCTTCAAGCTATAAAGCTCTTCAAATACGAGCCGAATCTTCAAATTCGAGCAAAATCTTCAATTTGCGAGCCAAATCTTCAAGTTGAAAACCTCTTCAAATATGAGCCGAATCTTCAAGTTGCAAAGCTACTCAAATTTGAGCTAAATTCTCAAGTTACAAAGCTCTTCAAAATTGAGCAGTCTTGAAGTTACAAAAACTCCATCTTCAAGTTGGATATTCCTGGCCTACCTAAGTTTAAACAATGTATGGCACAACAAAAAAGCTGTCCGCTAGGTTGAAGACCTCAAATGGGGTGGCCTAGGAAAAAGTCAGGACATAAAAAAAAATGACTCTTTCGGAACTACGTTATGACTTTGATCCTCTTCACCGAGGTACGTAGGCGCTTAGAGTTACATTCTAAGTTCATAAGTTTAAGGAAAAAAAAAAAGGAGTGGCATGACATGGTCACCAAATTTAAAGTTGGGGGCATCACATTGATTCTTCAAAGACAAAGGCATACATTGCTAAAAGAAAAAAGGATTGCGTCAAATTGAAGAAGGAAAAAAAGACATTTCATTGCTTCAATATTATAAGAGTTTGATACATCAATGCTAAGAAGGAAAGAGATAAGAAAAAGCTAGATAATATCTTTCCTAGCAAAGATGGAAAGAGATAAGAAAAAGCTAGATAGTATCTTTCCTATACAAAGAGCCTAAGCAATGGAAATAATCTGAAGCCAAGATGGTTCCGAGCTCATTATGAATACATCTTCCATGCACGCGTGATTTATATGGATGGCCAACTTCATGATATCACCGTGGGAATCTGGAATGAGTTCCTCTATGATACATTTTCTTAATAAATTTTATAATCTTTAAGCTCGATGTTTAACAGCTTAAATGGTTCAGTATTCGGATTCTCCAACTACGAGATATGATATTTTTGTTTTTGGCCGAAAGCACCTAAATCTGAAGTTTCAGCACAGTTGGATCAACTTCGAGAAGTCGCTGCTGCAGCTAATCTGAATTAGCCATGAAATCTAAATATGTTATAGTCCTATGAGTTTACTTCCCAATGGCACAGATGGCACACAATTTGGACACTGCAAGCTCGAGACATGGTTTTTTCGGCGAGAGTAAACAAAGCTGTGAAATCGGCATTCAAGACGTGTAGTCAAATTGAAAAAATTAATTCCAGTCAGTCTAGAACAAATTTTGCTGCGAATTTCGAATATGTTGCAGTGGTATTAGTTCATATTATGCAGAATCAAACAGATACAGTTTCCACACTTCATTCTCAAGATACAGACATTTTGGCGAGAGTGCACAAAGCTGTGAAATCGGCATTTCTGACGTGTAGTTACATTGAAAAATTAATTCTTCATCAATCCAGAGCAAATTTTGTTGTGAATTTTGGATATGTTGTAAACGTTAGAGTTATGATTTTGTACGATCAAAGGTCTCAAAATTTGAACACTTCTAACTGGGGATATGATTTTTTCTGAAATAGCGTGTAAATCTGAAAAAACATAACATGCTCGCTCGCCAAAGTCAAAACTTCATGTAGCTCACACTATTTGAACCAAGAGAAGACAATAAACACTAGCACAAATGGAAATCACTTCATGCCTCTTTCTCGCCGAGCCAACGAGAGTGGACGCGCAAAGTATACCAACAATAAAATAGCAAAGCAAGCAAAAATAAATTCGTAACAGCGGAAGAAATACCCAAGAGACACCAAATTTACGAGAAGTAAAACCCTTCAAGCCTATACTAACAATAAAATGAAGAGGAAACATACGTGGTAAAACCCTTTCAATGTAAAGAGGAAACATCCAGACCGGCCCACAAAAGCTCCACTATAATCAACAAGAGTTACAACAATGTTCTCCAAATGGCTACAACAACAAAGCCAAGCACGGAGCAACAATACATAAAAATAGCACCAAAACTAGTGAAGAAAGGAGAGAAATCACCCCCAAAAATGAGCTACTGTTCATACTCGAAAACTGGAGCTACAGACCACAAAATTCAATCTCCACCGTTGAAATCGAAGAACCAGATGTTGAGAACCCCCAGTTCAAATTTCAGCACGATCCAACGGTTAACGAATCGGAAAACCAATAGCAAAAAAAATTTCGGACGAAAATCGCTTTCTCTCTCACTTTTTCTCTCTATATGGCTGCTATGAATTCACTCTTGTGTTCTCAAAATAAGACCTAAATTGATCCTATATATAGAGGAAATTTTGGACAAAACTGGTCCAAATTGGATTGAGTTTTATTAATCCAATTCCACATATGAAGGGAAAACCCAAAAACCCAACAATTCTCCCCTCCCGAAAACTATGTCATTGTCAAAGCAAAGGGGAAATCCTTAGGAAACCGTACCATCAGTATTCCGATCATGTATGAAACACTCTTCAAACTTCCCTCTTGGCAAAGCTTTAGTCAACATATCCGAACCATTATCATCGGTGTGAATCTTCTCAAGTTCAAGCAACTTAGAATCCAACACATCTCTAATCCAATGGTATCTCACATCAATATGTTTCGACCTACCATGAAATGTAGAGTTCTTGCCAAGATGAATAGCACTTTGACTGTCACAATAAAGCACATACCTCTCTTGAGCAAAGCCATGTTCCTCCATAAATCTCTTAAGAGCAACTCTTTACAAGCTTCAATCCTATATATAGAGAGCAACACATTTTTGCAACCTAGATTGCCAAGACACGCTCCCCCGCATAAGTAATCAAGTAGCCCGAAGTAGACTTACGAGTATCAACATCACCGGCCATATCTGAATCGTTGTAACCACAAAGAATAGGCTTTCCTGTCCCAAAACACAAACTCGTACTAGAAGTGCCACAAAGATATCTCATAATCCACTTCACAGCATTCCAATGCTCTCTTCCGGATTAGAAAGAAAACGGTCGACAACCCCAACGATACGAGAATATCGTGTCTTGTACAAATCATCGCATACATCGATCGCCAATCAAGCATAAGGAACTTTCTTCATATCTTCCTTCTCACTATCACTGGAAGGACACCGCTTCATGCTCAATTTGAATGCATAGCTAAAGGTGTTTTGACAACCTTAGCTTTATCCATGTTGAACCGCGAAGTACTTTCTCGAATGTACTTCTCTTGTGATAACCACAACTTCTTGGCCTTTCTGTCACGAATAATCTGCATGCCAAGAATCTGCCTTGTTGGTCCCAAGTCTTTCATAGCAAAAGACTTATTCAACTCTTGCTTCAACTTATAAATTCTACAAGAATTCTGACCAACAACAAGCATGTCATCAACATAAAGAAATAGAATGATAAAGTCACCATCAGAGAATTTTTGCACAAAAACACAATGATCTGAAGAAGTCTTCTTGAAGCCCCGTTGACTCATAAAAAAACCAAACTTCCTGTACCACTGCCTGGGAGCTTGTTTTAAACCGTACAAGCTCTTCTTCAATTTGCAAACATAATTCTCTTTACCCTTGACTTCAAAACCTTCCGGTCGCTCCATATAAATTTCTTCATCTAAGTCACCATGGAGAAAAGCAGCTTTAACATCCATTTGCTCAACCTCTAAATCTAGATGCAAGGAGCCCAAGCCCAACAACCCGAATGGATGACATCTTCACAACCGGAGAAAAGATTTCATCAAAATCAACTCCCTTCTTCTGATTAAAGCCCTTGACAACCAATCTAGCCTTGTACCGTGGAACTGGGTTACCATCTTCATGTTTCACCCTAAAAACCCACCTATTTTTCAAAGCTTTTCTATCTTTAGGAAGTTTAACCAGATCAAATGTATGATTATCATGCAAGGATTTAATCTCATCTTGCATAGCATCAAACCACATTTTTTTTTTCTTCACTATCCATGGCCTCATCAAAACTTTCAGGTTCTCCCCCATCAGTCAAGAGTACAAACTCATTGGGAGAATAACGAGATGAAGGTACTTTCTCTCTAATAGATCTTCTGAGAGAACTCTCTGGAACATCAATAGCAACTGGTTGCTGGCCAACCACATCATCTTCCACTGGAGCATCAACAACATCATGCTGGTCATTCTGAACATGATCACTATCTTCATTATCAACTTGATCTTCATTATTTTGAAGATTTTCTTCTGTGTGCAATAGTCACAGAACTCGGATCAACATCAACTAAGCTCTCATTGCTTCCGAGAATCAACCTTCTCGCTTTGTCAAAATCTTCAATTGTTGGTCTTCAAAGAACACAACATCACGGCTTCTAACAAGTTTCTTCTCAACCGGATCATAGAAACGATAGCCAAATTCGTCTTGACCATAACCAATGAAGATACATTCGCCTAGTTTTAACTTCCACTTTGACCTCTCATCCTTAGGAACATGCACAAAGGCCTTACACCCGAAGACTCTCAAATGAGCATAAGAGACATCCTTACCAAACCAAACTCTGTCAGGGACATCACCATCCAAAGCAACAATAGGAGATAAATTGATAACATAAGCAGCAGTATTAAGTGCTTCTGCCCAAAATGAATCTGGCAACTTAGCATCCGAAAGCAAACATTTAACCCTCTCAACTAGAGTTCTGTTCATCCTCTCTGCTAAACCATTTAACTGAGGGGTCTTTGGAGGGGTTTTTTTCGATACCGAATACCCCGTCGTCTACAATAATTATCAAAGGGACCAATGTATTCACCACCATTGTCCGAGCGGATGCATTTTAGTTTCTTCCCCGTCCGTCTCTCAACCAAGGCCCGAAAAGTCTTGAACACATCAAGTACTTCGATCCTTGGACTTCAAAGGAAATACCCGAGTTTGCGAGAATGATCATCAATAAAAGTCACAAAGTAAAGTGCACCACCACGAGAGCTTACTTTAAAAGGACCACACAAATCGAATGTACCAACTCCAAAGCAAATCATGCTTTCTTGAAGGTGAATGACTTGAAAAGAAACTCTTTTCGTTTCCCGCTAAGCAATGAACACATCTCTTTAACTTTGCTTGTTTCACTCCAGAAAGCAAATTCTTCTTAGCCAAGTTATCAATCCCCTTCTCGCTCATATGACTTAGCCTTCTATGCCATAATTCTGATGAAGTATCATTCTCCACCAAATTTACTGAGTCACCACAAATGGAGCCCTGAAATAAGTACAAGTCAGACATCTTGTAACCTCGAGCCACAATCATTGAACCTTTAAGAAGCTTCCACTGGCCACCACCAATGGTTTGATCATAACCATCATCATCAAGCTTTCCTACGAAATTAAATTCGATACGAACATCGGAGCATGCTTGACATTGTTAAGAACCAACCTCGAACCGTTCTTACTTTTCAAGCAGACTGTGCCAATACCAAGTACCTCAACCTCACTATCATTGCCCATTCGTAAATTTTCAAAATTACCCGGAGTATAAGAAGAAAATAATTCCTTCTTTGGCGTGACATGAGAAGTGGCACCTGAATCCACAAACCAGGTAGACTCATCACAAACAAGATTGATATCATTTTTACCACAAGCAACAAGAAGATCATTTTCAGCAACAACAAGAACACGATTTTCATTATCTCTATCTTTCTTTGCCTTTTTCTGGTCTCTCTTAAACTTGTAGCAATGTTTCTTGATGTGCCCTTTCAAGTGACAATAGTCACATGTAAGATTCTTGTACCTGGAGGATCTTGACTTGCTTCTACTTTTGCCTCTGTCATTCTGACCTCTGAAGTTACTTCTCCCCCTGTCTTCAGTAACCAAAACATCGGAGTGTGAAGTTGAAGAAGACGAAGCTTGAGATCTTCTTCTCATCTCTTCATTCAAAACACCACTCTTAGCATATTCCATAGTTACACCATCACTGGGAGCAGAATTAGTCAAAGAAACTCGAAGAGTTTCCCAAGAGTCTGGCAAAGTATTAAGAAGCCAAAGTCCCCGTATTTCTTCATCAAACTTGACACCCATTCCAGATACCGATCAAGGACACCCTGAAAATCATTGATATGATCAGAAATAGGCTCGCCCTCTTTGTATCTAATATTCATCAATTGTTTCAAAGAGGAACAACTTATTATTGCAGTCTTTGAAGCATAAAGTGTCTCGAGCTTTTCCCACAAGCTTTTAGCATTTGTCTCATTCACAATATGATTTCGAACATTATCTTCAACCCATTGCCTAATATAGCCACAAACCTGTAAGTGCTCAAATTCCCAATCCTCATCTTTAATAGACTCGGGTTTCTTAGAAGCAAAACACAGTAAATGCAATTTCTTGACAAATAGAAGATCTTTCATCTTGCTTTTCCAAATATGGTAATTACCGCCATTTAAACAAACCATCTTGCTCATATTTGCCTCCATCATTCAAATAGACAATCAACACAACCAAATACAACCACAAGCTCTGATACCACTTTGTTGGGAAGAAACAAACAATAACCAAATTGCACGACGAGGTAACAACGGAAGAAATACCCAAGTCAAAACTTCCCACACTATTTGAACCAAGAGAAGACAATAAACACTAGCACAAATGGAAATCCGGGCAGCAACTATACCAACAATAAAATAGCAAAGCAAGCAAAAATAAATCGAATGGAAGAGACACCAAATTTACGTGGTAAAACCCCTTCAAGGTGAAGAGGAAACATCCACGGGACCTCCGGCACACAAAAGCTCCACTATAAATAACAAGAGTTACAACAATGTTCTCCAAATGGCTACAACAACAAAGCCAAGCACGGAGCAACAATACATAAAAATAGCACCAAAACTAGTGAAGAAAGGAGAGAAATCACCCCAAAAAATGAGCTACTGTTCGTACTCGAAAACTGGAGCTACAGACCACAAAATCCGATCTCCCCGGTTGAAATCGAAGAACCAGATGTTGAGAACCCCCAGTTCAAATTTCAGCACGATCCAACGGTTAACGAATCGGGAAACACAATTTAAAGTGGATCTCTCGTAGCAGAAAATTTTCGGACGAAAATTCTCTCTCACGTTTTTCTCTCTATATGGCTGCTATGAATTCACTCTTGTGTTCTCAAAATAAGACCTAAATTGATCCTATATATAGAGGAAATTTTGGGGAAAATTGGCCTGGTCCAAATTGGATTGGGTTTTATTAATCCAATTCCACATAGGAAGGGAAAACCAAAAACCTAATTCAATTGGGTTTTATTAATCTAATTCCACATAGGAAGGGAAAACCCAAAAACCTAAAAGAGACCATCTGCACTTCCTCATAAACTTGCAAAAAAAATAAGGATTACGGAGATTGGATATGACGGAGCCCACGGTGCTAACTGCACGATGCTTCTTGGTTCTATACGGATTGACGCCCACGGTGCTAATTGCATGAAGCTCCTTGGTTCTATACGGATAGACGCCCACTATACTAACTGCACAAAACTTCTTGGTTCCGCATGAATCAATGCCAACGGCACAACGCTTCAACACAATATCATGATGCTTCAACTTGCGGCCAAGTTCGATCTTCAACAACGACAATAGAGAAGAGAGAAGCAATGCAAAGCTCATTTTGAAATGACTTGTGATCATGAAGGTACGTGAAATATGGACACCAAGCGGTTGTTCGCCGATCCTCGTCAAGAAGTAGGGATGAACTGTGCGTTTGTTCGCCAAAGCCTCAACCGGAAGAGAACGTGACAAGTGGAGCTATCAACATCAAATGGATATTCCTGGGAAAAAAAGGAGTAAAAAATCAAAGGCAATAACAAAGCATGAAAAATTACACAGCCTGTAAAAAAAATGGTTTTGCATCTGATCCGGAAGTCCTCAAAGTTATTCCATTGGTTGGGAAGTCTACAAGTCGCTGAATAGAACCTTAATGCAACTCATGGAATACACATTATTAATGCTTTTGAAAAGAATAATAGCTCCTTTAAATAGAGTTTTCAAGGCGGTGGCCGTATCTTACGTGGCATTGAAAAATTCTAAATCAAGTAAGAGGCGAAAATTGATTTTAAATAGGCAAAGAAAATTGAATTTGAACCATGATGGGAGTTGGGTTCAATGAAGAGATAAAAGTTTTCTTGCCAAATGAATGCCTACGTGGCTTAGCTTGTCCTACGTGAAATTGGTTTTGGCTTAGTCAAATATTTGCTTCTTCATAGTCATTCAGTATAGTGATCTCACTTGATGAAGAAGAGTAATCAAAGGCTAAATGTCCACTTTGAAACAAGGAGGACAATTGCACATTTGTACCAAGACAAAAGCTAAAAAAAAAAAAAAAAAAAAAAAAAAAAAAAAATATAGAAGAAGAAGAAGAAGATATGTCTGTATGGATACTTCAAACCTCGTCTTTAAATTCGACAATTATCTCAATCCTACAAGCCTTGAGGCAGGGGGCATTTGTAGGCACTGAAATTTAGTCGGACTTAAATCTTAATAGGTGGAGCATATTCTAAATTCGAGATGTATTGGTCCAAACAAATATTATGGGTTAGTATAATCGGATTTATTGCTTAAATCCAACATGTATGGATTTAATTGAAAGACTAATTCAATTGGGCTAGTCTATCTTGTCGGACTTCACATGATGCGCCCACTTTGTTAGCCCAAGGTCCACGCCACGTGTCGAATGATGTGGTGCGCCAAATCAAGTCAAGTCAAGGACTAATAAAGACAAACCATGTGTATAAGTGACGCAGCATGCCAAGTTAATAGAAGAACCAATCAAATGTTGCCAAATGTTCAAATAACATGGTTCAACCAATCACATACATACCCTAGCTCTCCCCTACAACTATAAATAGGGGTCTTCATAAAGCCAAAAGGGAGGAAGAAAAATACATAGAGAATTTCTTATCCAAAAGTCTTTCGCATACTAAGAAGTCTTCACTCCAAGTGGTGAGCCGCAAGTTTCCGTACCTCTACATTTGTGATCAAAGTTCGGCTACGCATTCGTAGTGGAATCTCACCAACAAGTAATCTGTCCATTCAAGAATAAGAAAATCCCTTGATTGATGGTCGTAGGGAGAAGAATCAGAGGATTACATCTTTTTTAAGTTTTAATGAAGATTGTAATACCCGCATAAATTCTTGAAATCAAACATTGTAATACCCGCATAAATTCTTGAAATCAAACATTATTCTTTGCTGCTACTTTTCTTGTCTTGATTATTATTTTCAGGAATGGAAGATTAGTCATTACAGTCCTTCTTTGGGGTGGTCTTTAATCTTTTCCCCTCAAATTGTTGCTCTTTAATTTTTGCCCTTCGCCTAAAATACCCCGAGGTTCTGGGTTCGAACCCCGACTTAGTCATAAAAATAAAAATCGCAAAGCAAGGCTTCGCGAAAAGTCTGTCTTATGCGAAAAACTTTGCCTTAAGGCGTAACTATCCAGTAGACTTTTAGTTATACCTTAAGGCAACATCTGTCGCATAAGGCAGACATTAGTTATGCCTTAAGGAAAACTCTGCTGCATAAGATAGACTTTTTGTAAAGCCTTTGTTACGGTTCACTTTTACGCGGGCGCATAAAAGCTACTAAGAGGTTGTTGGTGCTCTAATTGGATTTTAGTATTTTAGAGGCGCCACCTAATTTATTAAGGAAAACTAGGAGAACCGGGTTAAAAAGGTTTATTCAAACAAGAGAAAAATCCTTTTGGATCAGAGTTCAAGGTAAGGGTTCTGGTGATCCCCGAGGGAAGGTTTTAAGCACCCTAGTATTAAGGATCCATAGAATACGCTTGACCTACGAGCGACAATGTGTAATTATTGTATTATTTGCTTAAAAATGTTTAGGTTTCCGTAAAATGTCATTTAGTCATATCATAACTTTCAAGGAAAATTTTGGCAAAAATTCCCCTTAGAAAAGGGTTTTGGGTTAAAAAAAAAGTCCACATAAGTGTTCAACTCACTTTATTGCCGGACTAAGACACACCCGGGATTTCTCGCAAGTAGAGTCACTACTGTTTTAATTCTAATAAAATGGATTTAGTTCTTACTAGTTTTATTATACGTATATAGAAAATATCATACATACATATATATATATATATATTAAAATATCATACATACCCATTTTTTTAATCATTTTACAGCTAATTATACCATTAAACCAATTTTAGAACTTGGAATCAAATAAAGTTTCTCATTTTTATGCCAAGGTAATAGTTGACCATGTTCAAAAATGATTGTTTGGGGCTGACCTTCCTAAAAAATTCTAAGCGTTTTCCTAAGTTCTACATCCACATGGGTTTCAATAATAGTCAAGTGTTTTACAAATACATTTATACAAATAATGAATATAAAAGGAAAGTTTAGGCTGGTGGGCCTACCTAAGCCCACTAGTTAGCTATTTTCACTCATAGCTGGGCCTTCACCATTTTTACCCATAGTTGGGCCTTCATGCAAATATTAGCTTCCCTTTTTCTCATACGGATTCGATGAAAAAAGGTGGTTGGGCTCTTGGCCCAACAAGTTTATGCAAGGATGGCCCGAATGGCCCCAGAAAGAGTTTCACATGCAACACATATGGACAAGTAACTAGCTAAGTACTTGAACAATATGTGATTAAACAAAATTGCAATAAACAAAGCAGGCAAACACATAACACTAAAGAAATGAAACAAACAGGCCTCGGCTAGATAATACACGAATCAGAGTTCAAGGCCCAAACAAAACTATTGAAGCAGAACTAAATAGACCAAGCTCAATATATATCAAGCTTAACAAGTGAGAAATTTTAGTGTTGAACAAGTGAGAAATTTTAGTGGCTCGATGGCACGAATTTTTGAGATCTTCTAAAAAATTCTGCCCCCCAGTTGAGCATGCGTCAATCCTTGCACCTTTGCGAAGTCCTATCTCTGAGGCTTCTTAGGGCTTTCTTGGGTTTTTCTTTTGGTGCGATCGAGCTCAAAGAGCGCCTACGTATCCTGTCACAATAGGAATCAGGTTGATCGTAGTTCGGAATAAAAGTAAATGAATTTTTGGTTTTTACTAATATTGTGACGAGGTCCCAAATGGGCTGCCTATGTATTGCACTGTGGGGAAGTCAGGTCATTGTGTAGTTCATATTACAAAGTTTTTTTGTTTTTTCCTCTCTGTTATAAACTTTTACAAGCGAAAGGAAATAGCTAATACAAGTACATAAAATAACAATTACAAGCAAAATGTACTATTACAAATTGACAAACTTGTCTTTATGCGTAGTAGCGCTTGATTGCGTCTAAGTTGATTGGCTTCGGTCACTCTTGTCCGTCCATTTCTGCTAGTGCTACTGCTCCTCCGAGAGTACTTTGCGGACCACATAAGGACCTTTCCAGTTGGGAGAAAATTTCCCTTTGTATTCATCTTGGTGTGGGAAAATTCTCTTGAGCACTATCTACCCAATTTGGAAAAGTCGAGTTCTGACTCGTTTGTTGAAGGCTCTTGCAATCCTTTTTTGGTATAGTTGACCATTGTTGACACCTAATTTTCACCTCATAAGATGCGTATTTTAATTTTTAAATTTTTTGAGTCAAAGACAGAGCAAGGATGCACCCTTAAAAAAATTAAAATTTTTAAAGTCCCGAGAAAATTACAAAAAATGACGTTTAATTATTATTTCATAAAAATTGATAATTACAAGAAAGTTACAAGTTATTTACTTTCACAGATATGATTTGAAAAGAAGATAAATATCCCGCTCTGTCTAAATCGGAAAAATTATTAATTAAAATGACGTATGAATTACGGCTCATTTTGACCGCATTTTTCACATTTTTAAATATTGCTCGGAACTATGTCAATATTAGGATATTTTTAAAGCTCGTGTCTTAAATTTACGAGTTTTAAGTTTTATTTAGCCTAAATAATTATTACGTTTAGCAATATATGCCTTTATATTATCGGTCAATATTTTAATTAAATGAGGGGTTAATTTAAGTGTTTTTAAAAGTAGGAGGGGGTATTTTCTTAATAAAAAAAAAGGGGGGGGTGGGGGGTTGAAGTTTATTAAAATAAACTTCCCATCCCCCATTTTCATTTCTTCCCCTCCCCCCCCCCCCCCACCCCTACCGACCCTTTCCCCTCTTTGAGAGGTGATTTCAGGCGAATTTAGGGTTCCGCCATTGGCGGCTATTCCACGGTGATTCACGGCCATTTTTGGCCTGATTTGAGAGCGCTTTCATGCCCAGTCACGAGTTCTCATGATTTTCAAGTTTAATTTCATTCGAATTTTAATTTTTAGGCCCAGATTGGATCATGTTGAGGATGTTACTTGGCTTCTCTCAAGTATATGGTTGCCATGGGTGGGGCCTAGATCCCTTAGCGAACTTGTGCACCATATGCACTTAATGAGAGAACCTAGGGAAATTTCCTAGAAGGTTCTTCGGTTGAATACTAATTTTGGGAATTTTATCTTGTTTGTATGATTTTTGTACAATTGGAATGTGATAAATTTGTTATTTGATGATGGGACGTACTATCCTAGTATTTTTTGATTTTTTGTTTATATTTTTTGGGTACAATTAGTTTGCATTTTAGTTGTCTTGTATACGATTATTGTGAGATTTTTGTTGGATAAGGTAGGAATTGGTACAATTTGCTGAAATTCATTTTTGTCCTTCACTAAATTTGAATTTGTTTAGGATAGGGTTTTTGGAATTGGGGGTAAATTCGGTTAAGTGACCTAAAATCTTTCCATATCTATCCCTAGCATCATTTTGTGCTATAAATAGAAGAGTTTATTGTCATTTTACAGAAGTTTTTTCTGAAAAATTTTGGAGAATTTTGAAAGGTTATCTGAGAATTTAAACTCTCCATTACTAAAATACTATCAATATATCAAATATACTATCATTATACTATAAAAAATACTAAAATATACCAACATACTATATTATACTATTCAAAATACTACAATATACTAGCAAAAATCAAAAAACAAAGGGCTGTTTTTCAAGGGATAAGTGTTGGTGTTGAAGTGTGTTGATCCAACCCCTCCTCTTTGATCTTTTGGTTGCCCTACAAAAAGGTGATACTCCTATTTCTAACCTATTTTATTCTATTTACAGCTTATATTTTTGGTTATGTTACTTGAATCATATTATGCCATTTTGCTTTTGAAACTATTTTGGTGTGTAAAGGTGATAATAGAGTTGTTTAGATGTTTTTAGTATTGTTTAATAAGTGTTTGAAGTTTTAAAATGGTTGTTTGAATGAAAGGGGACTCATTTTGTGTCTATTGCTACTGTTTCATTGGATTTTTCTTTGTTTCTGGGGTGTTCAAGTTGGTTCTGAGTCTTGAGGCACGTAATAGTTGTATCCTAGTGTTATTTGAAGGATGTGATGTCTTAAAATGACTTTAAAAATGAGGAGAAGGGTCTGTTTTAGCTTATAGTTTGCTATTACATTAGATTTTTACGTGATATGAACTTGTCATGTGATTTTTCTGTGAAGTTTTATGTTGTATTGAAGGTTATTAAGGTGGTTCTTCTCTGATTCTTGTTGTGTTGTCACTGTTTCATTAGATTCTAAAGTCCTTTGATTTTTGGTAGCTTTTGGTCTCTTGAGTTTGATCAGCTTAGGTATTGATTCTAGTTTAAGGAATAGAGATTGATACTCGCTTATTATAGCTTAGAGTCTAAGAAATGAGTTTTAAGGGTCAATTTTTAAAATAAAATAAAAACTATTTAAAAAAAAAAAATCCTTTCATTCTTTGGTTGAAACTGTTTTGAGACCAAAAATGAGTTTGTTTTCCTTCACTTGTTGATAATGACTAAAATCTAGTCCAAAAGATATCTTGCAGTACTTTGTGTCTTTTTGTAATAACTTGAAAAACTTTAGGTATAAAACTGGATGAAAAGTGGTTTTCAAATATAGGTTGCTTGTGCTTTAGTATGCTTTAGTATTTCTGGAGTTTCTTGTTGTTTTAAGTATATAGTAGTGTATGTTATAGGTGGACCCTATAACACTCTCTAAGACTGATCTTGAGCTTAAAAAATGATTTTGAAAATCTAAAATATACCCTTGTTTCTCTGTGTTGATTACCTAGCTTAAACTAAAGATGTCCATGGCCTCTGCTTACTTGGCTTGTTCTATTTTGAAACCTATGACCACTGTTTTCCTAGAAAATGACCTTCCAAATTTTCCCAATATAACTTGTAACCTGGACTTGAAATGTGTTTGGAAAGTATGAAACCTATTAATGCTAAGAACTTCTAAAATGAACCTTGATTTCTTATTTTGGTCATGTGATTTTCAAGACTATAGGAGAAGGACTTGTGTTCTTGAGTTTAAAATGGAATAATGGATCTGGGAAAGGACTAGTATTGTTGATGATTTTATCTTATTCCTCTCTGTGTCCTGTTTGTTACTTGTTTGCAGTGTCCATATAACTTGCCATTTGTGTCTTGTACCCTCCTTATACTAATATTGCTTATAGCTTTCTTAGTCCCTCTTGCTCAACATGATCACCTAGTAGACTAAAGTGAACCTTAAAACTGAAACCATGTTTAAATGATCCTGTTTCTATTTGACTCACTTGGAATGTTCAGTTACTTGAGTTTGTTTGCTTGTTTGAATCAAGTTATGTCTAATGAACTATCTCTTGCACCTAGGACAGTGCCATGAACCTTTTTGTCTCAGTTTTGGAATTCTTGAAACCTGTCACTCCTCCTACTTGAAGTCTCTTTTCACTTGTGATTTGTTATGACTAGTTGATCCATACCTTGTACCTAGGATAGCCATCATGCACCCCTTGTGACCCTCATAGGCTTCTACTTGTACATGTGGCTCTTTTGTGCAAATTTTGGAAATAGAACAAGCTTATAGTGTCCTGGAGACTCTGTTGTTAGCCTGTTATACTTGCTATGTCTTTGGGGGTGATTTTAGGGACTAGAAATGGCAAGAAGTTGATCATAATAGACCTTGACTGAAACCTGGAATGCTTGTTAAACTTGCAAACCTGTTTACTTAGTATTTGAATTTGCTTAAGGTTAAAACTAGTTTAAAATGGCTTAAAACCTTGTTGTTGATCCTGTCTTGATTACTCAATGCTTTGTCCTAATAGAACGCGCTTGATTCATATTTGTGTTTGGGCCTATTTGTTTAAATTCTGAGAATGAAACTAAGTATAAACTATCAGTTTGAAACCTTGTTAATGTTTCCTATGAGGCTGCTTATGCTGGGATAATCTTTGCACTTAGCTGAGACCCTTTATGACTTGTGATTGAATCTAAACTAGGATTTAGGAACTTGGGAATCATTTGTATACCTATGCCCTGAATCCACTTATTATTTAGGTTGTTTTAAGTTAAAATTGACACAAAAATGGTCTTTGATTCTAAAACTTGCTCCTCTGCAATCTTTATTAGTAGTAGGTAGCTTAAAATGATCTTTTGTCATATGGTTTAGCTTTTTGTCATCTGAAATGAGCTTTTGGTTAGGTGGTTCATCACTTGGTCTTCCTTAGTTGCTAATTCTCCTTAAACAGTTAAAAAAAAACTAAGACTATGTGCATATGATTGATGCCTTAGCTTGTTTTCTTTTCTACATCTCTCAATCCTGCACAGCTTTGTTTTCCTTGTCCCTCCACTGTCAAATACTATCTGCTTTATCATTTAAAATTGCGCCATGTTCTCCTTGATTTTACTATACTTGCTTCTGAACTCTGACACTTAATATGCCTTGCACCATCTTTTATCATTTCTAAAACTACAGGATTAAATGCATTTACGTGACTAGTTGAGGTGATACGTGACGCCCTTCCTGCCTCGTATATATTGAAAATTGACATTAAGTTGCATTGTTATAGATCTCTTTGCTTGATTGTTTTGCCTTGGCTGGTAACTGGAACTTGACCTTGAAATTGGGTGGATTTCTGGGGAGGTTTATGGCTTGCATATAACCTGAATATGGTGTTTAGAGTCGAGGTTAATTGAATATTGTAATATATATCAAGTGCATATGGAGGGTATGTCCTTTAAAGGGTTTTGCTCTTCATATTTTAGTAATATACCAGTAAGTATGTCATGTATATAGAGTTTTGACACTTTGAAATTTTGAGAGGAAATTGAGTGGTATACTGGCAGTATATCGCATATATTAGAGTTCTGATACTTAGGAAAAATTTGAGAAAAATGGGCTAGTATACACGTGGTATATCATGTATACCACCACTTGACATTTAGAAAAAATTTAAGAAGAGAATGGCTTGGGCTTTTATTTGGGCTTGTCATCTGCGCTTCTATACTTGACTTATTATTACTACTATTTTGGGCCTATTTTTTTTTTACCTGGACCATCTTATTATCTACTGCTGCTAGTTACAATATATGGGCTTACCCAATAATGCTGTAATTTATTTTTTGGCTATGTAATAATTATTGTAGGCTTTAATTTGTGTACTTAGTTTAATTTATGAGTGTATTCAAATGTCTTGAATACCCGTTTGTACCCTTGTCCATCCAAACCCGTTGGTGGGCCCCAAGAGGGCCCACTAGCGTATCTAGATCGAGTCTAACAACTTGGAGCAAAAAAATGGAGCATATGTTTTGGACCCGAGGTTACCCCGTTGCATAACATCTCTATTTGGGCTTGGTCGGCCCAATTTCCCATCTCTGTATTACTTATGCCTTTAAATTCTTATTTGCATATTTATTTATAAATTGGAACACTTAAAAGGTTATCCCACATTTAAAGTCGCCTAAACTTGATTTTAAAACTGTACAAACCGATTTTGGAAACTTTAATATAACTTGCGATTTTAAACGGACTGATTTAGTATAATTTGGACTAAAAATGATCAATTTCATGAATTATGGGACTGATTTGAACATTTTTGAAACCCGTGGACCGATATGAACCTGTGGATTATATGGATTGATTTAAAGACTTTATGGACTGTTTTGACCATCTTAATAACTTGGACTATTTTTTACTAAAATTGGCTAAAAATCTAAAAAATATAAAATGGTTAAAATATGGATAATAATAGTATGCCAAAAAATGATTTTATAAAACTTAAACTAAAAACCTTTTTCTAAACTTGGGTGAGCTTACGCAGTGTTCTACTTAGGTTAATGCCTTTGGGTTTTAACCTAGGTGTTCTAGTCCGAAATCCAAAATGCCCAATTTTGGGTAAAACTCAACCATTTTTATTTCTTGAAAAATGAGTATTTTTTGCATAAATGACCAGCCTTCATTTGCGGAAATATAAAACAAAAGCAGTTTTTTATCAAAGACAATTTATATCTATAAGGCATACTATTAGAACCCGTAGGTCAACCGTATTTTACGGATCCTTAATACCGGGATGCCTAACACCTTCCCCGAGGGATCACTAGCACTCTTACCCATACTTTGGTATAGATTGGTTTCTTTTAAAATTTAACCGTTTTAAATGAACCCTTTCGAACTGGTTTTCCTAACTTACCTATAAGTTAGGTGGCGACTCTAAAACGATGTCCATTTAGAGCACCATCCACGTAGAAGTTTATTTTTTCCTTTTTTCCAGTATGCTTGACTACCGTACTTTTCCGGAACACTTTCCTTTTTAAATGAGCCAAGTGTAAATACGAATCGGAAAAAATACGACTCGCTACAACCGTGACATCTTCTCATCGATTAAGGCTAATTTCTCATATCGAGCTCGGACCCATTCGGCGTTGTCCAATTCTGCTTCATGGATGATCCTTAAGGAAGGTATCTCGACTTCAGCAGGCATAACCGCTTTAGTACCGTAGACTAATAAATAGGGTGTTACCCCTGTTGAAGTTCTGGCTGTGGCACGGTATCCCAATAAGGCATATGACAACTACTCGTGCCATCCTTTGTAGTTGTTTGTCATTTTCCTTCATATCCTCTTGATATTCTTGTTGGGCTCTGTGACTCCGTTCGTACGTGGCCGGTGTGCCTGTTGAATTTCGGTGGGTGATCTTGAATTGCTCACAGATATCCTTCATCAAGTGGCTATTCAGATTTTCTCCATTGTCAGTTATAATGGACTCAGGTATACCAAATTGACATATGATATTGTTTCTCACAAAGTCAGTCACTACTTTCTTTGTCAGTGACTTGTGTGGCGTTGCTTCCACCTATTTAGTGAAGTAATCAATGGAGACTAAAATGAATCAGTGCCTATTTGAAGCGGCGAGTTTGATGGGTCTAATGACGTCTATACCCCAAGCAACGAAGGACCATGGTGAACTCATAACATTAAGCTCACTCAGCGGAACCTTGATTAAATCGTTGTGGATTTGACATTGATGGCATCTTTGCCCCATTTGGGCACTTTTCCTTTTTGGCCCCCAAAAAGTAGTTCCCGGGAAATTTGGTGGCTTCGTGGCGTC